>NW_027439326.1:37500-158129 GCF_964188355.1 Buteo buteo
AAGAGCAGCAAGAGCTTTCGGGGCTGGGCCCTTCCCTGCGGGAGCAGGAGCCCGACGTTCGCCCCCCCGGAAAAGAGGCTCGGCGGCGGCCGACGGTCCCCGAGGTGTCCCGCCTCTGGCAAAGCCCGGAGCCCCAGCGCTGCGGGGCCTGCGGCTAGGGCGCCAAGGGGAGGGGAAGAGCAGCAAGAGCTTTCGGGGCTGGGCCCTTCCCTGCGGGAGCAGGAGCCCGACGTTCGCCCCCCCGGAAAAGAGGCTCGGCGGCGGCCGACGGGCCCCGAGGTGTCCCGCCTCTGGCAAAGCCCGGAGCCCCAGCGCTGTGGGGCCTGCGGATAGGGCGCCAAGGGGAGGGGAAGAGCAGCAAGAGCTTTCAGGGCTGGGCCCTTCCCTGCGGGAGCAGGAGCCCGACGTTCGCCCCCCCGGAAAAGAGGCTCGGCGGCGGCCGAGGGGCCCCGAGGTGTCCCGCCTCTGGCAAAGCCCGGAGCCCCAGCGCTGCGGGGCCTGTGGCTAAGGCGCCAAGGGGAGGGGAAGAGCAGCAAGAGCTTTCAGGGCTGGGCTCTTCCCTGCGGGAGCAGGAGCCCGACGTTCGCCCCTCCGGAAAAGAGGCTCGGCGGCGGCCGAGGGGCCCCGAGGTGTCCCGCCTCTGGCAAAGCCCGCAGCCCCAGCGCTGCGGGGCCTGTGGCTAAGGCGCCAAGGGGAGGGGAAGAGCAGCAAGAGCTTTCAGGGCTGGGCCCTTCCCTGCGGGAGCAGGAGCCCGACGTTCGCCCCTCCGGAAAAGAGGCTCGGCGGCGGCGGAGGGGCCCCGAGGTGTCCCGCCTCTGGCAAAGCCCGGAGCCCCAGCGCTGTGGGGCCTGCGGATAGGGCGCCAAGGGGAGGGGAAGAGCAGCAAGAGCTTTCGGGGCTGGGCCCTTCCCTGCGGGAGCAGGAGCCCGACGTTCACCTGTCCGGAAAAGAGGCTCGGCGGCGGCCGACGGGCCCCGAGGTGTCCCGCCTCTGGCAAAGCCCGGAGCCCCAGCGCTGCGGGGCCTGCGGATAGGGCGCCAAGGGGAGGGGAAGAGCAGCAAGAGCTTTCGGGGCTGGGCCCTTCCCTGCGGGAGCAGGAGCCCGACGTTCGCCCCCGCGGAAAAGAGGCTCGGCGGCGGCCGAGGGGCCCCGAGGTGTCCCGCCTCTGGCAAAGCCTGGAGCCGCAGAGCTGCGGGGCCTGCGGATAGGGCTCCAAGGGGAGGGGAAGAGCAGCAAGAGCTTTCGGGGCTGGGCCCTTCCCTGCGGGAGCAGGAGCCCGACGTTCGCCCCCCCGGAAAAGAGGCTCGGTGGCGGCCGACGGGCCCCAAGGTGTCCCGCCTCTGGCAAAGCCCGGAGCCCCAGCGCTGCGGGGCCTGCGGCTAGGGCGCCAAGGGGAGGGGAAGAGCAGCAAGAGCTTTCGGGGCTGGGCCCTTCCCTGCGGGAGCAGGAGCCCGACGTTCGCCCCCCCGGAAAAGAGGCTCGGTGGCGGCCGAGGGGCCCCGAGGTGTCCCGCCTCTGGCAAAGCCCGGAGCCCCAGCGCTGCGGGGCCTGCGGATAGGGCGCCAAGGGGAGGGGAAGAGCAGCAAGAGCTTTCGGGGCTGGGCCCTTCCCTGCGGGAGCAGGAGCCCGACGTTCGCCCCTCCGGAAAAGAGGCTCGGCGGCGGCCGACGGGCCCCGAGGTGTCCCGCCTCTGGCAAAGCCCGGAGCCCCAGCGCTGCGGGGCCTGCGGCTAGGGCGCCAAGGGGAGGGGAAGAGCAGCAAGAGCTTTCGGGGCTGGGCCCTTCCCTGCGGGAGCAGGAGCCCGACGTTCGCCCCCCCGGAAAAGAGGCTCGGCGGCGGCCGACGGGCCCCGAGGTGTCCCGCCTCTGGCAAAGCCCAGAGCCCCAGCGCTGCGGGGCCTGCGGATAGGGCGCCAAGGGGAGGGGAAGAGCAGCAAGAGCTTTCGGGGCTGGGCCCTTCCCTGCGGGAGCAGGAGCCCGACGTTCGCCCCCCCGGAAAAGAGGCTCGGCGGCGGCCGACGGGCCCCGAGGTGTCCCGCCTCTGGCAAAGCCCAGAGCCCCAGCGCTGCGGGGCCTGCGGATAGGGCGCCAAGGGGAGGGGAAGAGCAGCAAGAGCTTTCAGGGCTGGGCCCTTCCCTGTGGGAGCAGGAGCCCGACGTTCGCCCCTCCGGAAAAGATGCTCGGCGGCGGCCGAGGGGCCCCGAGGTGTCCCGCCTCTGGCAAAGCCCGGAGCCGCAGAGCTGCGGGGCCTGCGGATAGGGCGCCAAGGGGAGGGGAAGAGCAGCAAGAGCTTTCGGGGCTGGGCCCTTCCCTGCGGGAGCAGGAGCCCGACGTTCGCCCCTCCGGAAAAGAGGCTCGGTGGCGGCCGACGGGCCCCAAGGTGTCCCGCCTCTGGCAAAGCCCGGAGCCCCAGCGCTGCGGGGCCTGCGGATAGGGCACCAAGGGGAGGGGAAGAGCAGCAAGAGCTTTCGGGGCTGGGCCCTTCCCTGCGGGAGCAGGATCCCGACGTTCGCCCCCCCGGAAAAGAGGCTCGGCGGCGGCCGACGGGCCCCGAGGTGTCCCGCCTCTGGCAAAGCCCAGAGCCCCAGCGCTGCGGGGCCTGCGGATAGGGCGCCAAGGGGAGGGGAAGAGCAGCAAGAGCTTTCAGGGCTGGGCCCTTCCCTGTGGGAGCAGGAGCCCGACGTTCGCCCCTCCGGAAAAGATGCTCGGCGGCGGCCGACGGGCCCCGAGGTGTCCCGCCTCTGGCAAAGCCCGGAGCCCCAGCGCTGCGGGGCCTGCGGATAGGGCGCCAAGGGGAGGGGAAGAGCAGCAAGAGCTTTCGGGGCTGGGCCCTTCCCTGCGGGAGCAGGAGCCCGACGTTCGCCCGTCCGGAAAAGAGGCTCGGTGGCGGCCGACGGGCCCCAAGGTGTCCCGCCTCTGGCAAAGCCCGGAGCCCCAGCGCTGCGGGGCCTGCGGCTAGGGCGCCAAGGGGAGGGGAAGAGCAGCAAGAGCTTTCGGGGCTGGGCCCTTCCCTGCGGGATCAGGAGCCCGACGTTCGCCCCCCCGGAAAAGAGGCTCGGCGGCGGCCGACGGGCCCCGAGGTGTCCCGCCTCTGGCAAAGCCCGGAGCCCCAGAGCTGCGGGGCCTGCGGATAGGGCGCCAAGGGGAGGGGAAGAGCAGCAAGAGCTTTCAGGGCTGGGCCCTTCCCTGCGGGAGCAGGAGCCCGACGTTCGCCCCCCCGGAAAAGAGGCTCGGCGGCGGCCGACGGGCCCCGAGGTGTCCCGCCTCTGGCAAAGCCCAGAGCCCCAGCGCTGCGGGGCCTGCGGCTAGGGCGCCAAGGGGAGGGGAAGAGCAGCAAGAGCTTTCGGGGCTGGGCCCTTCCCTGCGGGAGCAGGATCCCGACGTTCGCCCCCCCGGAAAAGAGGCTCGGCGGCGGCCGACGGGCCCCGAGGTGTCCCGCCTCTGGCAAAGCCCAGAGCCCCAGCGCTGCGGGGCCTGCGGATAGGGCGCCAAGGGGAGGGGAAGAGCAGCAAGAGCTTTCAGGGCTGGGCCCTTCCCTGTGGGAGCAGGAGCCCGACGTTCGCCCCTCCGGAAAAGATGCTCGGCGGCGGCCGACGGGCCCCGAGGTGTCCCGCCTCTGGCAAAGCCCGGAGCCCCAGCGCTGCGGGGCCTGCGGATAGGGCGCCAAGGGGAGGGGAAGAGCAGCAAGAGCTTTCGGGGCTGGGCCCTTCCCTGCGGGAGCAGGAGCCCGACGTTCGCCCGTCCGGAAAAGAGGCTCGGTGGCGGCCGACGGGCCCCAAGGTGTCCCGCCTCTGGCAAAGCCCGGAGCCCCAGCGCTGCGGGGCCTGCGGCTAGGGCGCCAAGGGGAGGGGAAGAGCAGCAAGAGCTTTCGGGGCTGGGCCCTTCCCTGCGGGATCAGGAGCCCGACGTTCGCCCCCCCGGAAAAGAGGCTCGGCGGCGGCCGACGGGCCCCGAGGTGTCCCGCCTCTGGCAAAGCCCGGAGCCCCAGAGCTGCGGGGCCTGCGGATAGGGCGCCAAGGGGAGGGGAAGAGCAGCAAGAGCTTTCAGGGCTGGGCCCTTCCCTGCGGGAGCAGGAGCCCGACGTTCGCCCCCCCGGAAAAGAGGCTCGGCGGCGGCCGACGGGCCCCGAGGTGTCCCGCCTCTGGCAAAGCCCAGAGCCCCAGCGCTGCGGGGCCTGCGGCTAGGGCGCCAAGGGGAGGGGAAGAGCAGCAAGAGCTTTCGGGGCTGGGCCCTTCCCTGCGGGATCAGGAGCCCGACGTTCGCCCCCCCGGAAAAGAGGCTCGGCGGCGGCCGACGGGCCCCGAGGTGTCCCGCCTCTGGCAAAGCCCGGAGCCCCAGAGCTGCGGGGCCTGCGGATAGGGCGCCAAGGGGAGGGGAAGAGCAGCAAGAGCTTTCAGGGCTGGGCCCGTCCCTGCGGGAGCAGGAGCCCGACGTTCGCCCCTCCGGAAAAGAGGCTCGGCGGCGGCCGAGGGGCCCCGAGGTGTCCCGCCTCTGGCAAAGCCCGGAGCCCCAGCGCTGCGGGGCCTGCGGATAGGGCGCCAAGGGGAGGGGAAGAGCAGCAAGAGCTTTCGGGGCTGGGCCCTTCCCTGCGGGAGCAGGAGCCCGACGTTCGCCCCCCCGGAAAAGAGGCTCGGCGGCGGCCGACGGGCCCCGAGGTGTCCCGCCTCTGGCAAAGCCCGGAGCCCCAGCGCTGCGGGGCCTGCGGCTAGGGCGCCAAGGGGAGGGGAAGAGCAGCAAGAGCTTTCGGGGCTGGGCCCTTCCCTGCGGGAGCAGGAGCCCGACGTTCGCCCCCCCGGAAAAGAGGCTGGGCGGCGGCCGACGGGCCCCAAGGTGTCCCGCCTCTGGCAAAGCCCGGAGCCCCAGCACTGCGGGGCCTGCGGATAGGGCGCCAAGGGGAGGGGAAGAGCAGCAAGAGCTTTCGGGGCTGGGCCCTTCCCTGCGGGAGCAGGAGCCCGACGTTCGCCCCTCCGGAAAAGAGGCTCGGCGGCGGCCGACGGGCCCCGAGGTGTCCCGCCTCTGGCAAAGCCCGGAGCCCCAGCGCTGCGGGGCCTGCGGATAGGGCGCCAAGGGGAGGGGAAGAGCAGCAAGAGCTTTCGGGGCTGGGCCCTTCCCTGCGGGAGCAGGAGCCCGACGTTCGCCCCCCCGGAAAAGAGGCTCGGCGGCGGCCGACGGGCCCCGAGGTGTCCCGCCTCTGGCAAAGCCCGGAGCCCCAGCGCTGCGGGGCCTGCGGATAGGGCGCCAAGGGGAGGGGAAGAGCAGCAGGAGCTTTCGGGGCTGGGCCCTTCCCTGCGAGAGCAGGAGCCCGACGTTCGCCCCCCCGGAAAAGAGGCTCGGCGGCGGCCGACGGGCCCCGAGGTGTCCCGCCTCTGGCAAAGCCCGGAGCCCCAGCGCTGCGGGGCCTGCGGATAGGGCGCCAAGGGGAGGGGAAGAGCAGCAAGAGCTTTCGGGGCTGGGCCCTTCCCTGCGGGAGCAGGAGCCCGACGTTCGCCCCCCCGGAAAAGAGGCTCGGTGGCGGCCGACGGGCCCCAAGGTGTCCCGCCTCTGGCAAAGCCCGGAGCCCCAGCGCTGCGGGGCCTGCGGATAGGGCGCCAAGGGGAGGGGAAGAGCAGCAAGAGCTTTTGGCCTGGGCCCTTCCCTGCGGGAGCAGGAGCCCGACGTTCGCCCCCCCGGAAAAGAGGCTCGGCGGCGGCCGACGGGCCCCGAGGTGTCCCGCCTCTGGCAAAGCCCGGAGCCCCAGCGCTGCTGGGCCTGCGGATAGGGCGCCAAGGGGAGGGGAAGAGCAGCAGGAGCTTTCGGGGCTGGGCCCTTCCCTGCGAGAGCAGGAGCCCGACGTTCGCCCCCCCGGAAAAGAGGCTCGGCGGCGGCCGACGGGCCCCGAGGTGTCCCGCCTCTGGCAAAGCCCGGAGCCCCAGCGCTGCGGGGCCTGCGGCTAGGGCGCCAAGGGGAGGGGAAGAGCAGCAAGAGCTTTCGGGGCTGGGCCCTTCCCTGCGGGAGCAGGAGCCCGACGTTCGCCCCTCCGGAAAAGAGGCTCGGCGGCGGCCGACGGGCCCCAAGGTGTCCCGCCTCTGGCAAAGCCCGGAGCCCCAGCGCTGCGGGGCCTGCGGATAGGGCACCAAGGGGAGGGGAAGAGCAGCAAGAGCTTTCGGGGCTGGGCCCTTCCCTGCGGGAGCAGGAGCCCGACGTTCGCCCCCCCGGAAAAGAGGCTCGGCGGCGGCCGACGGGCCCCGAGGTGTCCCGCCTCTGGCAAAGCCCAGAGCCCCAGCGCTGCGGGGCCTGCGGATAGGGCGCCAAGGGGAGGGGAAGAGCAGCAAGAGCTTTCGGGGCTGGGCCCTTCCCTGTGGGAGCAGGAGCCCGACGTTCGCCCCCCCGGAAAAGAGGCTCGGCGGCGGCCGACGGGCCCCGAGGTGTCCCGCCTCTGGCAAAGCCCGGAGCCCCAGCGCTGCGGGGCCTGCGGATAGGGCGCCAAGGGGAGGGGAAGTGCAGCAAGAGCTTTCGGGGCTGGGCCCTTCCCTGCGGGAGCAGGAGCCCGACGTTCGCCCCCCCGGAAAAGAGGCTCGGCGGCGGCCGACGGGCCCCGAGGTGTCCCGCCTCTGGCAAAGCCCGGAGCCCCAGAGCTGCGGGGCCTGCGGATAGGGCGCCAAGGGGAGGGGAAGAGCAGCAAGAGCTTTCAGGGCTGGGCCCTTCCCTGCGGGAGCAGGAGCCCGACGTTCGCCCCCCCGGAAAAGAGGCTCGGTGGCGGCCGAGGGGCCCCGAGGTGTCCCGCCTCTGGCAAAGCCCGGAGCCCCAGCGCTGCGGGGCCTGCGGATAGGGCGCCAAGGGGAGGGGAAGAGCAGCAAGAGCTTTTGGCCTGGGCCCTTCCCTGCGGGAGCAGGAGCCCGACGTTCGCCCCCCCGGAAAAGAGGCTCGGCGGCGGCCGACGGGCCCCGAGGTGTCCCGCCTCTGGCAAAGCCCGGAGCCCCAGCGCTGCTGGGCCTGCGGATAGGGCGCCAAGGGGAGGGGAAGAGCAGCAGGAGCTTTCGGGGCTGGGCCCTTCCCTGCGAGAGCAGGAGCCCGACGTTCGCCCCCCCGGAAAAGAGGCTCGGCGGCGGCCGACGGGCCCCGAGGTGTCCCGCCTCTGGCAAAGCCCGGAGCCCCAGCGCTGCGGGGCCTGCGGCTAGGGCGCCAAGGGGAGGGGAAGAGCAGCAAGAGCTTTCGGGGCTGGGCCCTTCCCTGCGGGAGCAGGAGCCCGACGTTCGCCCCCCCGGAAAAGAGGCTCGGCGGCGGCCGACGGGCCCCGAGGTGTCCCGCCTCTGGCAAAGCCCGGAGCCCCAGCGCTGCGGGGCCTGCAGATAGGGCGCCAAGGGGAGGGGAAGAGCAGCAAGAGCTTTCGGGGCTGGGCCCTTCCCTGCGAGAGCAGGAGCCCGACGTTCGCCCCCCCGGAAAAGAGGCTCGGCGGCGGCCGACGGGCCCCGAGGTGTCCCGCCTCTGGCAAAGCCCGGAGCCCCAGCGCTGCTGGGCCTGCGGATAGGGCGCCAAGGGGAGGGGAAGAGCAGCAGGAGCTTTCGGGGCTGGGCCCTTCCCTGCGAGAGCAGGAGCCCGACGTTCGCCCCCCCGGAAAAGAGGCTCGGCGGCGGCCGACGGGCCCCGAGGTGTCCCGCCTCTGGCAAAGCCCGGAGCCCCAGCGCTGCGGGGCCTGCGGCTAGGGCGCCAAGGGGAGGGGAAGAGCAGCAAGAGCTTTCGGGGCTGGGCCCTTCCCTGCGGGAGCAGGAGCCCGACGTTCGCCCCCCCGGAAAAGAGGCTCGGCGGCGGCCGACGGGCCCCGAGGTGTCCCGCCTCTGGCAAAGCCCGGAGCCCCAGCGCTGCGGGGCCTGCGGATAGGGCGCCAAGGGGAGGGGAAGAGCAGCAAGAGCTTTCGGGGCTGGGCCCTTCCCTGCGAGAGCAGGAGCCCGACGTTCGCCCCCCCGGAAAAGAGGCTCGGCGGCGGCCGAGGGGCCCCGAGGTGTCCCGCCTCTGGCAAAGCCCGGAGCCCCAGCGCTGCGGGGCCTGCGGATAGGGCGCCAAGGGGAGGGGAAGAGCAGCAAGAGCTTTCGGGGCTGGGCCCTTCCCTGCGGGAGCAGGAGCCCGACCTTCGCCCCCCCGGAAAAGAGGCTCGGCGGCGGCCGACGGGCCCCGAGGTGTCCCGCCTCTGGCAAAGCCCGGAGCCCCAGCGCTGCGGGGCCTGCGGCTAGGGCGCCAAGGGGAGGGGAAGAGCAGCAAGAGCTTTCGGGGCTGGGCCCTTCCCTGCGGGAGCAGGAGCCCGACGTTCGCCCCCCCGGAAAAGAGGCTCGGCGGCGGCCGATGGGCCCCGAGGTGTCCCGCCTCTGGCAAAGCCCGGAGCCCCAGCGCTGCGGGGCCTGCGGATAGGGCGCCAAGGGGAGGGGAAGAGCAGCAAGAGCTTTCGGGGCTGGGCCCTTCCCTGCGGGAGCAGGAGCCCGACGTTCGCCCCCCCGGAAAAGAGGCTCGGCGGCGGCCGACGGGCCCCGAGGTGTCCCGCCTCTGGCAAAGCCCAGAGCCCCAGCGCTGCGGGGCCTGCGGATAGGGCGCCAAGGGGAGGGGAAGAGCAGCAAGAGCTTTCAGGGCTGGGCCCTTCCCTGTGGGAGCAGGAGCCCGACGTTCGCCCCTCCGGAAAAGATGCTCGGCGGCGGCCGACGGGCCCCGAGGTGTCCCGCCTCTGGCAAAGCCCGGAGCCGCAGAGCTGCGGGGCCTGCGGATAGGGCGCCAAGGGGAGGGGAAGAGCAGCAAGAGCTTTCGGGGCTGGGCCCTTCCCTGCGGGAGCAGGAGCCCGACGTTCGCCCCCCCGGAAAAGAGGCTCGGCGGCGGCCGACGGGCCCCGAGGTGTCCCGCCTCTGGCAAAGCCCGGAGCCCCAGCGCTGCTGGGCCTGCGGATAGGGCGCCAAGGGGAGGGGAAGAGCAGCAGGAGCTTTCGGGGCTGGGCCCTTCCCTGCGAGAGCAGGAGCCCGACGTTCGCCCCCCCGGAAAAGAGGCTCGGCGGCGGCCGACGGGCCCCGAGGTGTCCCGCCTCTGGCAAAGCCCGGAGCCCCAGCGCTGCGGGGCCTGCGGATAGGGCGCCAAGGGGAGGGGAAGAGCAGCAAGAGCTTTCGGGGCTGGGCCCTTCCCTGCGGGAGCAGGAGCCCGACGTTCGCCTGTCTGGAAAAGAGGCTCGGCGGCGGCCCAGGGGTCCCGAGGTGTCCCGCCTCTGGCAAAGCCCGGAGCCCCAGCGCTGCGGGGCCTGCGGATAGGGCGCCAAGGGGAGGGGAAGAGCAGCAAGAGCTTTCGGGGCTGGGCCCTTCCCTGCGAGAGCAGGAGCCCGACGTTCGCCCCCCCGGAAAAGAGGCTCGGCGGCGGCCGAGGGGCCCCGAGGTGTCCCGCCTCTGGCAAAGCCCGGAGCCCCAGCGCTGCGGGGCCTGCGGATAGGGCGCCAAGGGGAGGGGAAGAGCAGCAAGAGCTTTCGGGGCTGGGCCCTTCCCTGCGGGAGCAGGAGCCCGACCTTCGCCCCCCCGGAAAAGAGGCTCGGCGGCGGCCGACGGGCCCCGAGGTGTCCCGCCTCTGGCAAAGCCCGGAGCCCCAGCGCTGCGGGGCCTGCGGATAGGGCGCCAAGGGGAGGGGAAGAGCAGCAAGAGCTTTCGGGGCTGGGCCCTTCCCTGCGGGAGCAGGAGCCCGACGTTCGCCCCCCCGGAAAAGAGGCTCGGCGGTGGCCGACGGGCCCCGAGGTGTCCCGCCTCTGGCAAAGCCCAGAGCCCCAGCGCTGCGGGGCCTGCGGATAGGGCGCCAAGGGGAGGGGAAGAGCAGCAAGAGCTTTCAGGGCTGGGCACTTCCCTGTGGGAGCAGGAGCCCGACGTTCGCCCCTCCGGAAAAGATGCTCGGCGGCGGCCGACGGGCCCCGAGGTGTCCCGCCTCTGGCAAAGCCTGGAGCCGCAGAGCTGCGGGGCCTGCGGATAGGGCGCCAAGGGGAGGGGAAGAGCAGCAAGAGCTTTCGGGGCTGGGCCCTTCCCTGCGGGAGCAGGAGCCCGACGTTCGCCCCCCCGGAAAAGAGGCTCGGCGGCGGCCGAGGGGCCCCAAGGTGTCCCGCCTCTGGCAAAGCCCGGAGCCCCAGCGCTGCGGGGCCTGCGGATAGGGCGCCAAGGGGAGGGGAAGAGCAGCAAGAGCTTTCGGGGCTGGGCCCTTCCCTGCGAGAGCAGGAGCCCGACGTTCGCCCCCCCGGAAAAGAGGCTCGGCGGCGGCCGACGGGCCCCGAGGTGTCCCGCCTCTGGCAAAGCCCGGAGCCCCAGCGCTGCGGGGCCTGCGGATAGGGCGCCAAGGGGAGGGGAAGAGCAGCAAGAGCTTTCGGGGCTGGGCCCTTCCCTGCGGGAGCAGGAGCCCGACGTTCGCCCCTCAGGAAAAGAGGCTCGGCGGCGGCCGACGGGCCCCGAGGTGTCCCGCCTGTGGCAAAGCCCGAAGTCCCAGCGCTGCGGGGCCTGCGGATAGGGCGCCAAGGGGAGGGGAAGAGCAGCAAGAGCTTTCGGGGCTGGGCCCTTCCCTGCGGGAGCAGGAGCCCGACGTTCGCCCCTCCGGAAAAGATGCTCGGCGGCGGCCGACGGGCCCCGAGGTGTCCCGCCTCTGGCAAAGCCCGGAGCCGCAGAGCTGCGGGGCCTGCGGATAGGGCGCCAAGGGGAGGGGAAGAGCAGCAAGAGCTTTCGGGGCTGGGCCCTTCCCTGCGGGAGCAGGAGCCCGACGTTCGCCCCTCCGGAAAAGAGGCTCGGTGTCGGCCGACGGGCCCCAAGGTGTCCCGCCTCTGGCAAAGCCCGGAGCCCCAGCGCTGCGGGGCCTGCGGATAGGGCGCCAAGGGGAGGGGAAGAGCAGCAAGAGCTTTCGGGGCTGGGCCCTTCCCTGCGGGAGCAGGAGCCCGACGTTCGCCCCCCCGGAAAAGAGGCTCGGCGGCGGCCGACGGGCCCCGAGGTGTCCCGCCTCTGGCAAAGCCCGGAGCCCCAGCGCTGCGGGGCCTGCGGATAGGGCGCCAAGGGGAGGGGAAGAGCAGCAAGAGCTTTCAGGGCTGGGCCCTTCCCTGTGGGAGCAGGATCCCGACGTTCGCCCCTCCGGAAAAGAGGCTCGGCGGCGACCGACGGGCCCCGAGGTGTCCCGCCTCTGGCAAAGCCCGGAGCCCCAGCGCTGCGGGGCCTGCGGATAGGGCGCCAAGGGGAGGGGAAGAGCAGCAAGAGCTTTCAGGGCTGGGCCCTTCCCTGCGGGAGCAGGAGCCCGACGTTCGCCCCCCCGGAAAAGAGGCTCGGCGGCGGCCGACGGGCCCCGAGGTGTCCCGCCTCTGGCAAAGCCCGGAGCCCCAGCGCTGCGGGGCCTGCGGATTGGGCGCCAAGGGGAGGGGAAGAGCAGCAAGAGCTTTCGGGGCTGGGCCCTTCCCTGCGGGAGCAGGAGCCCGATGTTCGCCCCCCCGGAAAAGAGGCTCGGCGGCGGCCGACGGGCCCCGAGGTGTCCCGCCTCTGGCAAAGCCCGGAGCCCCAGCGCTGCGGGGCCTGCGGATAGGGCGCCAAGGGGAGGGGAAGAGCAGCAAGAGCTTTCGGGGCTGGGCCCTTCCCTGCGGGAGCAGGAGCCCGACGTTCGCCCCCCCGGAAAAGAGGCTCGGCGGCGGCCAACGGGCCCCGAGGTGTCCCGCCTCTGGCAAAGCCCGGAGCCCCAGCGCTGCGGGGCCTGCGGATAGGGCGCCAAGGGGAGGGGAAGAGCAGCAAGAGCTTTCGGGGCTGGGCCCTTCCCTGCGGGAGCAGGAGCCCGACGTTCGCCCCCCCGGAAAAGAGGCTCGGCGGCGGCCGAGGGGCCCCGAGGTGTCCCGCCTCTGGCAAAGCCCGGAGCCCCAGCGCTGCGGGGCCTGCGGCTAGGGCGCCAAGGGGAGGGGAAGAGCAGCAAGAGCTTTCGGGGCTGGGCCCTTCCCTGCGGGAGCAGGAGCCCGACGTTCGCCCCCCCGGAAAAGAGGCTCGGCGGCGGCCGATGGGCCCCGAGGTGTCCCGCCTCTGGCAAAGCCCGGAGCCCCAGCGCTGCGGGGCCTGCGGATAGGGCGCCAAGGGGAGGGGAAGAGCAGCAAGAGCTTTCGGGGCTGGGCCCTTCCCTGCGGGAGCAGGAGCCCGACCTTCGCCCCCCCGGAAAAGAGGCTCGGCGGCGGCCGACGGGCCCCGAGGTGTCCCGCCTCTGGCAAAGCCCGGAGCCCCAGCGCTGCGGGGCCTGCGGATAGGGCGCCAAGGGGAGGGGAAGAGCAGCAAGAGCTTTCGGGGCTGGGCCCTTCCCTGCGAGAGCAGGAGACCGACGTTCGCCCCCCCGGAAAAGAGGCTCGGCGGCGGCCGACGGGCCCCGAGGTGTCCCGCCTCTGGCAAAGCCCGGAGCCCCAGCGCTGCGGGGCCTGCGGCTAGGGCGCCAAGGGGAGGGGAAGAGCAGCAAGAGCTTTCGGGGCTGGGCCCTTCCCTGCGAGAGCAGGAGCCCGACGTTCGCCCCCCCGGAAAAGAGGCTCGGCGGCGGCCGACGGGCCCCGAGGTGTCCCGCCTCTGGCAAAGCCCGGAGCCCCAGCGCTGCGGGGCCTGCGGATAGGGCGCCAAGGGGAGGGGAAGAGCAGCAAGAGCTTTCAGGGCTGGGCCCTTCCCTGCGGGAGCAGGAGCCCGACGTTCGCCCCCCCGGAAAAGAGGCTCGGCGGCGGCCGAGGGGCCCCGAGGTGTCCCGCCTCTGGCAAAGCCCGGAGCCCCAGCGCTGCGGGGCCTGCGAATAGGGCGCCAAGGGGAGGGGAAGAGCAGCAAGAGCTTTCAGGGCTGGGCCCTTCCCTGCGGGAGCAGGAGCCCGACGTTCGCCCCTCCGGAAAAGAGGCTCGGCGGCGGCCGACGGGCCCCGAGGTGTCCCGCCTCTGGCAAAGCCCGGAGCCCCAGCGCTGCGGGGCCTGCGGATAGGGCGCCAAGGGGAGGGGAAGAGCAGCAAGAGCTTTCAGGGCTGGGCCCTTCCCTGCGGGAGCAGGAGCCCGACGTTCGCCCCCCCGGAAAAGAGGCTCGGCGGCGGCCGAGGGGCCCCGAGGTGTCCCGCCTCTGGCAAAGCCCGGAGCCCCAGCGCTGCGGGGCCTGCGGATAGGGCGCCAAGGGGAGGGGAAGAGCAGCAAGAGCTTTCGGGGCTGGGCCCTTCCCTGCGAGAGCAGGAGCCCGACGTTCGCCCCCCGGAAAAGAGGCTCGGCGGCGGCCGACGGGCCCCGAGGTGTCCCGCCTCTGGCAAAGCCCGGAGCCCCAGCGCTGCGGGGCCTGCGGATAGGGCGCCAAGGGGAGGGGAAGAGCAGCAAGAGCTTTCGGGGCTGGGCCCTTCCCTGCGGGAGCAGGAGCCCGACGTTCGCCCCCCCGGAAAAGAGGCTCGGCGGCGGCCGACGGGCCCCGAGGTGTCCCGCCTCTGGCAAAGCCCGGAGCCCCAGCGCTGCGGGGCCTGCGGATAGGGCGCCAAGGGGAGGGGAAGAGCAGCAAGAGCTTTCGGGGCTGGGCCCTTCCCTGCGGGAGCAGGAGCCCGACGTTCGCCCCCCCGGAAAAGAGGCTCGGCGGCGGCCGAGGGGCCCCGAGGTGTCCCGCCTCTGGCAAAGCCCAGAGCCCCAGCGCTGCGGGGCCTGCGGATAGGGCGCCAAGGGGAGGGGAAGAGCAGCAAGAGCTTTCGGGGCTGGGCCCTTCCCTGCGGGAGCAGGAGCCCGACGTTCGCCCCCCCGGAAAAGAGGCTCGGCGGCGGCCGACGGGCCCCGAGGTGTCCCGCCTCTGGCAAAGCCCGGAGCCCCAGTGCTGCGGGGCCTGCGGATAGGGCGCCAAGGGGAGGGGAAGAGCAGCAAGAGCTTTCGGGGCTGGGCCCTTCCCTGCGGGAGCAGGAGCCCGACGTTCGCCCCCCCGGAAAAGAGGCTCGGCGGCGGCCGAGGGGCCCCGAGGTGTCCCGCCTCTGGCAAAGCCCGGAGCCCCAGCGCTGCGGGGCCTGCGGATAGGGCGCCAAGGGGAGGGGAAGAGCAGCAAGAGCTTTCGGGGCTGGGCCCTTCCCTGCGAGAGCAGGAGCCCGACGTTCGCCCCCCCGGAAAAGAGGCTCGGCGGCGGCCGACGGGCCCCGAGGTGTCCCGCCTCTGGCAAAGCCCGGAGCCCCAGCGCTGCGGGGCCTGCGGATAGGGCGCCAAGGGGAGGGGAAGAGCAGCAAGAGCTTTGGGGCTGGGCCCTTCCCTGCGGGAGCAGGAGCCCGACGTTCGCCCCCCCGGAAAAGAGGCTCGGCGGCGGCCGACGGGCCCCGAGGTGTCCCGCCTCTGGCAAAGCCCGGAGCCCCAGCGCTGCGGGGCCTGCGGCTAGGGCGCCAAAGGGAGGGGAAGAGCAGCAAGAGCTTTCGGGGCTGGGCCCTTCCCTGCGGGAGCAGGAGCCCGACGTTCGCCCCCACGGAAAAGAGGCTCGGCGGCGGCCGACGGGCCCCGAGGTGTCCCGCCTCTGGCAAAGCCCGGAGCCCCAGCGCTGCGGGGCCTGCAGATAGGGCGCCAAGGGGAGGGGAAGAGCAGCAAGAGCTTTCGGGGCTGGGCCCTTCCCTGCGGGAGCAGGAGCCCGACGTTCGCCCCCCCGGAAAAGAGGCTCGACGGCGGCCGATGGGCCCCGAGGTGTCCCGCCTCTGGCAAAGCCCGGAGCCCCAGCGCTGCGGGGCCTGCGGATAGGGCGCCAAGGGGAGGGGAAGAGCAGCAAGAGCTTTCGGGGCTGGGCCCTTCCCTGCGGGAGCAGGAGCCCGACGTTCGCCCCCCCGGAAAAGAGGCTCGGCGGCGGCCGACGGGCCCCGAGGTGTCCCGCCTCTGGCAAAGCCCGGAGCCCCAGCGCTGCGGGGCCTGCGGCTAGGGCGCCAAGGGGAGGGGAAGAGCAGCAAGAGCTTTCGGGGCTGGGCCCTTCCCTGCGGGAGCAGGAGCCCGACGTTCGCCCCCCCGGAAAAGAGGCTCGGCGGTGGCCGACGGGCCCCGAGGTGTCCCGCCTCTGGCAAAGCCCGGAGCCCCAGCGCTGCGGGGCCTGCGGATAGGGCGCCAAGGGGAGGGGAAGAGCAGCAAGAGCTTTCGGGGCTGGGCCCTTCCCTGCGAGAGTGGAGCCCGACGTTCGCCCCCCCGGAAAAGAGGCTCGGCGGCGGCCGACGGGCCCCGAGGTGTCCCGCCTCTGGCAAAGCCCGGAGCCCCAGCGCTGCGGGGCCTGCGGATAGGGCGCCAAGGGGAGGGGAAGAGCAGCAAGAGCTTTCAGGGCTGGGCCCTTCCCTGCGGGAGCAGGAGCCCGACGTTCGCCCCTCCGGAAAAGAGGCTCGGCGGCGGCCGACGGGCCCCGAGGTGTCCCGCCTCTGGCAAAGCCCGGAGCCCCAGCGCTGCGGGGCCTGCGGATAGGGCGCCAAGGGGAGGGGAAGAGCAGCAAGAGCTTTCGGGGCTGGGCCCTTCCCTGCGGGAGCAGGAGCCCGACGTTCGCCCCCCCGGAAAAGAGGCTCGGCGGCGGCCGACGGGCCCCGAGGTGTCCCGCCTCTGGCAAAGCCCGGAGCCCCAGCGCTGCGGGGCCTGCGGATAGGGCGCCAAGGGGAGGGGAAGAGCAGCAAGAGCTTTCGGGGCTGGGCCCTTCCCTGCGGGAGCAGGAGCCCGACGTTCGCCCCCCCGGAAAAGAGGCTCGGCGGCGGCCGACGGGCCCCGAGGTGTCCCGCCTCTGGCAAAGCCCGGAGCCCCAGCGCTGCGGGGCCTGCGGATAGGGCGCCAAGGGGAGGGGAAGAGCAGCAAGAGCTTTCGGGGCTGGGCCCTTCCCTGCGGGAGCAGGAGCCCGACGTTCGCCCCCCCGGAAAAGAGGATCGGCGGCGGCCGACGGGCCCCGAGGTGTCCCGCCTCTGGCAAAGCCCGGAGCCCCAGCGCTGCGGGGCCTGCGGATAGGGCGCCAAGGGGAGGGGAAGAGCAGCAAGAGCTTTCGGGGCTGGGCCCTTCCCTGCGGGAGCAGGAGCCCGACCTTCGCCCCCCCGGAAAAGAGGCTCGGCGGCGGCCGACGGGCCCCGAGGTGTCCCGCCTCTGGCAAAGCCCGGAGCCCCAGCGCTGCGGGGCCTGCGGCTAGGGCGCCAAGGGGAGGGGAAGAGCAGCAAGAGCTTTCGGGGCTGGGCCCTTCCCTGCGGGAGCAGGAGCCCGACGTTCGCCCCCCCGGAAAAGAGGCTCGGCGGTGGCCGACGGGCCCCGAGGTGTCCCGCCTCTGGCAAAGCCCGGAGCCCCAGCGCTGCGGGGCCTGCGGATAGGGCGCCAAGGGGAGGGGAAGAGCAGCAAGAGCTTTCGGGGCTGGGCCCTTCCCTGCGAGAGCAGGAGCCCGACGTTCGCCCCCCCGGAAAAGAGGCTCGGCGGCGGCCGAGGGGCCCCGAGGTGTCCCGCCTCTGGCAAAGCCCGGAGCCCCAGCGCTGCGGGGCCTGCGGATAGGGCGCCAAGGGGAGGGGAAGAGCAGCAAGAGCTTTCGGGGCTGGGCCCTTCCCTGCGAGAGCAGGAGCCCGACGTTCGCCCCCCCGGAAAAGAGGCTCGGCGGCGGCCGACGGGCCCCGAGGTGTCCCGCCTCTGGCAAAGCCCGGAGCCCCAGCGCTGCGGGGCCTGCGGATAGGGCGCCAAGGGGAGGGGAAGAGCAGCAAGAGCTTTCGGGGCTGGGCCCTTCCCTGCGGGAGCAGGAGCCCGACGTTCGCCCCCCCGGAAAAGAGGCTCGGCGGCGGCCGAGGGGCCCCGAGGTGTCCCGCCTCTGGCAAAGCCCGGAGCCCCAGCGCTGCGGGGCCTGCGGATAGGGCGCCAAGGGGAGGGGAAGAGCAGCAAGAGCTTTCGGGGCTGGGCCCTTCCCTGCGGGAGCAGGAGCCCGACGTTCGCCCCCCCGGAAAAGAGGCTCGGCGGCGGCCGACGGGCCCCGAGGTGTCCCGCCTCTGGCAAAGCCCGGAGCCCCAGTGCTGCGGGGCCTGCGGATAGGGCGCCAAGGGGAGGGGAAGAGCAGCAAGAGCTTTCGGGGCTGGGCCCTTCCCTGCGGGAGCAGGAGCCCGACGTTCGCCCCCCCGGAAAAGAGGCTCGGCGGCGGCCGATGGGCCCCGAGGTGTCCCGCCTCTGGCAAAGCCCGGAGCCCCAGCGCTGCGGGGCCTGCGGATAGGGCGCCAAGGGGAGGGGAAGAGCAGCAAGAGCTTTCGGGGCTGGGCCCTTCCCTGCGAGAGCAGGAGCCCGACGTTCGCCCCCCCGGAAAAGAGGCTCGGCGGTGGCCGACGGGCCCCGAGGTGTCCCGCCTCTGGCAAAGCCCGGAGCCCCAGCGCTGCGGGGCCTGCGGCTAGGGCGCCAAGGGGAGGGGAAGAGCAGCAAGAGCTTTCGGGGCTGGGCCCTTCCCTGCGGGAGCAGGAGCCCGACGTTCGCCCCCCCGGAAAAGAGGCTCGGCGGCGGCCGACGGGCCCCGAGGTGTCCCGCCTCTGGCAAAGCCCGGAGCCCCAGCGCTGCGGGGCCTGCGGATAGGGCGCCAAGGGGAGGGGAAGAGCAGCAAGAGCTTTCGGGGCTGGGCCCTTCCCTGCGGGAGCAGGAGCCCGACGTTCGCCCCCCCGGAAAAGAGGCTCGGCGGCGGCCGACGGGCCCCGAGGTGTCCCGCCTCTGGCAAAGCCCGGAGCCCCAGCGCTGCGGGGCCTGCGGATAGGGCGCCAAGGGGAGGGGAAGAGCAGCAAGAGCTTTCGGGGCTGGGCCCTTCCCTGCGGGAGCAGGAGCCCGACGTTCGCCCCCCCGGAAAAGAGGATCGGCGGCGGCCGATGGGCCCCGAGGTGTCCCGCCTCTGGCAAAGCCCGGAGCCCCAGCGCTGCGGGGCCTGCGGATAGGGCGCCAAGGGGAGGGGAAGAGCAGCAAGAGCTTTCGGGGCTGGGCCCTTCCCTGCGGGAGCAGGAGCCCGACGTTCGCCCCCCCGGAAAAGAGGCTCGGCGGCGGCTGACGGGCCCCGAGGTGTCCCGCCTCTGGCAAAGCCCGGAGCCCCAGCGCTGCGGGGCCTGCGGATAGGGCGCCAAGGGGAGGGGAAGAGCAGCAAGAGCTTTCGGGGCTGGGCCCTTCCCTGCGGGAGCAGGAGCCCGACGTTCGCCCCCCCGGAAAAGAGGCTCGGCGGTGGCCGACGGGCCCCGAGGTGTCCCGCCTCTGGCAAAGCCCAGAGCCCCAGCGCTGCGGGGCCTGCGGATAGGGCGCCAAGGGCAGGGGAAGAGCAGCAAGAGCTTTCGGGGCTGGGCCCTTCCCTGCGGGAGCAGGAGCCCGACGTTCGCCCCCCCGGAAAAGAGGCTCGGCGGCGGCCGACGGGCCCCGAGGTGTCCCGCCTCTGGCAAAGCCCGGAGCCCCAGCGCTGCGGGGCCTGCGGCTAGGGCGCCAAGGGGAGGGGAAGAGCAGCAAGAGCTTTCGGGGCTGGGCCCTTCCCTGCGGGAGCAGGAGCCCGACGTTCGCCCCCCCGGAAAAGAGGCTCGGCGGCGGCCGACGGGCCCCGAGGTGTCCCGCCTCTGGTAAAGCCCGGAGCCCCAGCGCTGCGGGGCCTGCGGATAGGGCGCCAAGGGGAGGGGAAGAGCAGCAAGAGCTTTCGGGGCTGGGCCCTTCCCTGCGGGAGCAGGAGCCCGACGTTCGCCCCCCCGGAAAAGAGGCTCGGCGGCGGCCGACGGGCCCCGAGGTGTCCCGCCTCTGGCAAAGCCCGGAGCCCCAGCGCTGCGGGGCCTGCGGATAGGGCGCCAAGGGGAGGGGAAGAGCAGCAAGAGCTTTCGGGGCTGGGCCCTTCCCTGCGGGAGCAGGAGCCCGACGTTCGCCCCCCCGGAAAAGAGGATCGGCGGCGGCCGATGGGCCCCGAGGTGTCCCGCCTCTGGCAAAGCCCGGAGCCCCAGCGCTGCGGGGCCTGCGGATAGGGCGCCAAGGGGAGGGGAAGAGCAGCAAGAGCTTTCGGGGCTGGGCCCTTCCCTGCGGGAGCAGGAGCCCGACGTTCGCCCCCCCGGAAAAGAGGCTCGGCGGCGGCCGACGGGCCCCGAGGTGTCCCGCCTCTGGCAAAGCCCGGAGCCCCAGCGCTGCGGGGCCTGCGGATAGGGCGCCAAGGGGAGGGGAAGAGCAGCAAGAGCTTTCGGGGCTGGGCCCTTCCCTGCGGGAGCAGGAGCCCGACGTTCGCCCCCCCGGAAAAGAGGCTCGGCGGTGGCCGACGGGCCCCGAGGTGTCCCGCCTCTGGCAAAGCCCGGAGCCCCAGCGCTGCGGGGCCTGCGGATAGGGCGCCAAGGGGAGGGGAAGAGCAGCAAGAGCTTTCGGGGCTGGGCCCTTCCCTGCGAGAGCAGGAGCCCGACGTTCGCCCCCCCGGAAAAGAGGCTCGGCGGCGGCCGACGGGCCCCGAGGTGTCCCGCCTCTGGCAAAGCCCGGAGCCCCAGTGCTGCGGGGCCTGCGGATAGGGCGCCAAGGGGAGGGGAAGAGCAGCAAGAGCTTTCGGGGCTGGGCCCTTCCCTGCGGGAGCAGGAGCCCGACGTTCGCCCCCCCGGAAAAGAGGCTCGGCGGCGGCCGATGGGCCCCGAGGTGTCCCGCCTCTGGCAAAGCCCGGAGCCCCAGCGCTGCGGGGCCTGCGGATAGGGCGCCAAGGGGAGGGGAAGAGCAGCAAGAGCTTTCGGGGCTGGGCCCTTCCCTGCGGGAGCAGGAGCCCGACGTTCGCCCCCCCGGAAAAGAGGCTCGGCGGCGGCCGACGGGCCCCGAGGTGTCCCGCCTCTGGCAAAGCCCGGAGCCCCAGCGCTGCGGGGCCTGCGGATAGGGCGCCAAGGGGAGGGGAAGAGCAGCAAGAGCTTTCGGGGCTGGGCCCTTCCCTGCGGGAGCAGGAGCCCGACGTTCGCCCCCCCGGAAAAGAGGCTCGGCGGCGGCCGACGGGCCCCGAGGTGTCCCGCCTCTGGCAAAGCCCGGAGCCCCAGCGCTGCGGGGCCTGCGGATAGGGCGCCAAGGGGAGGGGAAGAGCAGCAAGAGCTTTCGGGGCTGGGCCCTTCCCTGCGGGAGCAGGAGCCCGACGTTCGCCCCCCCGGAAAAGAGGCTCGGCGGCGGCCGACGGGCCCCGAGGTGTCCCGCCTCTGGCAAAGCCCGGAGCCCCAGCGCTGCGGGGCCTGCGGCTAGGGCGCCAAGGGGAGGGGAAGAGCAGCAAGAGCTTTCGGGGCTGGGCCCTTCCCTGCGGGAGCAGGAGCCCGACGTTCGCCCCCCCGGAAAAGAGGCTCGGCGGCGGCCGAGGGGCCCCGAGGTGTCCCGCCTCTGGCAAAGCCCGGAGCCCCAGCGCTGCGGGGCCTGCGGATAGGGCGCCAAGGGGAGGGGAAGAGCAGCAAGAGCTTTCGGGGCTGGGCCCTTCCCTGCGGGAGCAGGAGCCCGACGTTCGCCCCCCCGGAAAAGAGGCTCGGCGGCGGCCGAGGGGCCCCGAGGTGTCCCGCCTCTGGCAAAGCCCGGAGCCCCAGCGCTGCGGGGCCTGCGGATAGGGCGCCAAGGGGAGGGGAAGAGCAGCAAGAGCTTTCAGGGCTGGGCCCTTCCCTGCGGGAGCAGGAGCCCGACGTTCGCCCCTCCGGAAAAGAGGCTCGGCGGCGGCCGACGGGCCCCGAGGTGTCCCGCCTCTGGCAAAGCCCGGAGCCCCAGCGCTGCGGGGCCTGCGGATAGGGCGCCAAGGGGAGGGGAAGAGCAGCAAGAGCTTTCGGGGCTGGGCCCTTCCCTGCGAGAGCAGGAGCCCGACGTTCGCCCCCCCGGAAAAGAGGCTCGGCGGCGGCCGAGGGGCCCCGAGGTGTCCCGCCTCTGGCAAAGCCCGGAGCCCCAGCGCTGCGGGGCCTGCGGATAGGGCGCCAAGGGGAGGGGAAGAGCAGCAAGAGCTTTCGGGGCTGGGCCCTTCCCTGCGGGAGCAGGAGCCCGACGTTCGCCCCCCCGGAAAAGAGGCTCGGCGGCGGCCGACGGGCCCCGAGGTGTCCCGCCTCTGGCAAAGCCCGGAGCCCCAGCGCTGCGGGGCCTGCGGATAGGGCGCCAAGGGGAGGGGAAGAGCAGCAAGAGCTTTCGGGGCTGGGCCCTTCCCTGCGAGAGCAGGAGCCCGACGTTCGCCCCCCCGGAAAAGAGGCTCGGCGGCGGCCGAGGGGCCCCGAGGTGTCCCGCCTCTGGCAAAGCCCGGAGCCCCAGCGCTGCGGGGCCTGCGGATAGGGCGCCAAGGGGAGGGGAAGAGCAGCAAGAGCTTTCGGGGCTGGGCCCTTCCCTGCGGGAGCAGGAGCCCGACGTTCGCCCCCCCGGAAAAGAGGCTCGGCGGCGGCCGACGGGCCCCGAGGTGTCCCGCCTCTGGCAAAGCCCGGAGCCCCAGCGCTGCGGGGCCTGCGGATAGGGCGCCAAGGGGAGGGGAAGAGCAGCAAGAGCTTTCGGGGCTGGGCCCTTCCCTGCGGGAGCAGGAGCCCGACGTTCGCCCCCCCGGAAAAGAGGCTCGGCGGCGGCCGAGGGGCCCCGAGGTGTCCCGCCTCTGGCAAAGCCCGGAGCCCCAGCGCTGCGGGGCCTGCGGCTAGGGCGCCAAGGGGAGGGGAAGAGCAGCAAGAGCTTTCGGGGCTGGGCCCTTCCCTGCGGGAGCAGGAGCCCGACGTTCGCCCCCCCGGAAAAGAGGCTCGGCGGCGGCCGATGGGCCCCGAGGTGTCCCGCCTCTGGCAAAGCCCGGAGCCCCAGTGCTGCGGGGCCTGCGGATAGGGCGCCAAGGGGAGGGGAAGAGCAGCAAGAGCTTTCGGGGCTGGGCCCTTCCCTGCGGGAGCAGGAGCCCGACGTTCGCCCCCCCGGAAAAGAGGCTCGGCGGCGGCTGACGGGCCCCGAGGTGTCCCGCCTCTGGCAAAGCCCGGAGCCCCAGCGCTGCGGGGCCTGCGGATAGGGCGCCAAGGGGAGGGGAAGAGCAGCAAGAGCTTTCGGGGCTGGGCCCTTCCCTGCGGGAGCAGGAGCCCGACGTTCGCCCCCCCGGAAAAGAGGCTCGGCGGCGGCCGACGGGCCCCGAGGTGTCCCGCCTCTGGCAAAGCCCGGAGCCCCAGCGCTGCGGGGCCTGCGGATAGGGCGCCAAGGGGAGGGGAAGAGCAGCAAGAGCTTTCGGGGCTGGGCCCTTCCCTGCGAGAGCAGGAGCCCGACGTTCGCCCCCCCGGAAAAGAGGCTCGGCGGCGGCCGAGGGGCCCCGAGGTGTCCCGCCTCTGGCAAAGCCCGGAGCCCCAGCGCTGCGGGGCCTGCGGATAGGGCGCCAAGGGGAGGGGAAGAGCAGCAAGAGCTTTCGGGGCTGGGCCCTTCCCTGCGGGAGCAGGAGCCCGACGTTCGCCCCCCCGGAAAAGAGGCTCGGCGGCGGCCGACGGGCCCCGAGGTGTCCCGCCTCTGGCAAAGCCCGGAGCCCCAGCGCTGCGGGGCCTGCGGATAGGGCGCCAAGGGGAGGGGAAGAGCAGCAAGAGCTTTCGGGGCTGGGCCCTTCCCTGCGGGAGCAGGAGCCCGACGTTCGCCCCCCCGGAAAAGAGGCTCGGCGGCAGCCGAGGGGCCCCGAGGTGTCCCGCCTCTGGCAAAGCCCGGAGCCCCAGCGCTGCGGGGCCTGCGGATAGGGCGCCAAGGGGAGGGGAAGAGCAGCAAGAGCTTTCGGGGCTGGGCCCTTCCCTGCGGGAGCAGGAGCCCGACGTTCGCCCCCCCGGAAAAGAGGCTCGGCGGCGGCCGACGGGCCCCGAGGTGTCCCGCCTCTGGCAAAGCCCGGAGCCCCAGCGCTGCGGGGCCTGCGGATAGGGCTCCAAGGGGAGGGGAAGAGCAGCAAGAGCTTTCGGGGCTGGGCCCTTCCCTGCGGGAGCAGGAGCCCTACGTTCGCCTCACCGGAAAAGAGGCTCGGCGGCGGCCGACGGGCCCCGAGGTGTCCCGCCTCTGGCAAAGCCCGGAGCCCCAGCGCTGCGGGGCCTGCGGCTAGGGCGCCAAGGGGAGGGGAAGAGCAGCAAGAGCTTTCGGGGCTGGGCCCTTCCCTGCGGGAGCAGGAGCCCGACGTTCGCCCCCCCGGAAAAGAGGCTCGGCGGCGGCCGAGGGGCCCCGAGGTGTCCCGCCTCTGGCAAAGCCCGGAGCCCCAGTGCTGCTGGGCCTGCGGATAGGGCGCCAAGGGGAGGGGAAGAGCAGCAAGAGCTTTCGGGGCTGGGCCCTTCCCTGCGAGAGCAGGAGCCCGACGTTCGCCCCCCCGGAAAAGAGGCTCGGCGGCGGCCGACGGGCCCCGAGGTGTCCCGCCTCTGGCAAAGCCCGGAGCCCCAGCGCTGCGGGGCCTGCGGATAGGGCGCCAAGGGGAGGGGAAGAGCAGCAAGAGCTTTTGGGGCTGGGCCCTTCCCTGCGAGAGCAGGAGCCCGACGTTCGCCCCCCGGAAAAGAGGCTCGGCGGCGGCCGACGGGCCCCGAGGTGTCCCGCCTCTGGCAAAGCCCGGAGCCCCAGCGCTGCGGGGCCTGCGGATAGGGCGCCAAGGGGAGGGGAAGAGCAGCAAGAGCTTTCGGGGCTGGGCCCTTCCCTGCGGGAGCAGGAGCCCGACGTTCGCCCCTCCGGAAAAGAGGCTCGGCGGCGGCCGACGGGCCCCGAGGTGTCCCGCCTCTGGCAAAGCCCGGAGCCCCAGCGCTGCGGGGCCTGCGGATAGGGCGCCAAGGGGAGGGGAAGAGCAGCAAGAGCTTTCGGGGCTGGGCCCTTCCCTGCGGGAGCAGGAGCCCGACGTTCGCCCCCCCGGAAAAGAGGCTCGGCGGCGGCCGACGGGCCCCGAGGTGTCCCGCCTCTGGCAAAGCCCGGAGCCCCAGCGCTGCGGGGCCTGCGGATAGGGCGCCAAGGGGAGGGGAAGAGCAGCAAGAGCTTTCGGGGCTGGGCCCTTCCCTGCGGGAGCATGAGCCCGACGTTCGCCCCCCCGGAAAAGAGGCTCGGCGGCGGCCGACGGGCCCCGAGGTGTCCCGCCTCTGGCAAAGCCCGGAGCCCCAGCGCTGCGGGGCCTGCGGATAGGGCGCCAAGGGGAGGGGAAGAGCAGCAAGAGCTTTCGGGGCTGGGCCCTTCCCTGCGGGAGCAGGAGCCCGACGTTCGCCCCCCCGGAAAAGAGGCTCGGCGGCGGCCGACGGGCCCCGAGGTGTCCCGCCTCTGGCAAAGCCCGGAGCCCCAGCGCTGCGGGGCCTGCGGATAGGGCGCCAAGGGGAGGGGAAGAGCAGCAAGAGCTTTCGGGGCTGGGCCCTTCCCTGCGGGAGCAGGAGCCCGACGTTCGCCCCCCCGGAAAAGAGGCTCGGCGGCGGCCGACGGGCCCCGAGGTGTCCCGCCTCTGGCAAAGCCCGGAGCCCCAGCGCTGCGGGGCCTGCGGATAGGGCGCCAAGGGGAGGGGAAGAGCAGCAAGAGCTTTCGGGGCTGGGCCCTTCCCTGCGGGAGCAGGAGCCCGACGTTCGCCCCCCCGGAAAAGAGGCTCGGCGGCGGCCGACGGGCCCCGAGGTGTCCCGCCTCTGGCAAAGCCCGGAGCCCCAGCGCTGCGGGGCCTGCGGCTAGGGCGCCAAGGGGAGGGGAAGAGCAGCAAGAGCTTTCGGGGCTGGGCCCTTTTCTGCGGGAGCAGGAGCCCGACGTTCACCCCCCCGGAAAAGAGGCTCGGCGGCGGCCGATGGGCCCCGTGGTGTCCCGCCTCTGGCAAAGCCCGGAGCCCCAGCGCTGCGGGGCCTGCGGATAGGGCGCCAAGGGGAGGGGAAGAGCAGCAAGAGCTTTCGGGGCTGGGCCCTTCCCTGCGGGAGCAGGAGCCCGACGTTCGCCCCCCCGGAAAAGAGGCTCGGCGGCGGCCGACGGGCCCCGAGGTGTCCCGCCTCTGGCAAAGCCCGGAGCCCCAGCGCTGCGGGGCCTGCGGATAGGGCGCCAAGGGGAGGGGAAGAGCAGCAAGAGCTTTCGGGGCTGGGCCCTTCCCTGCGGGAGCATGAGCCCGACCTTCGCCCCCCCGGAAAAGAGGCTCGGCGGCGGCCGACGGGCCCCGAGGTGTCCCGCCTCTGGCAAAGCCCGGAGCCCCAGCGCTGCGGGGCCTGCGGCTAGGGCGCCAAGGGGAGGGGAAGAGCAGCAAGAGCTTTCGGGGCTGGGCCCTTCCCTGCGGGAGCAGGAGCCCGACGTTCGCCCCCCCGGAAAAGAGGCTCGGCGGCGGCCGAGGGGCCCCGAGGTGTCCCGCCTCTGGCAAAGCCCGGAGCCCCAGCGCTGCGGGGCCTGCGGATAGGGCGCCAAGGGGAGGGGAAGAGCAGCAAGAGCTTTCGGGGCTGGGCCCTTCCCTGCGGGAGCAGGAGCCCGACGTTCGCCCCCCCGGAAAAGAGGCTCGGCGGCGGCCGACGGGCCCCGAGGTGTCCCGCCTCTGGCAAAGCCCGGAGCCCCAGCGCTGCGGGGCCTGCGGATAGGGCGCCAAGGGGAGGGGAAGAGCAGCAAGAGCTTTCGGGGCTGGGCCCTTCCCTGCGGGAGCAGGAGCCCGACGTTCGCCCCCCTGGAAAAGAGGCTCGGCGGCGGCCGACGGGCCCCGAGGTGTCCCGCCTCTGGCAAAGCCCGGAGCCCCAGCGCTGCGGGGCCTGCGGCTAGGGCGCCAAGGGGAGGGGAAGAGCAGCAAGAGCTTTCGGGGCTGGGCCCTTCCCTGCGGGAGCAGGAGCCCGACGTTCGCCCCCCCGGAAAAGAGGCTCGGCGGCGGCCGACGGGCCCCGAGGTGTCCCGCCTCTGGCAAAGCCCGGAGCCCCAGCGCTGCGGGGCCTGCGGATAGGGCGCCAAGGGGAGGGGAAGAGCAGCAAGAGCTTTCGGGGCTGGGCCCTTCCCTGCGAGAGCAGGAGCCCGACGTTCGCCCCCCCGGAAAAGAGGCTCGGCGGCGGCCGACGGGCCCCGAGGTGTCCCGCCTCTGGCAAAGCCCGGAGCCCCAGCGCTGCGGGGCCTGCGGATAGGGCGCCAAGGGGAGGGGAAGAGCAGCAAGAGCTTTCGGGGCTGGGCCCTTCCCTGCGGGAGCAGGAGCCCGACGTTCGCCCCCCCGGAAAAGAGGCTCGGCGGCGGCCGACGGGCCCCGAGGTGTCCCGCCTCTGGCAAAGCCCGGAGCCCCAGCGCTGCGGGGCCTGCGGATAGGGCGCCAAGGGGAGGGGAAGAGCAGCAAGAGCTTTCGGGGCTGGGCCCTTCCCTGCGGGAGCAGGAGCCCGACGTTCGCCCCCCCGGAAAAGAGGCTCGGCGGCGGCCGAGGGGCCCCGAGGTGTCCCGCCTCTGGCAAAGCCCGGAGCCCCAGCGCTGCGGGGCCTGCGGATAGGGCGCCAAGGGGAGGGGAAGAGCAGCAAGAGCTTTCGGGGCTGGGCCCTTCCCTGCGGGAGCAGGAGCCCGACGTTCGCCCCCCCGGAAAAGAGGCTCGGCGGCGGCCGACGGGCCCCGAGGTGTCCCGCCTCTGGCAAAGCCCGGAGCCCCAGCGCTGCGGGGCCTGCGGATAGGGCGCCAAGGGGAGGGGAAGAGCAGCAAGAGCTTTCGGGGCTGGGCCCTTCCCTGCGGGAGCAGGAGCCCGACGTTCGCCCCCCCGGAAAAGAGGCTCGACGGCGGCCGACGGGCCCCGAGGTGTCCCGCCTCTGGCAAAGCCCGGAGCCCCAGCGCTGCGGGGCCTGCGGCTAGGGCGCCAAACGGAGGGGAAGAGCAGCAAGAGCTTTCGGGGCTGGGCCCTTTTCTGCGGGAGCAGGAGCCCGACGTTCACCCCCCCGGAAAAGAGGCTCGGCGGCGGCCGAGGGGCCCCGAGGTGTCCCGCCTCTGGCAAAGCCCGGAGCCCCAGCGCTGCGGGGCCTGCGGCTAGGGCGCCAAGGGGAGGGGAAGAGCAGCAAGAGCTTTCGGGGCTGGGCCCTTCCCTGCGGGAGCAGGAGCCCGACGTTCGCCCCCCCGGAAAAGAGGCTCGGCGGCGGCCGATGGGCCCCGTGGTGTCCCGCCTCTGGCAAAGCCCGGAGCCCCAGCGCTGCGGGGCCTGCGGATAGGGCGCCAAGGGGAGGGGAAGAGCAGCAAGAGCTTTCGGGGCTGGGCCCTTCCCTGCGGGAGCAGGAGCCCGACGTTCGCCCCCCCGGAAAAGAGGCTCGGCGGCGGCCGACGGGCCCCGAGGTGTCCCGCCTCTGGCAAAGCCCGGAGCCCCAGCGCTGCGGGGCCTGCGGATAGGGCGCCAAGGGGAGGGGAAGAGCAGCAAGAGCTTTCGGGGCTGGGCCCTTCCCTGCGGGAGCAGGAGCCCGACGTTCGCCCCCCCGGAAAAGAGGCTCGGCGGCGGCCGACGGGCCCCGAGGTGTCCCGCCTCTGGCAAAGCCCGGAGCCCCAGCGCTGCGGGGCCTGCGGATAGGGCGCCAAGGGGAGGGGAAGAGCAGCAAGAGCTTTCGGGGCTGGGCCCTTCCCTTCGGGAGCAGGAGCCCGACGTTCGCCCCCCCGGAAAAGAGGCTCGGCGGTGGCCGACGGGCCCCGAGGTGTCCCGCCTCTGGCAAAGCCCGGAGCCCCAGCGCTGCGGGGCCTGCGGATAGGGCGCCAAGGGGAGGGGAAGAGCAGCAAGAGCTTTCGGGGCTGGGCCCTTCCCTGCGGGAGCAGGAGCCCGACGTTCGCCCCCCCGGAAAAGAGGCTCGGCGGCGGCCGAGGGGCCCCGAGGTGTCCCGCCTCTGGCAAAGCCCGGAGCCCCAGCGCTGCGGGGCCTGCGGATAGGGCGCCAAGGGGAGGGGAAGAGCAGCAAGAGCTTTCGGGGCTGGGCCCTTCCCTGCGGGAGCAGGAGCCCGACGTTCGCCCCCCCGGAAAAGAGGCTCGGCGGCGGCCGACGGGCCCCGAGGTGTCCCGCCTCTGGCAAAGCCCGGAGCCCCAGCGCTGCGGGGCCTGCGGCTAGGGCGCCAAGGGGAGGGGAAGAGCAGCAAGAGCTTTCGGGGCTGGGCCCTTCCCTGCGGGAGCAGGAGCCCGACGTTCGCCCCCCCGGAAAAGAGGCTCGGCGGCGGCCGACGGGCCCCGAGGTGTCCCGCCTCTGGCAAAGCCCGGAGCCCCAGCGCTGCGGGGCCTGCGGATAGGGCGCCAAGGGGAGGGGAAGAGCAGCAAGAGCTTTCGGGGCTGGGCCCTTCCCTGCGAGAGCAGGAGCCCGACGTTCGCCCCCCCGGAAAAGAGGCTCGGCGGCGGCCGAGGGGCCCCGGGGTGTCCCGCCTCTGGCAAAGCCCGGAGCCCCAGCGCTGCGGGGCCTGCGGATAGGGCGCCAAGGGGAGGGGAAGAGCAGCAAGAGCTTTCGGGGCTGGGCCCTTCCCTGCGGGAGCAGGAGCCCGACGTTCGCCCCCCCGGAAAAGAGGCTCGGCGGCGGCCGACGGGCCCCGAGGTGTCCCGCCTCTGGCAAAGCCCGGAGCCCCAGCGCTGCGGGGCCTGCGGCTAGGGCGCCAAGGGGAGGGGAAGAGCAGCAAGAGCTTTCGGGGCTGGGCCCTTCCCTGCGAGAGCAGGAGCCCGACGTTCGCCCCCCCGGAAAAGAGGATCGGCGGCGGCCGATGGGCCCCGAGGTGTCCCGCCTCTGGCAAAGCCCGGAGCCCCAGCGCTGCGGGGCCTGCGGATAGGGCGCCAAGGGGAGGGGAAGAGCAGCAAGAGCTTTCGGGGCTGGGCCCTTCCCTGCGAGAGCAGGAGCCCGACGTTCGCCCCCCCGGAAAAGAGGCTCGGCGGCGGCCGAGGGGCCCCGAGGTGTCCCGCCTCTGGCAAAGCCCGGAGCCCCAGCGCTGCGGGGCCTGCGGCTAGGGCGCCAAGGGGAGGGGAAGAGCAGCAAGAGCTTTCGGGGCTGGGCCCTTCCCTGCGGGAGCAGGAGCCCGACGTTCACCCCCCCGGAAAAGAGGCTCGGCGGCGGCCGACGGGCCCCGAGGTGTCCCGCCTCTGGCAAAGCCCGGAGCCCCAGCGCTGCGGGGCCTGCGGATAGGGCGCCAAGGGGAGGGGAAGAGCAGCAAGAGCTTTCGGGGCTGGGCCCTTCCCTGCGGGAGCAGGAGCCCGACGTTCGCCCCCCCGGAAAAGAGGCTCGGCGGCGGCCGACGGGCCCCGAGGTGTCCCGCCTCTGGCAAAGCCCGGAGCGCCAGCGCTGCGGGGCCTGCGGATAGGGCGCCAAGGGGAGGGGAAGAGCAGCAAGAGCTTTCGGGGCTGGGCCCTTCCCTGCGGGAGCAGGAGCCCGACGTTCGCCCCCCCGGAAAAGAGGCTCGGCGGCGGCCGAGGGGCCCCGAGGTGTCCCGCCTCTGGCAAAGCCCGGAGCCCCAGCGCTGCGGGGCCTGCGGATAGGGCGCCAAGGGGAGGGGAAGAGCAGCAAGAGCTTTCGGGGCTGGGCCCTTCCCTGCGGGAGCAGGAGCCCGACGTTCGCCCCTCCGGAAAAGAGGCTCGGCGGCGGCCGACGGGCCCCGAGGTGTCCCGCCTCTGGCAAAGCCCGGAGCCCCAGCGCTGCGGGGCCTGCGGATAGGGCGCCAAGGGGAGGGGAAGAGCAGCAAGAGCTTTCGGGGCTGGGCCCTTCCCTGCGGGAGCAGGAGCCCGACGTTCGCCCCCCCGGAAAAGAGGCTCGGCGGCGGCCGAGGGGCCCCGAGGTGTCCCGCCTCTGGCAAAGCCCGGAGCCCCAGCGCTGCGGGGCCTGCGGATAGGGCGCCAAGGGGAGGGGAAGAGCAGCAAGAGCTTTCGGGGCTGGGCCCTTCCCTGCGGGAGCAGGAGCCCGACGTTCGCCCCCCCGGAAAAGAGGCTCGGCGGCGGCCGACGGGCCCCGAGGTGTCCCGCCTCTGGCAAAGCCCGGAGCCCCAGTGCTGCGGGGCCTGCGGATAGGGTGCCAAGGGGAGGGGAAGAGCAGCAAGAGCTTTCGGGGCTGGGCCCTTCCCTGCGGGAGCAGGAGCCCGACGTTCGCCCCCCCGGAAAAGAGGCTCGGCGGCGGCCAATGGGCCCCGAGGTGTCCCGCCTCTGGCAAAGCCCGGAGCCCCAGCGCTGCGGGGCCTGCGGATAGGGCGCCAAGGGGAGGGGAAGAGCAGCAAGAGCTTTCGGGGCTGGGCCCTTCCCTGCGAGAGCAGGAGCCCGACGTTCGCCCCCCCGGAAAAGAGGCTCGGCGGCGGCCGAGGGGCCCCGAGGTGTCCCGCCTCTGGCAAAGCCCGGAGCCCCAGCGCTGCGGGTCCTGCGGATAGGGCGCCAAGGGGAGGGGAAGAGCAGCAAGAGCTTTCGGGGCTGGGCCCTTCCCTGCGGGAGCAGGAGCCCGACGTTCGCCCCCCCGGAAAAGAGGCTCGGCGGCGGCCGACGGGCCCCGAGGTGTCCCGCCTCTGGCAAAGCCCGGAGCCCCAGCGCTGCGGGGCCTGCGGCTAGGGCGCCAAGGGGAGGGGAAGAGCAGCAAGAGCTTTCGGGGCTGGGCCCTTCCCTGCGGGAGCAGGAGCCCGACGTTCGCCCCCCCGGAAAAGAGGCTCGGCGGCGGCCGACGGGCCCCGAGGTGTCCCGCCTCTGGCAAAGCCCGGAGCCCCAGCGCTGCGGGGCCTGCGGATAGGGCGCCAAGGGGAGGGGAAGAGCAGCAAGAGCTTTCGGGGCTGGGCCCTTCCCTGCGGGAGCAGGAGCCCGACGTTCGCCCCCCCGGAAAAGAGGCTCGGCGGCGGCCGAGGGGCCCCGAGGTGTCCCGCCTCTGGCAAAGCCCGGAGCCCCAGCGCTGCGGGGCCTGCGGATAGGGCGCCAAGGGGAGGGGAAGAGCAGCAAGAGCTTTCGGGGCTGGGCCCTTCCCTGCGGGAGCAGGAGCCCGACGTTCGCCCCTCCGGAAAAGAGGCTCGGCGGCGGCCGACGGGCCCCGAGGTGTCCCGCCTCTGGCAAAGCCCGGAGCCCCAGCGCTGCGGGGCCTGCGGATAGGGCGCCAAGGGGAGGGGAAGTGCAGCAAGAGCTTTCGGGGCTGGGCCCTTCCCTGCGGGAGCAGGAGCCCGACGTTCGCCCCCCCGGAAAAGAGGCTCGGCGGCGGCCGAGGGGCCCCGAGGTGTCCCGCCTCTGGCAAAGCCCGGAGCCCCAGCGCTGCGGGGCCTGCGGATAGGGCGCCAAGGGGAGGGGAAGAGCAGCAAGAGCTTTCGGGGCTGGGCCCTTCCCTGCGGGAGCAGGAGCCCGACGTTCGCCCCCCCGGAAAAGAGGCTCGGCGGCGGCCGACGGGCCCCGAGGTGTCCCGCCTCTGGCAAAGCCCGGAGCCCCAGTGCTGCGGGGCCTGCGGATAGGGTGCCAAGGGGAGGGGAAGAGCAGCAAGAGCTTTCGGGGCTGGGCCCTTCCCTGCGGGAGCAGGAGCCCGACGTTCGCCCCCCCGGAAAAGAGGCTCGGCGGCGGCCAATGGGCCCCGAGGTGTCCCGCCTCTGGCAAAGCCCGGAGCCCCAGCGCTGCGGGGCCTGCGGATAGGGCGCCAAGGGGAGGGGAAGAGCAGCAAGAGCTTTCGGGGCTGGGCCCTTCCCTGCGAGAGCAGGAGCCCGACGTTCGCCCCCCCGGAAAAGAGGCTCGGCGGCGGCCGACGGGCCCCGAGGTGTCCCGCCTCTGGCAAAGCCCGGAGCCCCAGCGCTGCGGGGCCTGCGGCTAGGGCGCCAAGGGGAGGGGAAGAGCAGCAAGAGCTTTCGGGGCTGGGCCCTTCCCTGCGGGAGCAGGAGCCCGACGTTCGCCCCCCCGGAAAAGAGGCTCGGCGGCGGCCGACGGGCCCCGAGGTGTCCCGCCTCTGGCAAAGCCCGGAGCCCCAGCGCTGCGGGGCCTGCGGCTAGGGCGCCAAGGGGAGGGGAAGAGCAGCAAGAGCTTTCGGGGCTGGGCCCTTCCCTGCGGGAGCAGGAGCCCGACGTTCGCCCCCCCGGAAAAGAGGCTCGGCGGCGGCCGACGGGCCCCGAGGTGTCCCGCCTCTGGCAAAGCCCGGAGCCCCAGCGCTGCGGGGCCTGCGGATAGGGCGCCAAGGGGAGGGGAAGAGCAGCAAGAGCTTTCGGGGATGGGCCCTTCCCTGCGGGAGCAGGAGCCCGACGTTCGCCCCCCCGGAAAAGAGGCTCGGCGGCGGCCGAGGGGCCCCGAGGTGTCCCGCCTCTGGCAAAGCCCGGAGCCCCAGCGCTGCGGGGCCTGCGGATAGGGCGCCAAGGGGAGGGGAAGAGCAGCAAGAGCTTTCGGGGCTGGGCCCTTCCCTGCGGGAGCAGGAGCCCGACGTTCGCCCCTCCGGAAAAGAGGCTCGGCGGCGGCCGACGGGCCCCGAGGTGTCCCGCCTCTGGCAAAGCCCGGAGCCCCAGCGCTGCGGGGCCTGCGGATAGGGCGCCAAGGGGAGGGGAAGTGCAGCAAGAGCTTTCGGGGCTGGGCCCTTCCCTGCGGGAGCAGGAGCCCGACGTTCGCCCCCCCGGAAAAGAGGCTCGGCGGCGGCCGAGGGGCCCCGAGGTGTCCCGCCTCTGGCAAAGCCCGGAGCCCCAGCGCTGCGGGGCCTGCGGATAGGGCGCCAAGGGGAGGGGAAGAGCAGCAAGAGCTTTCGGGGCTGGGCCCTTCCCTGCGGGAGCAGGAGCCCGACGTTCGCCCCCCCGGAAAAGAGGCTCGGCGGCGGCCGACGGGCCCCGAGGTGTCCCGCCTCTGGCAAAGCCCGGAGCCCCAGTGCTGCGGGGCCTGCGGATAGGGTGCCAAGGGGAGGGGAAGAGCAGCAAGAGCTTTCGGGGCTGGGCCCTTCCCTGCGGGAGCAGGAGCCCGACGTTCGCCCCCCCGGAAAAGAGGCTCGGCGGCGGCCAATGGGCCCCGAGGTGTCCCGCCTCTGGCAAAGCCCGGAGCCCCAGCGCTGCGGGGCCTGCGGATAGGGCGCCAAGGGGAGGGGAAGAGCAGCAAGAGCTTTCGGGGCTGGGCCCTTCCCTGCGAGAGCAGGAGCCCGACGTTCGCCCCCCCGGAAAAGAGGCTCGGCGGCGGCCGACGGGCCCCGAGGTGTCCCGCCTCTGGCAAAGCCCGGAGCCCCAGCGCTGCGGGGCCTGCGGCTAGGGCGCCAAGGGGAGGGGAAGAGCAGCAAGAGCTTTCGGGGCTGGGCCCTTCCCTGCGGGAGCAGGAGCCCGACGTTCGCCCCCCCGGAAAAGAGGCTCGGCGGCGGCCGACGGGCCCCGAGGTGTCCCGCCTCTGGCAAAGCCCGGAGCCCCAGCGCTGCGGGGCCTGCGGCTAGGGCGCCAAGGGGAGGGGAAGAGCAGCAAGAGCTTTCGGGGCTGGGCCCTTCCCTGCGGGAGCAGGAGCCCGACGTTCGCCCCCCCGGAAAAGAGGCTCGGCGGCGGCCGACGGGCCCCGAGGTGTCCCGCCTCTGGCAAAGCCCGGAGCCCCAGCGCTGCGGGGCCTGCGGATAGGGCGCCAAGGGGAGGGGAAGAGCAGCAAGAGCTTTCGGGGATGGGCCCTTCCCTGCGGGAGCAGGAGCCCGACGTTCGCCCCCCCGGAAAAGAGGCTCGGCGGCGGCCGAGGGGCCCCGAGGTGTCCCGCCTCTGGCAAAGCCCGGAGCCCCAGCGCTGCGGGGCCTGCGGCTAGGGCGCCAAGGGGAGGGGAAGAGCAGCAAGAGCTTTCGGGGCTGGGCCCTTCCCTGCGGGAGCAGGAGCCCGACGTTCGCCCCCCCGGAAAAGAGGCTCGGCGGCGGCCGAGGGGCCCCGAGGTGTCCCGCCTCTGGCAAAGCCCGGAGCCCCAGCGCTGCGGGGCCTGCGGATAGGGCGCCAAGGGGAGGGGAAGAGCAGCAAGAGCTTTCGGGGCTGGGCCCTTCCCTGCGAGAGCAGGAGCCCGACGTTCGCCCCCCCGGAAAAGAGGCTCGGCGGCGGCCGAGGGGCCCCGAGGTGTCCCGCCTCTGGCAAAGCCCGGAGCCCCAGCGCTGCGGGGCCTGCGGATAGGGCGCCAAGGGGAGGGGAAGAGCAGCAAGAGCTTTCGGGGCTGGGCCCTTCCCTGCGGGAGCAGGAGCCCGACGTTCGCCCCCCCGGAAAAGAGGCTCGGCGGCGGCCGACGGGCCCCGAGGTGTCCCGCCTCTGGCAAAGCCCGGAGCCCCAGCGCTGCGGGGCCTGCGGCTAGGGCGCCAAGGGGAGGGGAAGAGCAGCAAGAGCTTTCGGGGCTGGGCCCTTTTCTGCGGGAGCAGGAGCCCGACGTTCACGCCCCCGGAAAAGAGGCTCGGCGGCGGCCGAGGGGCCCCGAGGTGTCCCGCCTCTGGCAAAGCCCGGAGCCCCAGCGCTGCGGGTCCTGCGGATAGGGCGCCAAGGGGAGGGGAAGAGCAGCAAGAGCTTTCGGGGCTGGGCCCTTCCCTGCGGGAGCAGGAGCCCGACGTTCGCCCCCCCGGAAAAGAGGCTCGGCGGCGGCCGAGGGGCCCCGAGGTGTCCCGCCTCTGGCAAAGCCCGGAGCCCCAGCGCTGCGGGGCCTGCGGATAGGGCGCCAAGGGGAGGGGAAGAGCAGCAAGAGCTTTCGGGGCTGGGCCCTTCCCTGCGGGAGCAGGAGCCCGACGTTCGCCCCCCCGGAAAAGAGGCTCGGCGGCGGCCGACGGGCCCCGAGGTGTCCCGCCTCTGGCAAAGCCCGGAGCCCCAGCGCTGCGGGGCCTGCGGATAGGGCGCCAAGGGGAGGGGAAGAGCAGCAAGAGCTTTCGGGGCTGGGCCCTTCCCTTCGGGAGCAGGAGCCCGACGTTCGCCCCCCCGGAAAAGAGGCTCGGCGGTGGCCGACGGGCCCCGAGGTGTCCCGCCTCTGGCAAAGCCCGGAGCCCCAGCGCTGCGGGGCCTGCGGATAGGGCGCCAAGGGGAGGGGAAGAGCAGCAAGAGCTTTCGGGGCTGGGCCCTTCCCTGCGGGAGCAGGAGCCCGACGTTCGCCCCCCCGGAAAAGAGGCTCGGCGGCGGCCGAGGGGCCCCGAGGTGTCCCGCCTCTGGCAAAGCCCGGAGCCCCAGCGCTGCGGGGCCTGCGGATAGGGCGCCAAGGGGAGGGGAAGAGCAGCAAGAGCTTTCGGGGCTGGGCCCTTCCCTGCGGGAGCAGGAGCCCGACGTTCGCCCCCCCGGAAAAGAGGCTCGGCGGCGGCCGACGGGCCCCGAGGTGTCCCGCCTCTGGCAAAGCCCGGAGCCCCAGCGCTGCGGGGCCTGCGGATAGGGCGCCAAGGGGAGGGGAAGAGCAGCAAGAGCTTTCGGGGCTGGGCCCTTCCCTGCGGGAGCAGGAGCCCGACGTTCGCCCCCCCGGAAAAGAGGCTCGGCGGCGGCCGAGGGGCCCCGAGGTGTCCCGCCTCTGGCAAAGCCCGGAGCCCCAGCGCTGCGGGGCCTGCGGCTAGGGCGCCAAGGGGAGGGGAAGAGCAGCAAGAGCTTTCGGGGCTGGGCCCTTCCCTGCGGGAGCAGGAGCCCGACGTTCGCCCCCCCGGAAAAGAGGCTCGGCGGCGGCCGACGGGCCCCGAGGTGTCCCGCCTCTGGCAAAGCCCGGAGCCCCAGCGCTGCGGGGCCTGCGGCTAGGGCGCCAAGGGGAGGGGAAGAGCAGCAAGAGCTTTCGGGGCTGGGCCCTTCCCTGCGAGAGCAGGAGCCCGACGTTCGCCCCCCCGGAAAAGAGGCTCGGCGGCGGCCGACGGGCCCCGAGGTGTCCCGCCTCTGGCAAAGCCCGGAGCCCCAGCGCTGCGGGGCCTGCGGATAGGGCGCCAAGGGGAGGGGAAGAGCAGCAAGAGCTTTCGGGGCTGGGCCCTTCCCTGCGGGAGCAGGAGCCCGACGTTCGCCCCCCCGGAAAAGAGGCTCGGCGGCGGCCGACGGGCCCCGAGGTGTCCCGCCTCTGGCAAAGCCCGGAGCCCCAGCGCTGCGGGGCCTGCGGATAGGGCGCCAAGGGGAGGGGAAGAGCAGCAAGAGCTTTCGGGGCTGGGCCCTTCCCTGCGGGAGCAGGAGCCCGACGTTCGCCCCCCCGGAAAAGAGGCTCGGCGGCGGCCGATGGGCCCCGAGGTGTCCCGCCTCTGGCAAAGCCCGGAGCCCCAGCGCTGCGGGGCCTGCGGATAGGGCGCCAAGGGGAGGGGAAGAGCAGCAAGAGCTTTCGGGGCTGGGCCCTTCCCTGCGAGAGCAGGAGCCCGACGTTCGCCCCCCCGGAAAAGAGGCTCGGCGGCGGCCGAGGGGCCCCGAGGTGTCCCGCCTCTGGCAAAGCCCGGAGCCCCAGAGCTGCGGGGCCTGCGGATAGGGCGCCAAGGGGAGGGGAAGAGCAGCAAGAGCTTTCGGGGCTGGGCCCTTCCCTGCGGGAGCAGGAGCCCGACGTTCGCCCCCCCGGAAAAGAGGCTCGGCGGCGGCCGACGGGCCCCGAGGTGTCCCGCCTCTGGCAAAGCCCGGAGCCCCAGCGCTGCGGGGCCTGCGGATAGGGCGCCAAGGGGAGGGGAAGAGCAGCAAGAGCTTTCGGGGCTGGGCCCTTCCCTGCGGGAGCAGGAGCCCGACGTTCGCCCCCCCGGAAAAGAGGCTCGGCGGCGGCCGACGGGCCCCGAGGTGTCCCGCCTCTGGCAAAGCCCGGAGCCCCAGCGCTGCGGGGCCTGCGGCTAGGGCGCCAAGGGGAGGGGAAGAGCAGCAAGAGCTTTCGGGGCTGGGCCCTTCCCTGCGGGAGCAGGAGCCCGACGTTCGCCCCCCCGGAAAAGAGGCTCGGCGGTGGCCGACGGGCCCCGAGGTGTCCCGCCTCTGGCAAAGCCCGGAGCCCCAGCGCTGCGGGGCCTGCGGATAGGGCTCCAAGGGGAGGGGAAGAGCAGCAAGAGCTTTCGGGGCTGGGCCCTTCCCTGCGAGAGCAGGAGCCCGACGTTCGCCCCCCCGGAAAAGAGGCTCAGTGGCGGCCGAGGGGCCCCGAGGTGTCCCGCCTCTGGCAAAGCCCGGAGCCCCAGCGCTGCGGGGCCTGCGGATAGGGCGCCAAGGGGAGGGGAAGAGCAGCAAGAGCTTTCGGGGCTGGGCCCTTCCCTGCGGGAGCAGGAGCCCGACGTTCGCCCCTCCGGAAAAGAGGCTCGGCGGCGGCCGACGGGCCCCGAGGTGTCCCGCCTCTGGCAAAGCCCGGAGCCCCAGCGCTGCGGGGCCTGCGGATAGGGCGCCAAGGGGAGGGGAAGAGCAGCAAGAGCTTTCGGGGCTGGGCCCTTCCCTGCGGGAGCAGGAGCCCGACGTTCGCCCCCCCGGAAAAGAGGCTCGGCGGCGGCCGAGGGGCCCCGAGGTGTCCCGCCTCTGGCAAAGCCCGGAGCCCCAGCGCTGCGGGGCCTGCGGATAGGGCGCCAAGGGGAGGGGAAGAGCAGCAAGAGCTTTCGGGGCTGGGCCCTTCCCTGCGGGAGCAGGAGCCCGACGTTCGCCCCCCCGGAAAAGAGGCTCGGCGGCGGCCGACGGGCCCCGAGGTGTCCCGCCTCTGGCAAAGCCCGGAGCCCCAGTGCTGCGGGGCCTGCGGATAGGGTGCCAAGGGGAGGGGAAGAGCAGCAAGAGCTTTCGGGGCTGGGCCCTTCCCTGCGGGAGCAGGAGCCCGACGTTCGCCCCCCCGGAAAAGAGGCTCGGCGGCGGCCGATGGGCCCCGAGGTGTCCCGCCTCTGGCAAAGCCCGGAGCCCCAGCGCTGCGGGGCCTGCGGCTAGGGCGCCAAGGGGAGGGGAAGAGCAGCAAGAGCTTTCGGGGCTGGGCCCTTCCCTGCGGGAGCAGGAGCCCGACGTTCGCCCCCCCGGAAAAGAGGCTCGGCGGCGGCCGACGGGCCCCGAGGTGTCCCGCCTCTGGCAAAGCCCGGAGCCCCAGCGCTGCGGGGCCTGCGGATAGGGCGCCAAGGGGAGGGGAAGAGCAGCAAGAGCTTTCGGGGATGGGCCCTTCCCTGCGGGAGCAGGAGCCCGACGTTCGCCCCCCCGGAAAAGAGGCTCGGCGGCGGCCGACGGGCCCCGAGGTGTCCCGCCTCTGGCAAAGCCCGGAGCCCCAGCGCTGCGGGGCCTGCGGATAGGGCGCCAAGGGGAGGGGAAGAGCAGCAAGAGCTTTCGGGGCTGGGCCCTTCCCTGCGGGAGCAGGAGCCCGACGTTCGCCCCCCCGGAAAAGAGGCTCGGCGGCGGCCGATGGGCCCCGAGGTGTCCCGCCTCTGGCAAAGCCCGGAGCCCCAGCGCTGCGGGGCCTGCGGATAGGGCGCCAAGGGGAGGGGAAGAGCAGCAAGAGCTTTCGGGGCTGGGCCCTTCCCTGCGAGAGCAGGAGCCCGACGTTCGCCCCCCCAGAAAAGAGGCTCGGCGGCGGCCGACGGTCCCCGAGGTGTCCCGCCTCTGGCAAAGCCCGGAGCCCCAGCGCTGCGGGGCCTGCGGCTAGGGCGCCAAGGGGAGGGGAAGAGCAGCAAGAGCTTTCGGGGCTGGGCCCTTCCCTGCGGGAGCAGGAGCCCGACGTTCGCCCCCCCGGAAAAGAGGCTCGGCGGCGGCCGACGGGCCCCGAGGTGTCCCGCCTCTGGCAAAGCCCGGAGCCCCAGCGCTGCGGGGCCTGCGGATAGGGCGCCAAGGGGAGGGGAAGAGCAGCAAGAGCTTTCGGGGCTGGGCCCTTCCCTGCGGGAGCAGGAGCCCGACGTTCGCCCCCCCGGAAAAGAGGATCGGCGGCGGCCGATGGGCCCCGAGGTGTCCCGCCTCTGGCAAAGCCCGGAGCCCCAGCGCTGCGGGGCCTGCGGATAGGGCGCCAAGGGGAGGGGAAGAGCAGCAAGAGCTTTCGGGGCTGGGCCCTTCCCTGCGAGAGCAGGAGCCCGACGTTCGCCCCCCCGGAAAAGAGGCTCGGCGGCGGCCGACGGTCCCCGAGGTGTCCCGCCTCTGGCAAAGCCCGGAGCCCCAGCGCTGCGGGGCCTGCGGCTAGGGCGCCAAGGGGAGGGGAAGAGCAGCAAGAGCTTTCGGGGCTGGGCCCTTCCCTGCGGGAGCAGGAGCCCGACGTTCGCCCCCCCGGAAAAGAGGCTCGGCGGCGGCCGACGGGCCCCGAGGTGTCCCGCCTCTGGCAAAGCCCGGAGCCCCAGCGCTGCGGGGCCTGCGGATAGGGCGCCAAGGGGAGGGGAAGAGCAGCAAGAGCTTTCGGGGCTGGGCCCTTCCCTGCGGGAGCAGGAGCCCGACGTTCGCCCCCCCGGAAAAGAGGATCGGCGGCGGCCGATGGGCCCCGAGGTGTCCCGCCTCTGGCAAAGCCCGGAGCCCCAGCGCTGCGGGGCCTGCGGATAGGGCGCCAAGGGGAGGGGAAGAGCAGCAAGAGCTTTCGGGGCTGGGCCCTTCCCTGCGAGAGCAGGAGCCCGACGTTCGCCCCCCCGGAAAAGAGGCTCGGCGGCGGCCGACGGGCCCCGAGGTGTCCCGCCTCTGGCAAAGCCCGGAGCCCCAGCGCTGCGGGGCCTGCGGCTAGGGCGCCAAGGGGAGGGGAAGAGCAGCAAGAGCTTTCGGGGCTGGGCCCTTCCCTGCGGGAGCAGGAGCCCGACGTTCGCCCCCCCGGAAAAGAGGCTCGGCGGTGGCCGACGGGCCCCGAGGTGTCCCGCCTCTGGCAAAGCCCAGAGCCCCAGCGCTGCGGGGCCTGCGGATAGGGCGCCAAGGGGAGGGGAAGAGCAGCAAGAGCTTTCGGGGCTGGGCCCTTCCCTGCGAGAGCAGGAGCCCGACGTTCGCCCCCCCGGAAAAGAGGCTCGGCGGCGGCCGAGGGGCCCCGAGGTGTCCCGCCTCTGGCAAAGCCCGGAGCCCCAGCGCTGCGGGGCCTGCGGATAGGGCGCCAAGGGGAGGGGAAGAGCAGCAAGAGCTTTCAGGGCTGGGCCCTTCCCTGCGGGAGCAGGAGCCCGACGTTCGCCCCTCCGGAAAAGAGGCTCGGCGGCGGCCGACGGGCCCCGAGGTGTCCCGCCTCTGGCAAAGCCCGGAGCCCCAGCGCTGCGGGGCCTGCGGATAGGGCGCCAAGGGGAGGGGAAGAGCAGCAAGAGCTTTCGGGGCTGGGCCCTTCCCTGCGGGAGCAGGAGCCCGACCTTCGCCCACCCGGAAAAGAGGCTCGGCGGCGGCCGAGGGGCCCCGAGGTGTCCCGCCTCTGGCAAAGCCCGGAGCCCCAGCGCTGCGGGGCCTGCGGATAGGGCGCCAAGGGGAGGGGAAGAGCAGCAAGAGCTTTCGGGGCTGGGCCCTTCCCTGCGAGAGCAGGAGCCCGATGTTCGCCCCCCCGGAAAAGAGGCTCGGCGGCGGCCGAGGGGCCCCGAGGTGTCCCGCCTCTGGCAAAGCCCGGAGCCCCAGCGCTGCGGGGCCTGCGGATAGGGCGCCAAGGGGAGGGGAAGAGCAGCAAGAGCTTTCGGGGCTGGGCCCTTCCCTGCGGGAGCAGGAGCCCGACGTTCGCCCCCCCGGAAAAGAGGCTCGGCGGCGGCCGACGGGCCCCGAGGTGTCCCGCCTCTGGCAAAGCCCGGAGCCCCAGCGCTGCGGGGCCTGCGGATAGGGCGCCAAGGGGAGGGGAAGAGCAGCAAGAGCTTTCGGGGCTGGGCCCTTCCCTGCGGGAGCAGGAGCCCGACGTTCGCCCCCCCGGAAAAGAGGCTCGGCGGCGGCCGAGGGGCCCCGAGGTGTCCCGCCTCTGGCAAAGCCCGGAGCCCCAGCGCTGCGGGGCCTGCGGATAGGGCGCCAAGGGGAGGGGAAGAGCAGCAAGAGCTTTCGGGGCTGGGCCCTTCCCTGCGGGAGCAGGAGCCCGACGTTCGCCCCCCCGGAAAAGAGGCTCGGCGGCGGCCGACGGGCCCCGAGGTGTCCCGCCTCTGGCAAAGCCCGGAGCCCCAGCGCTGCGGGGCCTGCGGATAGGGCGCCAAGGGGAGGGGAAGAGCAGCAAGAGCTTTCGGGGCTGGGCCCTTCCCTGCGGGAGCAGGAGCCCGACGTTCGCCCCCCCGGAAAAGAGGCTCGGCGGCGGCCGACGGGCCCCGAGGTGTCCCGCCTCTGGCAAAGCCCGGAGCCCCAGCGCTGCGGGGCCTGCGGATAGGGCGCCAAGGGGAGGGGAAGAGCAGCAAGAGCTTTCGGGGCTGGGCCCTTCCCTGCGGGAGCAGGAGCCCGACGTTCGCCCCCCCGGAAAAGAGGCTCGGCGGCGGCCGACGGGCCCCGAGGTGTCCCGCCTCTGGCAAAGCCCGGAGCCCCAGCGCTGCGGGGCCTGCGGATAGGGCGCCAAGGGGAGGGGAAGAGCAGCAAGAGCTTTCGGGGCTGGGCCCTTCCCTGCGGGAGCAGGAGCCCGACGTTCGCCCCCCCGGAAAAGAGGCTCGGCGGCGGCCGACGGGCCCCGAGGTGTCCCGCCTCTGGCAAAGCCCGGAGCCCCAGCGCTGCGGGGCCTGCGGATAGGGCGCCAAGGGGAGGGGAAGAGCAGCAAGAGCTTTCGGGGCTGGGCCCTTCCCTGCGGGAGCAGGAGCCCGACGTTCGCCCCCCCGGAAAAGAGGCTCGGCGGTGGCCGACGGGCCCCGAGGTGTCCCGCCTCTGGCAAAGCCCAGAGCCCCAGCGCTGCGGGGCCTGCGGATAGGGCGCCAAGGGGAGGGGAAGAGCAGCAAGAGCTTTCGGGGCTGGGCCCTTCCCTGCGAGAGCAGGAGCCCGACGTTCGCCCCCCCGGAAAAGAGGCTCGGCGGCGGCCGAGGGGCCCCGAGGTGTCCCGCCTCTGGCAAAGCCCGGAGCCCCAGCGCTGCGGGGCCTGCGGATAGGGCGCCAAGGGGAGGGGAAGAGCAGCAAGAGCTTTCAGGGCTGGGCCCTTCCCTGCGGGAGCAGGAGCCCGACGTTCGCCCCTCCGGAAAAGAGGCTCGGCGGCGGCCGACGGGCCCCGAGGTGTCCCGCCTCTGGCAAAGCCCGGAGCCCCAGCGCTGCGGGGCCTGCGGATAGGGCGCCAAGGGGAGGGGAAGAGCAGCAAGAGCTTTCGGGGCTGGGCCCTTCCCTGCGGGAGCAGGAGCCCGACCTTCGCCCACCCGGAAAAGAGGCTCGGCGGCGGCCGAGGGGCCCCGAGGTGTCCCGCCTCTGGCAAAGCCCGGAGCCCCAGCGCTGCGGGGCCTGCGGATAGGGCGCCAAGGGGAGGGGAAGAGCAGCAAGAGCTTTCGGGGCTGGGCCCTTCCCTGCGAGAGCAGGAGCCCGATGTTCGCCCCCCCGGAAAAGAGGCTCGGCGGCGGCCGAGGGGCCCCGAGGTGTCCCGCCTCTGGCAAAGCCCGGAGCCCCAGCGCTGCGGGGCCTGCGGATAGGGCGCCAAGGGGAGGGGAAGAGCAGCAAGAGCTTTCGGGGCTGGGCCCTTCCCTGCGGGAGCAGGAGCCCGACGTTCGCCCCCCCGGAAAAGAGGCTCGGCGGCGGCCGACGGGCCCCGAGGTGTCCCGCCTCTGGCAAAGCCCGGAGCCCCAGCGCTGCGGGGCCTGCGGATAGGGCGCCAAGGGGAGGGGAAGAGCAGCAAGAGCTTTCGGGGCTGGGCCCTTCCCTGCGGGAGCAGGAGCCCGACGTTCGCCCCCCCGGAAAAGAGGCTCGGCGGCGGCCGAGGGGCCCCGAGGTGTCCCGCCTCTGGCAAAGCCCGGAGCCCCAGCGCTGCGGGGCCTGCGGATAGGGCGCCAAGGGGAGGGGAAGAGCAGCAAGAGCTTTCGGGGCTGGGCCCTTCCCTGCGGGAGCAGGAGCCCGACGTTCGCCCCCCCGGAAAAGAGGCTCGGCGGCGGCCGACGGGCCCCGAGGTGTCCCGCCTCTGGCAAAGCCCGGAGCCCCAGCGCTGCGGGGCCTGCGGATAGGGCGCCAAGGGGAGGGGAAGAGCAGCAAGAGCTTTCGGGGCTGGGCCCTTCCCTGCGGGAGCAGGAGCCCGACGTTCGCCCCCCCGGAAAAGAGGCTCGGCGGCGGCCGACGGGCCCCGAGGTGTCCCGCCTCTGGCAAAGCCCGGAGCCCCAGCGCTGCGGGGCCTGCGGATAGGGCGCCAAGGGGAGGGGAAGAGCAGCAAGAGCTTTCGGGGCTGGGCCCTTCCCTGCGGGAGCAGGAGCCCGACGTTCGCCCCCCCGGAAAAGAGGCTCGGCGGCGGCCGACGGGCCCCGAGGTGTCCCGCCTCTGGCAAAGCCCGGAGCCCCAGCGCTGCGGGGCCTGCGGATAGGGCGCCAAGGGGAGGGGAAGAGCAGCAAGAGCTTTCGGGGCTGGGCCCTTCCCTGCGGGAGCAGGAGCCCGACGTTCGCCCCCCCGGAAAAGAGGCTCGGCGGCGGCCGACGGGCCCCGAGGTGTCCCGCCTCTGGCAAAGCCCGGAGCCCCAGCGCTGCGGGGCCTGCGGATAGGGCGCCAAGGGGAGGGGAAGAGCAGCAAGAGCTTTCGGGGCTGGGCCCTTCCCTGCGGGAGCAGGAGCCCGACGTTCGCCCCCCCGGAAAAGAGGCTCGGCGGCGGCCGAGGGGCCCCGAGGTGTCCCGCCTCTGGCAAAGCCCGGAGCCCCAGCGCTGCGGGGCCTGCGGATAGGGCGCCAAGGGGAGGGGAAGAGCAGCAAGAGCTTTCGGGGCTGGGCCCTTCCCTGCGAGAGCAGGAGCCCGACGTTCGCCCCCCCGGAAAAGAGGCTCGGCGGCGGCCGAGGGGCCCCGAGGTGTCCCGCCTCTGGCAAAGCCCGGAGCCCCAGCGCTGCGGGGCCTGCGGATAGGGCGCCAAGGGGAGGGGAAGAGCAGCAAGAGCTTTCGGGGCTGGGCCCTTCCCTGCGGGAGCAGGAGCCCGACGTTCGCCCCCCCGGAAAAGAGGCTCGGCGGCGGCCGACGGGCCCCGAGGTGTCCCGCCTCTGGCAAAGCCCGGAGCCCCAGCGCTGCGGGGCCTGCGGATAGGGCGCCAAGGGGAGGGGAAGAGCAGCAAGAGCTTTCGGGGCTGGGCCCTTCCCTGCGGGAGCAGGAGCCCGACGTTCGCCCCCCCGGAAAAGAGGCTCGGCGGCGGCCGACGGGCCCCGAGGTGTCCCGCCTCTGGCAAAGCCCGGAGCCCCAGCGCTGCGGGGCCTGCGGATAGGGCGCCAAGGGGAGGGGAAGAGCAGCAAGAGCTTTCGGGGCTGGGCCCTTCCCTGCGGGAGCAGGAGCCCGACGTTCGCCCCCCCGGAAAAGAGGCTCGGCGGTGGCCGACGGGCCCCGAGGTGTCCCGCCTCTGGCAAAGCCCGGAGCCCCAGCGCTGCGGGGCCTGCGGCTAGGGCGCCAAGGGGAGGGGAAGAGCAGCAAGAGCTTTCGGGGCTGGGCCCTTCCCTGCGAGAGCAGGAGCCCGACGTTCGCCCCCCCGGAAAAGAGGCTCAGCGGCGGCCGAGGGGCCCCGAGGTGTCCCGCCTCTGGCAAAGCCCGGAGCCCCAGCGCTGCGGGGCCTGCGGATAGGGCGCCAAGGGGAGGGGAAGAGCAGCAAGAGCTTTCGGGGCTGGGCCCTTCCCTGCGGGAGCAGGAGCCCGACGTTCGCCCCTCCGGAAAAGAGGCTCGGCGGCGGCCGACGGGCCCCGAGGTGTCCCGCCTCTGGCAAAGCCCGGAGCCCCAGCGCTGCGGGGCCTGCGGATAGGGCGCCAAGGGGAGGGGAAGAGCAGCAAGAGCTTTCGGGGCTGGGCCCTTCCCTGCGGGAGCAGGAGCCCGACGTTCGCCCCCCCGGAAAAGAGGCTCGGCGGCGGCCGAGGGGCCCCGAGGTGTCCCGCCTCTGGCAAAGCCCGGAGCCCCAGCGCTGCGGGGCCTGCGGATAGGGCGCCAAGGGGAGGGGAAGAGCAGCAAGAGCTTTCGGGGCTGGGCCCTTCCCTGCGGGAGCAGGAGCCCGACGTTCGCCCCCCCGGAAAAGAGGCTCGGCGGCGGCCGACGGGCCCCGAGGTGTCCCGCCTCTGGCAAAGCCCGGAGCCCCAGTGCTGCGGGGCCTGCGGATAGGGTGCCAAGGGGAGGGGAAGAGCAGCAAGAGCTTTCGGGGCTGGGCCCTTCCCTGCGGGAGCAGGAGCCCGACGTTCGCCCCCCCGGAAAAGAGGCTCGGCGGCGGCCGATGGGCCCCGAGGTGTCCCGCCTCTGGCAAAGCCCGGAGCCCCAGCGCTGCGGGGCCTGCGGCTAGGGCGCCAAGGGGAGGGGAAGAGCAGCAAGAGCTTTCGGGGCTGGGCCCTTCCCTGCGGGAGCAGGAGCCCGACGTTCGCCCCCCCGGAAAAGAGGCTCGGCGGCGGCCGACGGGCCCCGAGGTGTCCCGCCTCTGGCAAAGCCCGGAGCCCCAGCGCTGCGGGGCCTGCGGATAGGGCGCCAAGGGGAGGGGAAGAGCAGCAAGAGCTTTCGGGGATGGGCCCTTCCCTGCGGGAGCAGGAGCCCGACGTTCGCCCCCCCGGAAAAGAGGCTCGGCGGCGGCCGACGGGCCCCGAGGTGTCCCGCCTCTGGCAAAGCCCGGAGCCCCAGCGCTGCGGGGCCTGCGGATAGGGCGCCAAGGGGAGGGGAAGAGCAGCAAGAGCTTTCGGGGCTGGGCCCTTCCCTGCGGGAGCAGGAGCCCGACGTTCGCCCCCCCGGAAAAGAGGCTCGGCGGCGGCCGATGGGCCCCGAGGTGTCCCGCCTCTGGCAAAGCCCGGAGCCCCAGCGCTGCGGGGCCTGCGGATAGGGCGCCAAGGGGAGGGGAAGAGCAGCAAGAGCTTTCGGGGCTGGGCCCTTCCCTGCGAGAGCAGGAGCCCGACGTTCGCCCCCCCAGAAAAGAGGCTCGGCGGCGGCCGACGGGCCCCGAGGTGTCCCGCCTCTGGCAAAGCCCGGAGCCCCAGCGCTGCGGGGCCTGCGGCTAGGGCGCCAAGGGGAGGGGAAGAGCAGCAAGAGCTTTCGGGGCTGGGCCCTTCCCTGCGGGAGCAGGAGCCCGACGTTCGCCCCCCCGGAAAAGAGGCTCGGCGGCGGCCGACGGGCCCCGAGGTGTCCCGCCTCTGGCAAAGCCCGGAGCCCCAGCGCTGCGGGGCCTGCGGATAGGGCGCCAAGGGGAGGGGAAGAGCAGCAAGAGCTTTCGGGGCTGGGCCCTTCCCTGCGGGAGCAGGAGCCCGACGTTCGCCCCCCCGGAAAAGAGGATCGGCGGCGGCCGATGGGCCCCGAGGTGTCCCGCCTCTGGCAAAGCCCGGAGCCCCAGCGCTGCGGGGCCTGCGGATAGGGCGCCAAGGGGAGGGGAAGAGCAGCAAGAGCTTTCGGGGCTGGGCCCTTCCCTGCGAGAGCAGGAGCCCGACGTTCGCCCCCCCGGAAAAGAGGCTCGGCGGCGGCCGACGGGCCCCGAGGTGTCCCGCCTCTGGCAAAGCCCGGAGCCCCAGCGCTGCGGGGCCTGCGGCTAGGGCGCCAAGGGGAGGGGAAGAGCAGCAAGAGCTTTCGGGGCTGGGCCCTTCCCTGCGGGAGCAGGAGCCCGACGTTCGCCCCCCCGGAAAAGAGGCTCGGCGGTGGCCGACGGGCCCCGAGGTGTCCCGCCTCTGGCAAAGCCCAGAGCCCCAGCGCTGCGGGGCCTGCGGATAGGGCGCCAAGGGGAGGGGAAGAGCAGCAAGAGCTTTCGGGGCTGGGCCCTTCCCTGCGAGAGCAGGAGCCCGACGTTCGCCCCCCCGGAAAAGAGGCTCGGCGGCGGCCGAGGGGCCCCGAGGTGTCCCGCCTCTGGCAAAGCCCGGAGCCCCAGCGCTGCGGGGCCTGCGGATAGGGCGCCAAGGGGAGGGGAAGAGCAGCAAGAGCTTTCAGGGCTGGGCCCTTCCCTGCGGGAGCAGGAGCCCGACGTTCGCCCCTCCGGAAAAGAGGCTCGGCGGCGGCCGACGGGCCCCGAGGTGTCCCGCCTCTGGCAAAGCCCGGAGCCCCAGCGCTGCGGGGCCTGCGGATAGGGCGCCAAGGGGAGGGGAAGAGCAGCAAGAGCTTTCGGGGCTGGGCCCTTCCCTGCGGGAGCAGGAGCCCGACCTTCGCCCACCCGGAAAAGAGGCTCGGCGGCGGCCGAGGGGCCCCGAGGTGTCCCGCCTCTGGCAAAGCCCGGAGCCCCAGCGCTGCGGGGCCTGCGGATAGGGCGCCAAGGGGAGGGGAAGAGCAGCAAGAGCTTTCGGGGCTGGGCCCTTCCCTGCGAGAGCAGGAGCCCGATGTTCGCCCCCCCGGAAAAGAGGCTCGGCGGCGGCCGAGGGGCCCCGAGGTGTCCCGCCTCTGGCAAAGCCCGGAGCCCCAGCGCTGCGGGGCCTGCGGATAGGGCGCCAAGGGGAGGGGAAGAGCAGCAAGAGCTTTCGGGGCTGGGCCCTTCCCTGCGGGAGCAGGAGCCCGACGTTCGCCCCCCCGGAAAAGAGGCTCGGCGGCGGCCGAGGGGCCCCGAGGTGTCCCGCCTCTGGCAAAGCCCGGAGCCCCAGCGCTGCGGGGCCTGCGGATAGGGCGCCAAGGGGAGGGGAAGAGCAGCAAGAGCTTTCGGGGCTGGGCCCTTCCCTGCGGGAGCAGGAGCCCGACGTTCGCCCCCCCGGAAAAGAGGCTCGGCGGCGGCCGAGGGGCCCCGAGGTGTCCCGCCTCTGGCAAAGCCCGGAGCCCCAGCGCTGCGGGGCCTGCGGATAGGGCTCCAAGGGGAGGGGAAGAGCAGCAAGAGCTTTCGGGGCTGGGCCCTTCCCTGCGAGAGCAGGAGCCCGACGTTCGCCCCCCCGGAAAAGAGGCTCAGCGGCGGCCGAGGGGCCCCGAGGTGTCCCGCCTCTGGCAAAGCCCGGAGCCCCAGCGCTGCGGGGCCTGCGGATAGGGCGCCAAGGGGAGGGGAAGAGCAGCAAGAGCTTTCGGGGCTGGGCCCTTCCCTGCGGGAGCAGGAGCCCGACGTTCGCCCCTCCGGAAAAGAGGCTCGGCGGCGGCCGACGGGCCCCGAGGTGTCCCGCCTCTGGCAAAGCCCGGAGCCCCAGCGCTGCGGGGCCTGCGGATAGGGCGCCAAGGGGAGGGGAAGAGCAGCAAGAGCTTTCGGGGCTGGGCCCTTCCCTGCGGGAGCAGGAGCCCGACGTTCGCCCCCCCGGAAAAGAGGCTCGGCGGCGGCCGAGGGGCCCCGAGGTGTCCCGCCTCTGGCAAAGCCCGGAGCCCCAGCGCTGCGGGGCCTGCGGATAGGGCGCCAAGGGGAGGGGAAGAGCAGCAAGAGCTTTCGGGGCTGGGCCCTTCCCTGCGGGAGCAGGAGCCCGACGTTCGCCCCCCCGGAAAAGAGGCTCGGCGGCGGCCGACGGGCCCCGAGGTGTCCCGCCTCTGGCAAAGCCCGGAGCCCCAGCGCTGCGGGGCCTGCGGATAGGGCGCCAAGGGGAGGGGAAGAGCAGCAAGAGCTTTCGGGGCTGGGCCCTTCCCTGCGGGAGCAGGAGCCCGACGTTCGCCCCCCCGGAAAAGAGGCTCGGCGGCGGCCGATGGGCCCCGAGGTGTCCCGCCTCTGGCAAAGCCCGGAGCCCCAGCGCTGCGGGGCCTGCGGATAGGGCGCCAAGGGGAGGGGAAGAGCAGCAAGAGCTTTCGGGGCTGGGCCCTTCCCTGCGAGAGCAGGAGCCCGACGTTCGCCCCCCCAGAAAAGAGGCTCGGCGGCGGCCGACGGGCCCCGAGGTGTCCCGCCTCTGGCAAAGCCCGGAGCCCCAGCGCTGCGGGGCCTGCGGCTAGGGCGCCAAGGGGAGGGGAAGAGCAGCAAGAGCTTTCGGGGCTGGGCCCTTCCCTGCGGGAGCAGGAGCCCGACGTTCGCCCCCCCGGAAAAGAGGCTCGGCGGCGGCCGACGGGCCCCGAGGTGTCCCGCCTCTGGCAAAGCCCGGAGCCCCAGCGCTGCGGGGCCTGCGGATAGGGCGCCAAGGGGAGGGGAAGAGCAGCAAGAGCTTTCGGGGCTGGGCCCTTCCCTGCGGGAGCAGGAGCCCGACGTTCGCCCCCCCGGAAAAGAGGATCGGCGGCGGCCGATGGGCCCCGAGGTGTCCCGCCTCTGGCAAAGCCCGGAGCCCCAGCGCTGCGGGGCCTGCGGATAGGGCGCCAAGGGGAGGGGAAGAGCAGCAAGAGCTTTCGGGGCTGGGCCCTTCCCTGCGAGAGCAGGAGCCCGACGTTCGCCCCCCCGGAAAAGAGGCTCGGCGGCGGCCGACGGGCCCCGAGGTGTCCCGCCTCTGGCAAAGCCCGGAGCCCCAGCGCTGCGGGGCCTGCGGATAGGGCGCCAAGGGGAGGGGAAGAGCAGCAAGAGCTTTCGGGGCTGGGCCCTTCCCTGCGGGAGCAGGAGCCCGACGTTCGCCCCCCCGGAAAAGAGGCTCGGCGGTGGCCGACGGGCCCCGAGGTGTCCCGCCTCTGGCAAAGCCCAGAGCCCCAGCGCTGCGGGGCCTGCGGATAGGGCGCCAAGGGGAGGGGAAGAGCAGCAAGAGCTTTCGGGGCTGGGCCCTTCCCTGCGAGAGCAGGAGCCCGACGTTCGCCCCCCCGGAAAAGAGGCTCGGCGGCGGCCGAGGGGCCCCGAGGTGTCCCGCCTCTGGCAAAGCCCGGAGCCCCAGCGCTGCGGGGCCTGCGGATAGGGCGCCAAGGGGAGGGGAAGAGCAGCAAGAGCTTTCAGGGCTGGGCCCTTCCCTGCGGGAGCAGGAGCCCGACGTTCGCCCCTCCGGAAAAGAGGCTCGGCGGCGGCCGACGGGCCCCGAGGTGTCCCGCCTCTGGCAAAGCCCGGAGCCCCAGCGCTGCGGGGCCTGCGGATAGGGCGCCAAGGGGAGGGGAAGAGCAGCAAGAGCTTTCGGGGCTGGGCCCTTCCCTGCGGGAGCAGGAGCCCGACCTTCGCCCACCCGGAAAAGAGGCTCGGCGGCGGCCGAGGGGCCCCGAGGTGTCCCGCCTCTGGCAAAGCCCGGAGCCCCAGCGCTGCGGGGCCTGCGGATAGGGCGCCAAGGGGAGGGGAAGAGCAGCAAGAGCTTTCGGGGCTGGGCCCTTCCCTGCGAGAGCAGGAGCCCGATGTTCGCCCCCCCGGAAAAGAGGCTCGGCGGCGGCCGAGGGGCCCCGAGGTGTCCCGCCTCTGGCAAAGCCCGGAGCCCCAGCGCTGCGGGGCCTGTGGATAGGGCGCCAAGGGGAGGGGAAGAGCAGCAAGAGCTTTCGGGGCTGGGCCCTTCCCTGCGGGAGCAGGAGCCCGACGTTCGCCCCCCCGGAAAAGAGGCTCGGCGGCGGCCGACGGGCCCCGAGGTGTCCCGCCTCTGGCAAAGCCCGGAGCCCCAGCGCTGCGGGGCCTGCGGATAGGGCGCCAAGGGGAGGGGAAGAGCAGCAAGAGCTTTCGGGGCTGGGCCCTTCCCTGCGGGAGCAGGAGCCCGACGTTCGCCCCCCCGGAAAAGAGGCTCGGCGGCGGCCGAGGGGCCCCGAGGTGTCCCGCCTCTGGCAAAGCCCGGAGCCCCAGCGCTGCGGGGCCTGCGGATAGGGCGCCAAGGGGAGGGGAAGAGCAGCAAGAGCTTTCGGGGCTGGGCCCTTCCCTGCGGGAGCAGGAGCCCGACGTTCGCCCCCCCGGAAAAGAGGCTCGGCGGCGGCCGATGGGCCCCGAGGTGTCCCGCCTCTGGCAAAGCCCGGAGCCCCAGCGCTGCGGGGCCTGCGGATAGGGCGCCAAGGGGAGGGGAAGAGCAGCAAGAGCTTTCGGGGCTGGGCCCTTCCCTGCGGGAGCAGGAGCCCGACGTTCGCCCCCCCGGAAAAGAGGCTCGGCGGCGGCCGAGGGGCCCCGAGGTGTCCCGCCTCTGGCAAAGCCCGGAGCCCCAGCGCTGCGGGGCCTGCGGCTAGGGCGCCAAGGGGAGGGGAAGAGCAGCAAGAGCTTTCGGGGCTGGGCCCTTCCCTGCGAGAGCAGGAGCCCGACGTTCGCCCCCCCGGAAAAGAGGCTCGGCGGCGGCCGAGGGGCCCCGAGGTGTCCCGCCTCTGGCAAAGCCCGGAGCCCCAGCGATGCGGGGCCTGCGGATAGGGCGCCAAGGGGAGGGGAAGAGCAGCAAGAGCTTTCGGGGCTGGGCCCTTCCCTGCGGGAGCAGGAGCCCGACGTTCGCCCCCCCGGAAAAGAGGCTCGGCGGCGGCCGACGGGCCCCGAGGTGTCCCGCCTCTGGCAAAGCCCGGAGCCCCAGCGCTGCGGGGCCTGCGGATAGGGCGCCAAGGGGAGGGGAAGAGCAGCAAGAGCTTTCGGGGCTGGGCCCTTCCCTGCGGGAGCAGGAGCCCGACGTTCGCCCCCCCGGAAAAGAGGCTCGGCGGCGGCCGACGGGCCCCGAGGTGTCCCGCCTCTGGCAAAGCCCGGAGCCCCAGCGCTGCGGGGCCTGCGGATAGGGCGCCAAGGGGAGGGGAAGAGCAGCAAGAGCTTTCGGGGCTGGGCCCTTCCCTGCGGGAGCAGGAGCCCGACGTTCGCCCCCCCGGAAAAGAGGCTCGGCGGCGGCCGACGGGCCCCGAGGTGTCCCGCCTCTGGCAAAGCCCGGAGCCCCAGCGCTGCGGGGCCTGCGGATAGGGCGCCAAGGGGAGGGGAAGAGCAGCAAGAGCTTTCGGGGCTGGGCCCTTCCCTGCGAGAGCAGGAGCCCGACGTTCGCCCCCCCGGAAAAGAGGCTCGGCGGCGGCCGAGGGGCACCGAGGTGTCCCGCCTCTGGCAAAGCCCGGAGCCCCAGCGCTGCGGGGCCTGCGGATAGGGCGCCAAGGGGAGGGGAAGAGCAGCAAGAGCTTTCGGGGCTGGGCCCTTCCCTGCGGGAGCAGGAGCCCGACGTTCGCCCCCCCGGAAAAGAGGCTCGGCGGCGGCCGACGGGCCCCGAGGTGTCCCGCCTCTGGCAAAGCCCGGAGCCCCAGCGCTGCGGGGCCTGCGGATAGGGCGCCAAGGGGAGGGGAAGAGCAGCAAGAGCTTTCGGGGCTGGGCCCTTCCCTGCGGGAGCAGGAGCCCGACGTTCGCCCCCCCGGAAAAGAGGCTCGGCGGCGGCCGAGGGGCCCCGAGGTGTCCCGCCTCTGGCAAAGCCCGGAGCCCCAGCGCTGCGGGGCCTGCGGATAGGGCGCCAAGGGGAGGGGAAGAGCAGCAAGAGCTTTCGGGGCTGGGCCCTTCCCTGCGGGAGCAGGAGCCCGACGTTCGCCCCCCCGGAAAAGAGGCTCGGCGGCGGCCGACGGGCCCCGAGGTGTCCCGCCTCTGGCAAAGCCCGGAGCCCCAGCGCTGCGGGGCCTGCGGCTAGGGCGCCAAGGGGAGGGGAAGAGCAGCAAGAGCTTTCGGGGCTGGGCCCTTCCCTGCGGGAGCAGGAGCCCGACGTTCGCCCCCCCGGAAAAGAGGCTCGGCGGCGGCCGACGGGCCCCGAGGTGTCCCGCCTCTGGCAAAGCCCGGAGCCCCAGCGCTGCGGGGCCTGCGGATAGGGCGCCAAGGGGAGGGGAAGAGCAGCAAGAGCTTTCGGGGCTGGGCCCTTCCCTGCGGGAGCAGGAGCCCGACGTTCGCCCCCCCGGAAAAGAGGCTCGGCGGCGGCCGACGGGCCCCGAGGTGTCCCGCCTCTGGCAAAGCCCGGAGCCCCAGCGCTGCGGGGCCTGCGGATAGGGCGCCAAGGGGAGGGGAAGAGCAGCAAGAGCTTTCGGGGCTGGGCCCTTCCCTGCGGGAGCAGGAGCCCGACGTTCGCCCCCCCGGAAAAGAGGCTCGGCGGCGGCCGAGGGGCCCCGAGGTGTCCCGCCTCTGGCAAAGCCCGGAGCCCCAGCGCTGCGGGGCCTGCGGATAGGGCGCCAAGGGGAGGGGAAGAGCAGCAAGAGCTTTCGGGGCTGGGCCCTTCCCTGCGAGAGCAGGAGCCCGACGTTCGCCCCCCCAGAAAGGAGGCTCGGCGGCGGCCGACGGGCCCCGAGGTGTCCCGCCTCTGGCAAAGCCCGGAGCCCCAGCGCTGCGGGGCCTGCGGCTAGGGCGCCAAGGGGAGGGGAAGAGCAGCAAGAGCTTTCGGGGCTGGGCCCTTCCCTGCGGGAGCAGGAGCCCGACGTTCGCCCCCCCGGAAAAGAGGCTCGGCGGCGGCCGACGGGCCCCGAGGTGTCCCGCCTCTGGCAAAGCCCGGAGCCCCAGCGCTGCGGGGCCTGCGGATAGGGCGCCAAGGGGAGGGGAAGAGCAGCAAGAGCTTTCGGGGCTGGGCCCTTCCCTGCGGGAGCAGGAGCCCGACGTTCGCCCCCCCGGAAAAGAGGCTCGGCGGCGGCCGACGGGCCCCGAGGTGTCCCGCCTCTGGCAAAGCCCGGAGCCCCAGCGCTGCGGGGCCTGCGGATAGGGCGCCAAGGGGAGGGGAAGAGCAGCAAGAGCTTTCGGGGCTGGGCCCTTCCCTGCGGGAGCAGGAGCCCGACGTTCACCCCCCCGGAAAAGAGGATCGGCGGCGGCCGATGGGCCCCGAGGTGTCCCGCCTCTGGCAAAGCCCGGAGCCCCAGCGCTGCGGGGCCTGCGGATAGGGCGCCAAGGGGAGGGGAAGAGCAGCAAGAGCTTTCGGGGCTGGGCCCTTCCCTGCGGGAGCAGGAGCCCGACGTTCGCCCCCCCGGAAAAGAGGCTCGGCGGCGGCCGACGGGCCCCGAGGTGTCCCGCCTCTGGCAAAGCCCGGAGCCCCAGCGCTGCGGGGCCTGCGGCTAGGGCGCCAAGGGGAGGGGAAGAGCAGCAAGAGCTTTCGGGGCTGGGCCCTTCCCTGCGGGAGCAGGAGCCCGACGTTCGCCCCCCCGGAAAAGAGGCTCGGCGGTGGCCGACGGGCCCCGAGGTGTCCCACCTCTGGCAAAGCCCAGAGCCCCAGCGCTGCGGGGCCTGCGGATAGGGCGCCAAGGGGAGGGGAAGAGCAGCAAGAGCTTTCGGGGCTGGGCCCTTCCCTGCGAGAGCAGGAGCCCGACGTTCGCCACCCCGGAAAAGAGGCTCGGCGGCGGCCGAGGGGCCCCGAGGTGTCCCGCCTCTGGCAAAGCCCGGAGCCCCAGCGCTGCGGGGCCTGCGGATAGGGCGCCAAGGGGAGGGGAAGAGCAGCAAGAGCTTTCAGGGCTGGGCCCTTCCCTGCGGGAGCAGGAGCCCGACGTTCGCCCCTCCGGAAAAGAGGCTCGGCGGCGGCCGAGGGGCCCCGAGGTGTCCCGCCTCTGGCAAAGCCCGGAGCCCCAGCGCTGCGGGGCCTGCGGATAGGGCGCCAAGGGGAGGGGAAGAGCAGCAAGAGCTTTCGGGGCTGGGCCCTTCCCTGCGAGAGCAGGAGCCCGACGTTCGCCCCCCCGGAAAAGAGGCTCGGCGGCGGCCGAGGGGCCCCGAGGTGTCCCGCCTCTGGCAAAGCCCGGAGCCCCAGCGCTGCGGGGCCTGCGGATAGGGCGCCAAGGGGAGGGGAAGAGCAGCAAGAGCTTTCGGGGCTGGGCCCTTCCCTGCGGGAGCAGGAGCCCGACGTTCGCCCCCCCGGAAAAGAGGCTCGGCGGCGGCCGACGGGCCCCGAGGTGTCCCGCCTCTGGCAAAGCCCGGAGCCCCAGCGCTGCGGGGCCTGCGGATAGGGCGCCAAGGGGAGGGGAAGAGCAGCAAGAGCTTTCGGGGCTGGGCCCTTCCCTGCGGGAGCAGGAGCCCGACGTTCGCCCCCCCGGAAAAGAGGCTCGGCGGCGGCCGAGGGGCCCCGAGGTGTCCCGCCTCTGGCAAAGCCCGGAGCCCCAGCGCTGCGGGGCCTGCGGATAGGGCGCCAAGGGGAGGGGAAGAGCAGCAAGAGCTTTCGGGGCTGGGCCCTTCCCTGCGGGAGCAGGAGCCCGACGTTCGCCCCCCCGGAAAAGAGGCTCGGCGGCGGCCGATGGGCCCCGAGGTGTCCCGCCTCTGGCAAAGCCCGGAGCCCCAGCGCTGCGGGGCCTGCGGATAGGGCGCCAAGGGGAGGGGAAGAGCAGCAAGAGCTTTCGGGGCTGGGCCCTTCCCTGCGGGAGCAGGAGCCCGACGTTCGCCCCCCCGGAAAAGAGGCTCAGCGGCGGCCGACGGGCCCCGAGGTGTCCCGCCTCTGGCAAAGCCCGGAGCCCCAGCGCTGCGGGGCCTGCGGATAGGGCTCCAAGGGGAGGGGAAGAGCAGCAAGAGCTTTCGGGGCTGGGCCCTTCCCTGCGGGAGCAGGAGCCCTACGTTCGCCTCACCGGAAAAGAGGCTCGGCGGCGGCCGACGGGCCCCGAGGTGTCCCGCCTCTGGCAAAGCCCGGAGCCCCAGCGCTGCGGGGCCTGCGGCTAGGGCGCCAAGGGGAGGGGAAGAGCAGCAAGAGCTTTCGGGGCTGGGCCCTTCCCTGCGGGAGCAGGAGCCCGACGTTCGCCCCCCCGGAAAAGAGGCTCGGCGGTGGCCGACGGGCCCCGAGGTGTCCCACCTCTGGCAAAGCCCAGAGCCCCAGCGCTGCGGGGCCTGCGGATAGGGCGCCAAGGGGAGGGGAAGAGCAGCAAGAGCTTTCGGGGCTGGGCCCTTCCCTGCGAGAGCAGGAGCCCGACGTTCGCCACCCCGGAAAAGAGGCTCGGCGGCGGCCGAGGGGCCCCGAGGTGTCCCGCCTCTGGCAAAGCCCGGAGCCCCAGCGCTGCGGGGCCTGCGGATAGGGCGCCAAGGGGAGGGGAAGAGCAGCAAGAGCTTTCAGGGCTGGGCCCTTCCCTGCGGGAGCAGGAGCCCGACGTTCGCCCCTCCGGAAAAGAGGCTCGGCGGCGGCCGAGGGGCCCCGAGGTGTCCCGCCTCTGGCAAAGCCCGGAGCCCCAGCGCTGCGGGGCCTGCGGATAGGGCGCCAAGGGGAGGGGAAGAGCAGCAAGAGCTTTCGGGGCTGGGCCCTTCCCTGCGAGAGCAGGAGCCCGACGTTCGCCCCCCCGGAAAAGAGGCTCGGCGGCGGCCGAGGGGCCCCGAGGTGTCCCGCCTCTGGCAAAGCCCGGAGCCCCAGCGCTGCGGGGCCTGCGGATAGGGCGCCAAGGGGAGGGGAAGAGCAGCAAGAGCTTTCGGGGCTGGGCCCTTCCCTGCGGGAGCAGGAGCCCGACGTTCGCCCCCCCGGAAAAGAGGCTCGGCGGCGGCCGACGGGCCCCGAGGTGTCCCGCCTCTGGCAAAGCCCGGAGCCCCAGCGCTGCGGGGCCTGCGGATAGGGCGCCAAGGGGAGGGGAAGAGCAGCAAGAGCTTTCGGGGCTGGGCCCTTCCCTGCGGGAGCAGGAGCCCGACGTTCGCCCCCCCGGAAAAGAGGCTCGGCGGCGGCCGAGGGGCCCCGAGGTGTCCCGCCTCTGGCAAAGCCCGGAGCCCCAGCGCTGCGGGGCCTGCGGATAGGGCGCCAAGGGGAGGGGAAGAGCAGCAAGAGCTTTCGGGGCTGGGCCCTTCCCTGCGGGAGCAGGAGCCCGACGTTCGCCCCCCCGGAAAAGAGGCTCGGCGGCGGCCGATGGGCCCCGAGGTGTCCCGCCTCTGGCAAAGCCCGGAGCCCCAGCGCTGCGGGGCCTGCGGATAGGGCGCCAAGGGGAGGGGAAGAGCAGCAAGAGCTTTCGGGGCTGGGCCCTTCCCTGCGGGAGCAGGAGCCCGACGTTCGCCCCCCCGGAAAAGAGGCTCAGCGGCGGCCGACGGGCCCCGAGGTGTCCCGCCTCTGGCAAAGCCCGGAGCCCCAGCGCTGCGGGGCCTGCGGATAGGGCTCCAAGGGGAGGGGAAGAGCAGCAAGAGCTTTCGGGGCTGGGCCCTTCCCTGCGGGAGCAGGAGCCCTACGTTCGCCTCACCGGAAAAGAGGCTCGGCGGCGGCCGACGGGCCCCGAGGTGTCCCGCCTCTGGCAAAGCCCGGAGCCCCAGCGCTGCGGGGCCTGCGGCTAGGGCGCCAAGGGGAGGGGAAGAGCAGCAAGAGCTTTCGGGGCTGGGCCCTTCCCTGCGGGAGCAGGAGCCCGACGTTCGCCCCCCCGGAAAAGAGGCTCGGCGGCGGCCGACGGGCCCCGAGGTGTCCCGCCTCTGGCAAAGCCCGGAGCCCCAGTGCTGCTGGGCCTGCGGATAGGGCGCCAAGGGGAGGGGAAGAGCAGCAAGAGCTTTCGGGGCTGGGCCCTTCCCTGCGGGAGCAGGAGCCCGACGTTCGCCCCTCCGGAAAAGAGGCTCGGCGGCGGCCGACGGGCCCCGAGGTGTCCCGCCTCTGGCAAAGCCCGGAGCCCCAGCGCTGCGGGGCCTGCGGATAGGGCGCCAAGGGGAGGGGAAGAGCAGCAAGAGCTTTCGGGGCTGGGCCCTTCCCTGCGGGAGCAGGAGCCCGACGTTCGCCCCCCCGGAAAAGAGGCTCGGCGGCGGCCGAGGGGCCCCGAGGTGTCCCGCCTCTGGCAAAGCCCGGAGCCCCAGCGCTGCGGGGCCTGCGGCTAGGGCGCCAAGGGGAGGGGAAGAGCAGCAAGAGCTTTCGGGGCTGGGCCCTTCCCTGCGGGAGCAGGAGCCCGACGTTCGCCCCCCCGGAAAAGAGGCTCGGCGGCGGCCGATGGGCCCCGAGGTGTCCCGCCTCTGGCAAAGCCCGGAGCCCCAGCGCTGCGGGGCCTGCGGATAGGGCGCCAAGGGGAGGGGAAGAGCAGCAAGAGCTTTCGGGGCTGGGCCCTTCCCTGCGGGAGCAGGAGCCCGACGTTCGCCCCCCCGGAAAAGAGGCTCGGCGGCGGCCGACGGGCCCCGAGGTGTCCCGCCTCTGGCAAAGCCCGGAGCCCCAGCGCTGCGGGGCCTGCGGCTAGGGCGCCAAACGGAGGGGAAGAGCAGCAAGAGCTTTCGGGGCTGGGCCCTTTTCTGCGGGAGCAGGAGCCCGACGTTCACCCCCCCGGAAAAGAGGCTCGGCGGCGGCCGAGGGGCCCCGAGGTGTCCCGCCTCTGGCAAAGCCCGGAGCCCCAGCGCTGCGGGGCCTGCGGATAGGGCGCCAAGGGGAGGGGAAGAGCAGCAAGAGCTTTCGGGCTGGGCCCTTCCCTGCGGGAGCAGGAGCCCGACGTTCGCCCCCCCGGAAAAGAGGCTCGGCGGCGGCCGATGGGCCCCGTGATGTCCCGCCTCTGGCAAAGCCCGGAGCCCCAGCGCTGCGGGGCCTGCGGATAGGGCGCCAAGGGGAGGGGAAGAGCAGCAAGAGCTTTCGGGGCTGGGCCCTTCCCTGCGGGAGCAGGAGCCCGACGTTCGCCCCCCCGGAAAAGAGGCTCGGCGGCGGCCGACGGGCCCCGAGGTGTCCCGCCTCTGGCAAAGCCCGGAGCCCCAGCGCTGCGGGGCCTGCGGATAGGGCGCCAAGGGGAGGGGAAGAGCAGCAAGAGCTTTCGGGGCTGGGCCCTTCCCTGCGGGAGCAGGAGCCCGACCTTCGCCCCCCCGGAAAAGAGGCTCGGCGGCGGCCGACGGGCCCCGAGGTGTCCCGCCTCTGGCAAAGCCCGGAGCCCCAGCGCTGCGGGGCCTGCGGATAGGGCGCCAAGGGGAGGGGAAGAGCAGCAAGAGCTTTCGGGGCTGGGCCCTTCCCTGCGGGAGCAGGAGCCCGACGTTCGCCCCCCCGGAAAAGAGGCTCGGCGGCGGCCGACGGGCCCCGAGGTGTCCCGCCTCTGGCAAAGCCCGGAGCCCCAGCGCTGCGGGGCCTGCGGCTAGGGCGCCAAGGGGAGGGGAAGAGCAGCAAGAGCTTTCGGGGCTGGGCCCTTCCCTGCGGGAGCAGGAGCCCGACGTTCGCCCCCCCGGAAAAGAGGCTCGGCGGCGGCCGAGGGGCCCCGAGGTGTCCCGCCTCTGGCAAAGCCCGGAGCCCCAGCGCTGCGGGGCCTGCGGATAGGGCGCCAAGGGGAGGGGAAGAGCAGCAAGAGCTTTCGGGGCTGGGCCCTTCCCTGCGGGAGCAGGAGCCCGACGTTCGCCCCCCCGGAAAAGAGGCTCGGCGGCGGCCGATGGGCCCCGAGGTGTCCCGCCTCTGGCAAAGCCCGGAGCCCCAGCGCTGCGGGGCCTGCGGATAGGGCGCCAAGGGGAGGGGAAGAGCAGCAAGAGCTTTCGGGGCTGGGCCCTTCCCTGCGGGAGCAGGAGCCCGACGTTCGCCCCCCCGGAAAAGAGGCTCGGCGGCGGCCGAGGGGCCCCGAGGTGTCCCGCCTCTGGCAAAGCCCGGAGCCCCAGCGCTGCGGGGCCTGCGGATAGGGCGCCAAGGGGAGGGGAAGAGCAGCAAGAGCTTTCGGGGCTGGGCCCTTCCCTGCGAGAGCAGGAGCCCGACGTTCGCCCCCCCGGAAAAGAGGCTCGGCGGCGGCCGAGGGGCCCCGAGGTGTCCCGCCTCTGGCAAAGCCCGGAGCCCCAGCGCTGCGGGGCCTGCGGCTAGGGCGCCAAGGGGAGGGGAAGAGCAGCAAGAGCTTTCGGGGCTGGGCCCTTCCCTGCGGGAGCAGGAGCCCGACGTTCGCCCCCCCGGAAAAGAGGCTCGGCGGCGGCCGACGGGCCCCGAGGTGTCCCGCCTCTGGCAAAGCCCGGAGCCCCAGCGCTGCGGGGCCTGCGGATAGGGCGCCAAGGGGAGGGGAAGAGCAGCAAGAGCTTTCGGGGCTGGGCCCTTCCCTGCGGGAGCAGGAGCCCGACGTTCGCCCCCCCGGAAAAGAGGCTCGGCGGCGGCCGACGGGCCCCGAGGTGTCCCGCCTCTGGCAAAGCCCGGAGCCCCAGCGCTGCGGGGCCTGCGGATAGGGCGCCAAGGGGAGGGGAAGAGCAGCAAGAGCTTTCGGGGCTGGGCCCTTCCCTGCGGGAGCAGGAGCCCGACGTTCGCCCCCCCGGAAAAGAGGCTCGGCGGCGGCCGACGGGCCCCGAGGTGTCCCGCCTCTGGCAAAGCCCGGAGCCCCAGCGCTGCGGGGCCTGCGGATAGGGCGCCAAGGGGAGGGGAAGAGCAGCAAGAGCTTTCGGGGCTGGGCCCTTCCCTGCGAGAGCAGGAGCCCGACGTTCGCCCCCCCGGAAAAGAGGCTCGGCGGCGGCCGAGGGGCCCCGAGGTGTCCCGCCTCTGGCAAAGCCCGGAGCCCCAGCGCTGCGGGGCCTGCGGATAGGGCGCCAAGGGGAGGGGAAGAGCAGCAAGAGCTTTCGGGGCTGGGCCCTTCCCTGCGGGAGCAGGAGCCCGACGTTCGCCCCCCCGGAAAAGAGGCTCGGCGGCGGCCGACGGGCCCCGAGGTGTCCCGCCTCTGGCAAAGCCCGGAGCCCCAGCGCTGCGGGGCCTGCGGATAGGGCGCCAAGGGGAGGGGAAGAGCAGCAAGAGCTTTCGGGGCTGGGCCCTTCCCTGCGGGAGCAGGAGCCCGACGTTCGCCCCCCCGGAAAAGAGGCTCGGCGGCGGCCGAGGGGCCCCGAGGTGTCCCGCCTCTGGCAAAGCCCGGAGCCCCAGCGCTGCGGGGCCTGCGGATAGGGCGCCAAGGGGAGGGGAAGAGCAGCAAGAGCTTTCGGGGCTGGGCCCTTCCCTGCGGGAGCAGGAGCCCGACGTTCGCCCCCCCGGAAAAGAGGCTCGGCGGCGGCCGACGGGCCCCGAGGTGTCCCGCCTCTGGCAAAGCCCGGAGCCCCAGCGCTGCGGGGCCTGCGGATAGGGCGCCAAGGGGAGGGGAAGAGCAGCAAGAGCTTTCAGGGCTGGGCCCTTCCCTGCGGGAGCAGGAGCCCGACGTTCGCCCCTCCGGAAAAGAGGCTCGGCGGCGGCCGACGGGCCCCGAGGTGTCCCGCCTCTGGCAAAGCCCGGAGCCCCAGCGCTGCGGGGCCTGCGGATAGGGCGCCAAGGGGAGGGGAAGAGCAGCAAGAGCTTTCGGGGCTGGGCCCTTCCCTGCGAGAGCAGGAGCCCGACGTTCGCCCCCCCGGAAAAGAGGCTCGGCGGCGGCCGAGGGGCCCCGAGGTGTCCCGCCTCTGGCAAAGCCCGGAGCCCCAGCGCTGCGGGGCCTGCGGCTAGGGCGCCAAGGGGAGGGGAAGAGCAGCAAGAGCTTTCGGGGCTGGGCCCTTCCCTGCGGGAGCAGGAGCCCGACGTTCGCCCCCCCGGAAAAGAGGCTCGGCGGCGGCCGACGGGCCCCGAGGTGTCCCGCCTCTGGCAAAGCCCGGAGCCCCAGCGCTGCGGGGCCTGCGGATAGGGCGCCAAGGGGAGGGGAAGAGCAGCAAGAGCTTTCGGGGCTGGGCCCTTCCCTGCGGGAGCAGGAGCCCGACGTTCGCCCCCCCGGAAAAGAGGCTCGGCGGCGGCCGAGGGGCCCCGAGGTGTCCCGCCTCTGGCAAAGCCCGGAGCCCCAGCGCTGCGGGGCCTGCGGCTAGGGCGCCAAGGGGAGGGGAAGAGCAGCAAGAGCTTTCGGGGCTGGGCCCTTCCCTGCGGGAGCAGGAGCCCGACGTTCGCCCCCCCGGAAAAGAGGCTCGGCGGCGGCCGATGGGCCCCGTGGTGTCCCGCCTCTGGCAAAGCCCGGAGCCCCAGCGCTGCGGGGCCTGCGGATAGGGCGCCAAGGGGAGGGGAAGAGCAGCAAGAGCTTTCGGGGCTGGGCCCTTCCCTGCGGGAGCAGGAGCCCGACGTTCGCCCCCCCGGAAAAGAGGCTCGGCGGCGGCCGACGGGCCCCGAGGTGTCCCGCCTCTGGCAAAGCCCGGAGCCCCAGCGCTGCGGGGCCTGCGGATAGGGCGCCAAGGGGAGGGGAAGAGCAGCAAGAGCTTTCGGGGCTGGGCCCTTCCCTGCGGGAGCAGGAGCCCGACCTTCGCTCCCCCGGAAAAGAGGCTCGGCGGCGGCCGACGGGCCCCGAGGTGTCCCGCCTCTGGCAAAGCCCGGAGCCCCAGTGCTGCGGGGCCTGCGGATAGGGCGCCAAGGGGAGGGGAAGAGCAGCAAGAGCTTTCGGGGCTGGGCCCTTCCCTGCGGGAGCAGGAGCCCGACGTTCGCCCCCCCGGAAAAGAGGCTCGGCGGCGGCCGATGGGCCCCGAGGTGTCCCGCCTCTGGCAAAGCCCGGAGCCCCAGCGCTGCGGGGCCTGCGGATAGGGCGCCAAGGGGAGGGGAAGAGCAGCAAGAGCTTTCGGGGCTGGGCCCTTCCCTGCGAGAGCAGGAGCCCGACGTTCGCCCCCCCGGAAAAGAGGCTCGGCGGCGGCCGACGGGCCCCGAGGTGTCCCGCCTCTGGCAAAGCCCGGAGCCCCAGCGCTGCGGGGCCTGCGGATAGGGCGCCAAGGGGAGGGGAAGAGCAGCAAGAGCTTTCGGGGCTGGGCCCTTCCCTGCGGGAGCAGGAGCCCGACGTTCGCCCGCCCGGAAAAGAGGCTCGGCGGCGGCCGACGGGCCCCGAGGTGTCCCGCCTCTGGCAAAGCCCGGAGCCCCAGCGCTGCGGGGCCTGCGGATAGGGCGCCAAGGGGAGGGGAAGAGCAGCAAGAGCTTTCGGGGCTGGGCCCTTCCCTGCGGGAGCAGGAGCCCGACGTTCGCCCCTCCGGAAAAGAGGCTCGGCGGCGGCCGACGGGCCCCGAGGTGTCCCGCCTCTGGCAAAGCCCGGAGCCCCAGCGCTGCGGGGCCTGCGGCTAGGGCGCCAAGGGGAGGGGAAGAGCAGCAAGAGCTTTCGGGGCTGGGCCCTTCCCTGCGGGAGCAGGAGCCCGACGTTCGCCCCCCCGGAAAAGAGGCTCGGCGGCGGCCGACGGGCCCCGAGGTGTCCCGCCTCTGGCAAAGCCCAGAGCCCCAGCGCTGCGGGGCCTGCGGATAGGGCGCCAAGGGGAGGGGAAGAGCAGCAAGAGCTTTCGGGGCTGGGCCCTTCCCTGCGAGAGCAGGAGCCCGACGTTCGCCCCCCCGGAAAAGAGGCTCGGCGGCGGCCGAGGGGCCCCGAGGTGTCCCGCCTCTGGCAAAGCCCGGAGCCCCAGCGCTGCGGGGCCTGCGGATAGGGCGCCAAGGGGAGGGGAAGAGCAGCAAGAGCTTTCAGGGCTGGGCCCTTCCCTGCGGGAGCAGGAGCCCGACGTTCGCCCCTCCGGAAAAGAGGCTCGGCGGCGGCCGAGGGGCCCCGAGGTGTCCCGCCTCTGGCAAAGCCCGGAGCCCCAGCGCTGCGGGGCCTGCGGATAGGGCGCCAAGGGGAGGGGAAGAGCAGCAAGAGCTTTCGGGGCTGGGCCCTTCCCTGCGGGAGCAGGAGCCCGACGTTCGCCCCCCCGGAAAAGAGGCTCGGCGGCGGCCGACGGGCCCCGAGGTGTCCCGCCTCTGGCAAAGCCCGGAGCCCCAGTGCTGCTGGGCCTGCGGATAGGGCGCCAAGGGGAGGGGAAGAGCAGCAAGAGCTTTCGGGGCTGGGCCCTTCCCTGCGGGAGCAGGAGCCCGACGTTCGCCCCCCCGGAAAAGAGGCTCGGCGGCGGCCGAGGGGCCCCGAGGTGTCCCGCCTCTGGCAAAGCCCGGAGCCCCAGCGCTGCGGGGCCTGCGGATAGGGCGCCAAGGGGAGGGGAAGAGCAGCAAGAGCTTTTGGGGCTGGGCCCTTCCCTGCGAGAGCAGGAGCCCGACGTTCGCCCCCCGGAAAAGAGGCTCGGCGGCGGCCGACGGGCCCCGAGGTGTCCCGCCTCTGGCAAAGCCCGGAGCCCCAGCGCTGCGGGGCCTGCGGATAGGGCGCCAAGGGGAGGGGAAGAGCAGCAAGAGCTTTCGGGGCTGGGCCCTTCCCTGCGGGAGCAGGAGCCCGACGTTCGCCCCCCCGGAAAAGAGGCTCGGCGGCGGCCGAGGGGCCCCGAGGTGTCCCGCCTCTGGCAAAGCCCGGAGCCCCAGCGCTGCGGGGCCTGCGGATAGGGCGCCAAGGGGAGGGGAAGAGCAGCAAGAGCTTTCGGGGCTGGGCCCTTCCCTGCGGGAGCAGGAGCCCGACGTTCGCCCCCCCGGAAAAGAGGCTCGGCGGCGGCCGACGGGCCCCGAGGTGTCCCGCCTCTGGCAAAGCCCGGAGCCCCAGCGCTGCGGGGCCTGCGGCTAGGGCGCCAAACGGAGGGGAAGAGCAGCAAGAGCTTTCGGGGCTGGGCCCTTCCCTGCGGGAGCAGGAGCCCGACGTTCACCCCCCCGGAAAAGAGGCTCGGCGGCGGCCGAGGGGCCCCGAGGTGTCCCGCCTCTGGCAAAGCCCGGAGCCCCAGCGCTGCGGGGCCTGCGGATAGGGCGCCAAGGGGAGGGGAAGAGCAGCAAGAGCTTTCGGGGCTGGGCCCTTCCCTGCGGGAGCAGGAGCCCGACGTTCGCCCCCCCGGAAAAGAGGCTCGGCGGCGGCCGATGGGCCCCGTGGTGTCCCGCCTCTGGCAAAGCCCGGAGCCCCAGCGCTGCGGGGCCTGCGGATAGGGCGCCAAGGGGAGGGGAAGAGCAGCAAGAGCTTTCGGGGCTGGGCCCTTCCCTGCGGGAGCAGGAGCCCGACCTTCGCCCCCCCGGAAAAGAGGCTCGGCGGCGGCCGACGGGCCCCGAGGTGTCCCGCCTCTGGCAAAGCCCGGAGCCCCAGCGCTGCGGGGCCTGCGGATAGGGCGCCAAGGGGAGGGGAAGAGCAGCAAGAGCTTTCGGGGCTGGGCCCTTCCCTTCGGGAGCAGGAGCCCGACGTTCGCCCCCCCGGAAAAGAGGCTCGGTGGTGGCCGAGGGGCCCCGAGGTGTCCCGCCTCTGGCAAAGCCCGGAGCCCCAGCGCTGCGGGGCCTGCGGATAGGGCGCCAAGGGGAGGGGAAGAGCAGCAAGAGCTTTCGGGGCTGGGCCCTTCCCTGCGGGAGCAGGAGCCCGACGTTCGCCCCCCCGGAAAAGAGGCTCGGCGGCGGCCGACGGGCCCCGAGGTGTCCCGCCTCTGGCAAAGCCCGGAGCCCCAGCGCTGCGGGGCCTGCGGATAGGGCGCCAAGGGGAGGGGAAGAGCAGCAAGAGCTTTCGGGGCTGGGCCCTTCCCTGCGGGAGCAGGAGCCCGACGTTCGCCCCCCCGGAAAAGAGGCTCGGCGGCGGCCGACGGGCCCCGAGGTGTCCTGCCTCTGGCAAAGCCCGGAGCCCCAGCGCTGCGGGGCCTGCAGATAGGGCGCCAAGGGGAGGGGAAGAGCAGCAAGAGCTTTCGGGGCTGGGCCCTTCCCTGCGGGAGCAGGAGCCCGACGTTCGCCCCCCCGGAAAAGAGGCTCGGCGGCGGCCGACGGGCCCCGAGGTGTCCCGCCTCTGGCAAAGCCCGGAGCCCCAGCGCTGCGGGGCCTGCGGCTAGGGCGCCAAGGGGAGGGGAAGAGCAGCAAGAGCTTTCGGGGCTGGGCCCTTCCCTGCGGGAGCAGGAGCCCGACGTTCGCCCCCCCGGAAAAGAGGCTCGGCGGCGGCCGACGGGCCCCGAGGTGTCCCGCCTCTGGCAAAGCCCGGAGCCCCAGCGCTGCGGGGCCTGCGGATAGGGCGCCAAGGGGAGGGGAAGAGCAGCAAGAGCTTTCGGGGCTGGGCCCTTCCCTGCGAGAGCAGGAGCCCGACGTTCGCCCCCCCGGAAAAGAGGCTCGGCGGCGGCCGACGGGCCCCGAGGTGTCCCGCCTCTGGCAAAGCCCGGAGCCCCAGCGCTGCGGGGCCTGCGGATAGGGCGCCAAGGGGAGGGGAAGAGCAGCAAGAGCTTTCGGGGCTGGGCCCTTCCCTGCGGGAGCAGGAGCCCGACGTTCGCCCCCCCGGAAAAGAGGCTCGGCGGCGGCCGACGGGCCCCGAGGTGTCCCGCCTCTGGCAAAGCCCGGAGCCCCAGCGCTGCGGGGCCTGCGGATAGGGCGCCAAGGGGAGGGGAAGAGCAGCAAGAGCTTACGGGGCTGGGCCCTTCCCTGCGGGAGCAGGAGCCCGACGTTCGCCCCCCCGGAAAAGAGGCTCGGCGGCGGCCGACGGGCCCCGAGGTGTCCCGCCTCTGGCAAAGCCCGGAGCCCCAGCGCTGCGGGGCCTGCGGCTAGGGCGCCAAGGGGAGGGGAAGAGCAGCAAGAGCTTTCGGGGCTGGGCCCTTCCCTGCGGGAGCAGGAGCCCGACGTTCGCCCCCCCGGAAAAGAGGCTCGGCGGCGGCCGATGGGCCCCGAGGTGTCCCGCCTCTGGCAAAGCCCGGAGCCCCAGCGCTGCAGGGCCTGCGGATAGGGCGCCAAGGGGAGGGGAAGAGCAGCAAGAGCTTTCGGGGCTGGGCCCTTCCCTGCGAGAGCAGGAGCCCGACGTTCGCCCCCCCGGAAAAGAGGCTCGGCGGCGGCCGAGGGGCCCCGAGGTGTCCCGCCTCTGGCAAAGCCCGGAGCCCCAGCGCTGCGGGGCCTGCGGCTAGGGCGCCAAGGGGAGGGGAAGAGCAGCAAGAGCTTTCGGGGCTGGGCCCTTCCCTGCGGGAGCAGGAGCCCGACGTTCGCCCCCCCGGAAAAGAGGCTCGGCGGCGGCCGACGGGCCCCGAGGTGTCCCGCCTCTGGCAAAGCCCGGAGCCCCAGCGCTGCGGGGCCTGCGGATAGGGCGCCAAGGGGAGGGGAAGAGCAGCAAGAGCTTTCGGGGCTGGGCCCTTCCCTGCGGGAGCAGGAGCCCGACGTTCGCCCCCCCGGAAAAGAGGCTCGGCGGCGGCCGACGGGCCCCGAGGTGTCCCGCCTCTGGCAAAGCCCGGAGCCCCAGCGCTGCGGGGCCTGCGGCTAGGGCGCCAAGGGGAGGGGAAGAGCAGCAAGAGCTTTCGGGGCTGGGCCCTTCCCTGCGGGAGCAGGAGCCCGACGTTCGCCCCCCCGGAAAAGAGGCTCGGCGGCGGCCGACGGGCCCCGAGGTGTCCCGCCTCTGGCAAAGCCCGGAGCCCCAGCGCTGCGGGGCCTGCGGATAGGGCGCCAAGGGGAGGGGAAGAGCAGCAAGAGCTTTCGGGGCTGGGCCCTTCCCTGCGGGAGCAGGAGCCCGACGTTCGCCCCCCCGGAAAAGAGGCTCGGCGGCGGCCGAGGGGCCCCGAGGTGTCCCGCCTCTGGCAAAGCCCGGAGCCCCAGCGCTGCGGGGCCTGCGGCTAGGGCGCCAAGGGGAGGGGAAGAGCAGCAAGAGCTTTCGGGGCTGGGCCCTTCCCTGCGGGAGCAGGAGCCCGATGTTCGCCCCCCCGGAAAAGAGGCTCGGCAGCGGCCGATGGGCCCCGAGGTGTCCCGCCTCTGGCAAAGCCCGGAGCCCCAGCGCTGCGGGGCCTGCGGATAGGGCGCCAAGGGGAGGGGAAGAGCAGCAAGAGCTTTCGGGGCTGGGCCCTTCCCTGCGAGAGCAGGAGCCCGACGTTCGCCCCCCCGGAAAAGAGGCTCGGCGGCGGCCGAGGGGCCCCGAGGTGTCCCGCCTCTGGCAAAGCCCGGAGCCCCAGCGCTGCGGGGCCTGCGGATAGGGCGCCAAGGGGAGGGGAAGAGCAGCAAGAGCTTTCGGGGCTGGGCCCTTCCCTGCGGGAGCAGGAGCCCGACGTTCGCCCCCCCGGAAAAGAGGCTCGGCGGCGGCCGAGGGGCCCCGAGGTGTCCCGCCTCTGGCAAAGCCCGGAGCCCCAGCGCTGCGGGGCCTGCGGATAGGGCGCCAAGGGGAGGGGAAGAGCAGCAAGAGCTTTCGGGGCTGGGCCCTTCCCTGCGGGAGCAGGAGCCCGACGTTCGCCCCCCCGGAAAAGAGGCTCGGCGGCGGCCGACGGGCCCCGAGGTGTCCCGCCTCTGGCAAAGCCCGGAGCCCCAGCGCTGCGGGGCCTGCGGATAGGGCGCCAAGGGGAGGGGAAGAGCAGCAAGAGCTTTCGGGGCTGGGCCCTTCCCTGCGGGAGCAGGAGCCCGACGTTCGCCCCCCCGGAAAAGAGGCTCGGCGGCGGCCGACGGGCCCCGAGGTGTCCCGCCTCTGGCAAAGCCCGGAGCCCCAGCGCTGCGGGGCCTGCGGATAGGGCGCCAAGGGGAGGGGAAGAGCAGCAAGAGCTTTCGGGGCTGGGCCCTTCCCTGCGGGAGCAGGAGCCCGACGTTCGCCCCTCCGGAAAAGAGGCTCGGCGGCGGCCGAGGGGCCCCGAGGTGTCCCGCCTCTGGCAAAGCCCGGAGCCCCAGCGCTGCGGGGCCTGCGGATAGGGCGCCAAGGGGAGGGGAAGAGCAGCAAGAGCTTACGGGGCTGGGCCCTTCCCTGCGGGAGCAGGAGCCCGACGTTCGCCCCCCCGGAAAAGAGGCTCGGCGGCGGCCGACGGGCCCCGAGGTGTCCCGCCTCTGGCAAAGCCCGGAGCCCCAGCGCTGCGGGGCCTGCGGCTAGGGCGCCAAGGGGAGGGGAAGAGCAGCAAGAGCTTTCGGGGCTGGGCCCTTCCCTGCGGGAGCAGGAGCCCGACGTTCGCCCCCCCGGAAAAGAGGCTCGGCGGCGGCCGATGGGCCCCGAGGTGTCCCGCCTCTGGCAAAGCACGGAGCCCCAGCGCTGCAGGGCCTGCGGATAGGGCGCCAAGGGGAGGGGAAGAGCAGCAAGAGCTTTCGGGGCTGGGCCCTTCCCTGCGAGAGCAGGAGCCCGACGTTCGCCCCCCCGGAAAAGAGGCTCGGCGGCGGCCGAGGGGCCCCGAGGTGTCCCGCCTCTGGCAAAGCCCGGAGCCCCAGCGCTGCGGGGCCTGCGGATAGGGCGCCAAGGGGAGGGGAAGAGCAGCAAGAGCTTTCGGGGCTGGGCCCTTCCCTGCGGGAGCAGGAGCCCGACGTTCGCCCCCCCGGAAAAGAGGCTCGGCGGCGGCCGACGGGCCCCGAGGTGTCCCGCCTCTGGCAAAGCCCGGAGCCCCAGCGCTGCGGGGCCTGCGGCTAGGGCGCCAAGGGGAGGGGAAGAGCAGCAAGAGCTTTCGGGGCTGGGCCCTTCCCTGCGGGAGCAGGAGCCCGACGTTCGCCCCCCCGGAAAAGAGGCTCGGCGGCGGCCGACGGGCCCCGAGGTGTCCCGCCTCTGGCAAAGCCCGGAGCCCCAGCGCTGCGGGGCCTGCGGATAGGGCGCCAAGGGGAGGGGAAGAGCAGCAAGAGCTTACGGGGCTGGGCCCTTCCCTGCGGGAGCAGGAGCCCGACGTTCGCCCCCCCGGAAAAGAGGCTCGGCGGCGGCCGACGGGCCCCGAGGTGTCCCGCCTCTGGCAAAGCCCGGAGCCCCAGCGCTGCGGGGCCTGCGGCTAGGGCGCCAAGGGGAGGGGAAGAGCAGCAAGAGCTTTCGGGGCTGGGCCCTTCCCTGCGGGAGCAGGAGCCCGACGTTCGCCCCCCCGGAAAAGAGGCTCGGCGGCGGCCGATGGGCCCCGAGGTGTCCCGCCTCTGGCAAAGCCCGGAGCCCCAGCGCTGCGGGGCCTGCGGATAGGGCGCCAAGGGGAGGGGAAGAGCAGCAAGAGCTTTCGGAGCTGGGCCCTTCCCTGCGAGAGCAGGAGCCCGACGTTCGCCCCCCCGGAAAAGAGGCTCGGCGGCGGCCGAGGGGCCCCGAGGTGTCCCGCCTCTGGCAAAGCCCGGAGCCCCAGCGCTGCGGGGCCTGCGGCTAGGGCGCCAAGGGGAGGGGAAGAGCAGCAAGAGCTTTCGGGGCTGGGCCCTTCCCTGCGGGAGCAGGAGCCCGACGTTCGCCCCCCCGGAAAAGAGGCTCGGCGGCGGCCGAGGGGCCCCGAGGTGTCCCGCCTCTGGCAAAGCCCGGAGCCCCAGCGCTGCGGGGCCTGCGGCTAGGGCGCCAAGGGGAGGGGAAGAGCAGCAAGAGCTTTCGGGGCTGGGCCCTTCCCTGCGGGAGCAGGAGCCCGACGTTCGCCCCCCCGGAAAAGAGGCTCGGCGGCGGCCGACGGGCCCCGAGGTGTCCCGCCTCTGGCAAAGCCCGGAGCCCCAGCGCTGCGGGGCCTGCGGATAGGGCGCCAAGGGGAGGGGAAGAGCAGCAAGAGCTTTCGGGGCTGGGCCCTTCCCTGCGGGAGCAGGAGCCCGACGTTCGCCCCCCCGGAAAAGAGGCTCGGCGGCAGCCGACGGGCCCCGAGGTGTCCCGCCTCTGGCAAAGCCCGGAGCCCCAGCGCTGCGGGGCCTGCGGATAGGGCGCCAAGGGGAGGGGAAGAGCAGCAAGAGCTTTCGGGGCTGGGCCCTTCCCTGCGAGAGCAGGAGCCCGACGTTCGCCCCCCCGGAAAAGAGGCTCGGCGGCGGCCGAGGGGCCCCGAGGTGTCCCGCCTATGGCAAAGCCCGGAGCCCCAGCGCTGCGGGGCCTGCGGATAGGGCGCCAAGGGGAGGGGAAGAGCAGCAAGAGCTTTCGGGGCTGGGCCCTTCCCTGCGGGAGCAGGAGCCCGACGTTCGCCCCTCCGGAAAAGTTGCTCGGCGGCGGCCGACGGGCTCCGAGGTGTCCCGCCTCTGGCAAAGCCCGGAGCCCCAGCGCTGCGGGGCCTGCGGATAGGGCGCCAAGGGGAGGGGAAGAGCAGCAAGAGCTTTCGGGGCTGGGCCCTTCCCTGCGGGAGCAGGAGCCCGACGTTCGCCCCCCCGGAAAAGAGGCTCGGCGGCGGCCGACGGGCCCCGAGGTGTCCCGCCTCTGGCAAAGCCCGGAGCCCCAGCGCTGCGGGGCCTGCGGATAGGGCGCCAAGGGGAGGGGAAGAGCAGCAAGAGCTTTCGGGGCTGGGCCCTTCCCTGCGGGAGCAGGAGCCCGACGTTCGCCCCCCCGGAAAAGAGGCTCGGCGGCGGCCGATGGGCCCCGAGGTGTCCCACCTCTGGCAAAGCCCGGAGCCCCAGCGCTGCGGGGCCTGCGGATAGGGCGCCAAGGGGAGGGGAAGAGCAGCAAGAGCTTTCGGGGCTGGGCCCTTCCCTGCGAGAGCAGGAGCCCGACGTTCGCCCCCCCGGAAAAGAGGCTCGGCGGCGGCCGACGGGCCCCGAGGTGTCCCACCTCTGGCAAAGCCCGGAGCCCCAGCGCTGCGGGGCCTGCGGCTAGGGCGCCAAGGGGAGGGGAAGAGCAGCAAGAGCTTTCGGGGCTGGGCCCTTCCCTGCGGGAGCAGGAGCCCGACGTTCGCCCCCCCGGAAAAGAGGCTCGGCGGCGGCCGACGGGCCCCGAGGTGTCCCGCCTCTGGCAAAGCCCGGAGCCCCAGCGCTGCGGGGCCTGCGGATAGGGCGCCAAGGGGAGGGGAAGAGCAGCAAGAGCTTTCGGGGCTGGGCCCTTCCCTGCGGGAGCAGGAGCCCGACGTTCGCCCCCCCGGAAAAGAGGCTCGGCGGCGGCCGACGGGCCCCGAGGTGTCCCGCCTCTGGCAAAGCCCGGAGCCCCAGCGCTGCGGGGCCTGCGGATAGGGCGCCAAGGGGAGGGGAAGAGCAGCAAGAGCTTTCGGGGCTGGGCCCTTCCCTGCGGGAGCAGGAGCCCGACGTTCGCCCCCCCGGAAAAGAGGATCGGCGGCGGCCGATGGGCCCCGAGGTGTCCCGCCTCTGGCAAAGCCCGGAGCCCCAGCGCTGCGGGGCCTGCGGATAGGGCGCCAAGGGGAGGGGAAGAGCAGCAAGAGCTTTCGGGGCTGGGCCCTTCCCTGCGGGAGCAGGAGCCCGACGTTCGCCCCCCCGGAAAAGAGGCTCGGCGGCGGCCGATGGGCCCCGAGGTGTCCCGCCTCTGGCAAAGCACGGAGCCCCAGCGCTGCAGGGCCTGCGGATAGGGCGCCAAGGGGAGGGGAAGAGCAGCAAGAGCTTTCGGGGCTGGGCCCTTCCCTGCGAGAGCAGGAGCCCGACGTTCGCCCCCCCGGAAAAGAGGCTCGGCGGCGGCCGAGGGGCCCCGAGGTGTCCCGCCTCTGGCAAAGCCCGGAGCCCCAGCGCTGCGGGGCCTGCGGCTAGGGCGCCAAGGGGAGGGGAAGAGCAGCAAGAGCTTTCGGGGCTGGGCCCTTCCCTGCGAGAGCAGGAGCCCGACGTTCGCCCCCCCGGAAAAGAGGCTCGGCGGCGGCCGAGGGGCCCCGAGGTGTCCCGCCTCTGGCAAAGCCCGGAGCCCCAGCGCTGCGGGGCCTGCGGCTAGGGCGCCAAGGGGAGGGGAAGAGCAGCAAGAGCTTTCGGGGCTGGGCCCTTCCCTGCGAGAGCAGGAGCCCGACGTTCGCCCCCCCGGAAAAGAGGCTCGGCGGCGGCCGACGGGCCCCGAGGTGTCCCGCCTCTGGCAAAGCCCGGAGCCCCAGCGCTGCGGGGCCTGCGGATAGGGCGCCAAGGGGAGGGGAAGAGCAGCAAGAGCTTTCGGGGCTGGGCCCTTCCCTGCGGGAGCAGGAGCCCGACGTTCGCCCCCCCGGAAAAGAGGCTCGGCGGCGGCCGACGGGCCCCGAGGTGTCCCGCCTCTGGCAAAGCCCGGAGCCCCAGCGCTGCGGGGCCTGCGGATAGGGCGCCAAGGGGAGGGGAAGAGCAGCAAGAGCTTTCGGGGCTGGGCCCTTCCCTGCGAGAGCAGGAGCCCGACGTTCGCCCCCCCGGAAAAGAGGCTCGGCGGCGGCCGAGGGGCCCCGAGGTGTCCCGCCTCTGGCAAAGCCCGGAGCCCCAGCGCTGCGGGGCCTGCGGATAGGGCGCCAAGGGGAGGGGAAGAGCAGCAAGAGCTTTCGGGGCTGGGCCCTTCCCTGCGGGAGCAGGAGCCCGACGTTCGCCCCTCCGGAAAAGAGGCTCGGCGGCGGCCGAGGGGCCCCGAGGTGTCCCGCCTCTGGCAAAGCCCGGAGCCCCAGCGCTGCGGGGCCTGCGGATAGGGCGCCAAGGGGAGGGGAAGAGCAGCAAGAGCTTTCGGGGCTGGGCCCTTCCCTGCGGGAGCAGGAGCCCGACGTTCGCCCCCCCGGAAAAGAGGCTCGGCGGCGGCCGACGGGCCCCGAGGTGTCCCGCCTCTGGCAAAGCCCGGAGCCCCAGCGCTGCGGGGCCTGCGGCTAGGGCGCCAAGGGGAGGGGAAGAGCAGCAAGAGCTTTCGGGGCTGGGCCCTTCCCTGCGGGAGCAGGAGCCCGACGTTCGCCCCCCCGGAAAAGAGGCTCGGCGGCGGCCGACGGGCCCCGAGGTGTCCCGCCTCTGGCAAAGCCCGGAGCCCCAGCGCTGCGGGGCCTGCGGATAGGGCGCCAAGGGGAGGGGAAGAGCAGCAAGAGCTTTCAGGGCTGGGCCCTTCCCTGCGAGAGCAGGAGCCCGACGTTCGCCCCCCCGGAAAAGAGGCTCGGCGGCGGCCGACGGGCCCCGAGGTGTCCCGCCTCTGGCAAAGCCCGGAGCCCCAGCGCTGCGGGGCCTGCGGCTAGGGCGCCAAGGGGAGGGGAAGAGCAGCAAGAGCTTTCGGGGCTGGGCCCTTCCCTGCGGGAGCAGGAGCCCGACGTTCGCCCCCCCGGAAAAGAGGCTCGGCGGCGGCCGACGGGCCCCGAGGTGTCCCGCCTCTGGCAAAGCCCGGAGCCCCAGCGCTGCGGGGCCTGCGGATAGGGCGCCAAGGGGAGGGGAAGAGCAGCAAGAGCTTTCGGGGCTGGGCCCTTCCCTGCGGGAGCAGGAGCCCGACGTTCGCCCCCCCGGAAAAGAGGCTCGGCGGCGGCCGACGGGCCCCGAGGTGTCCCGCCTCTGGCAAAGCCCGGAGCCCCAGCGCTGCGGGGCCTGCGGATAGGGCGCCAAGGGGAGGGGAAGAGCAGCAAGAGCTTTCGGGGCTGGGCCCTTCCCTGCGGGAGCAGGAGCCCGACGTTCGCCCCCCCGGAAAAGAGGCTCGGCGGCGGCCGATGGGCCCCGAGGTGTCCCACCTCTGGCAAAGCCCGGAGCCCCAGCGCTGCGGGGCCTGCGGATAGGGCGCCAAGGGGAGGGGAAGAGCAGCAAGAGCTTTCGGGGCTGGGCCCTTCCCTGCGAGAGCAGGAGCCCGACGTTCGCCCCCCCGGAAAAGAGGCTCGGCGGCGGCCGACGGGCCCCGAGGTGTCCCACCTCTGGCAAAGCCCGGAGCCCCAGCGCTGCGGGGCCTGCGGCTAGGGCGCCAAGGGGAGGGGAAGAGCAGCAAGAGCTTTCGGGGCTGGGCCCTTCCCTGCGGGAGCAGGAGCCCGACGTTCGCCCCCCCGGAAAAGAGGCTCGGCGGCGGCCGACGGGCCCCGAGGTGTCCCGCCTCTGGCAAAGCCCGGAGCCCCAGCGCTGCGGGGCCTGCGGATAGGGCGCCAAGGGGAGGGGAAGAGCAGCAAGAGCTTTCGGGGCTGGGCCCTTCCCTGCGGGAGCAGGAGCCCGACGTTCGCCCCCCCGGAAAAGAGGCTCGGCGGCGGCCGACGGGCCCCGAGGTGTCCCGCCTCTGGCAAAGCCCGGAGCCCCAGCGCTGCGGGGCCTGCGGATAGGGCGCCAAGGGGAGGGGAAGAGCAGCAAGAGCTTTCGGGGCTGGGCCCTTCCCTGCGGGAGCAGGAGCCCGACGTTCGCCCCCCCGGAAAAGAGGATCGGCGGCGGCCGATGGGCCCCGAGGTGTCCCGCCTCTGGCAAAGCCCGGAGCCCCAGCGCTGCGGGGCCTGCGGATAGGGCGCCAAGGGGAGGGGAAGAGCAGCAAGAGCTTTCGGGGCTGGGCCCTTCCCTGCGGGAGCAGGAGCCCGACGTTCGCCCCCCCGGAAAAGAGGCTCGGCGGCGGCCGATGGGCCCCGAGGTGTCCCGCCTCTGGCAAAGCACGGAGCCCCAGCGCTGCAGGGCCTGCGGATAGGGCGCCAAGGGGAGGGGAAGAGCAGCAAGAGCTTTCGGGGCTGGGCCCTTCCCTGCGAGAGCAGGAGCCCGACGTTCGCCCCCCCGGAAAAGAGGCTCGGCGGCGGCCGAGGGGCCCCGAGGTGTCCCGCCTCTGGCAAAGCCCGGAGCCCCAGCGCTGCGGGGCCTGCGGCTAGGGCGCCAAGGGGAGGGGAAGAGCAGCAAGAGCTTTCGGGGCTGGGCCCTTCCCTGCGAGAGCAGGAGCCCGACGTTCGCCCCCCCGGAAAAGAGGCTCGGCGGCGGCCGAGGGGCCCCGAGGTGTCCCGCCTCTGGCAAAGCCCGGAGCCCCAGCGCTGCGGGGCCTGCGGCTAGGGCGCCAAGGGGAGGGGAAGAGCAGCAAGAGCTTTCGGGGCTGGGCCCTTCCCTGCGAGAGCAGGAGCCCGACGTTCGCCCCCCCGGAAAAGAGGCTCGGCGGCGGCCGACGGGCCCCGAGGTGTCCCGCCTCTGGCAAAGCCCGGAGCCCCAGCGCTGCGGGGCCTGCGGATAGGGCGCCAAGGGGAGGGGAAGAGCAGCAAGAGCTTTCGGGGCTGGGCCCTTCCCTGCGGGAGCAGGAGCCCGACGTTCGCCCCCCCGGAAAAGAGGCTCGGCGGCGGCCGACGGGCCCCGAGGTGTCCCGCCTCTGGCAAAGCCCGGAGCCCCAGCGCTGCGGGGCCTGCGGATAGGGCGCCAAGGGGAGGGGAAGAGCAGCAAGAGCTTTCGGGGCTGGGCCCTTCCCTGCGAGAGCAGGAGCCCGACGTTCGCCCCCCCGGAAAAGAGGCTCGGCGGCGGCCGAGGGGCCCCGAGGTGTCCCGCCTCTGGCAAAGCCCGGAGCCCCAGCGCTGCGGGGCCTGCGGATAGGGCGCCAAGGGGAGGGGAAGAGCAGCAAGAGCTTTCGGGGCTGGGCCCTTCCCTGCGGGAGCAGGAGCCCGACGTTCGCCCCTCCGGAAAAGAGGCTCGGCGGCGGCCGAGGGGCCCCGAGGTGTCCCGCCTCTGGCAAAGCCCGGAGCCCCAGCGCTGCGGGGCCTGCGGATAGGGCGCCAAGGGGAGGGGAAGAGCAGCAAGAGCTTTCGGGGCTGGGCCCTTCCCTGCGGGAGCAGGAGCCCGACGTTCGCCCCCCCGGAAAAGAGGCTCGGCGGCGGCCGACGGGCCCCGAGGTGTCCCGCCTCTGGCAAAGCCCGGAGCCCCAGCGCTGCGGGGCCTGCGGCTAGGGCGCCAAGGGGAGGGGAAGAGCAGCAAGAGCTTTCGGGGCTGGGCCCTTCCCTGCGGGAGCAGGAGCCCGACGTTCGCCCCCCCGGAAAAGAGGCTCGGCGGCGGCCGACGGGCCCCGAGGTGTCCCGCCTCTGGCAAAGCCCGGAGCCCCAGCGCTGCGGGGCCTGCGGATAGGGCGCCAAGGGGAGGGGAAGAGCAGCAAGAGCTTTCGGGGCTGGGCCCTTCCCTGCGAGAGCAGGAGCCCGACGTTCGCCCCCCCGGAAAAGAGGCTCGGCGGCGGCCGACGGGCCCCGAGGTGTCCCGCCTCTGGCAAAGCCCGGAGCCCCAGCGCTGCGGGGCCTGCGGCTAGGGCGCCAAGGGGAGGGGAAGAGCAGCAAGAGCTTTCGGGGCTGGGCCCTTCCCTGCGGGAGCAGGAGCCCGACGTTCGCCCCCCCGGAAAAGAGGCTCGGCGGCGGCCGACGGGCCCCGAGGTGTCCCGCCTCTGGCAAAGCCCGGAGCCCCAGCGCTGCGGGGCCTGCGGATAGGGCGCCAAGGGGAGGGGAAGAGCAGCAAGAGCTTTCGGGGCTGGGCCCTTCCCTGCGGGAGCAGGAGCCCGACGTTCGCCCCCCCGGAAAAGAGGCTCGGCGGCGGCCGACGGGCCCCGAGGTGTCCCGCCTCTGGCAAAGCCCGGAGCCCCAGCGCTGCGGGGCCTGCGGATAGGGCGCCAAGGGGAGGGGAAGAGCAGCAAGAGCTTTCGGGGCTGGGCCCTTCCCTGCGGGAGCAGGAGCCCGACGTTCGCCCCCCCGGAAAAGAGGATCGGCGGCGGCCGATGGGCCCCGAGGTGTCCCGCCTCTGGCAAAGCCCGGAGCCCCAGCGCTGCGGGGCCTGCGGATAGGGCGCCAAGGGGAGGGGAAGAGCAGCAAGAGCTTTCGGGGCTGGGCCCTTCCCTGCGGGAGCAGGAGCCCGACGTTCGCCCCCCCGGAAAAGAGGCTCGGCGGCGGCCGATGGGCCCCGAGGTGTCCCGCCTCTGGCAAAGCACGGAGCCCCAGCGCTGCAGGGCCTGCGGATAGGGCGCCAAGGGGAGGGGAAGAGCAGCAAGAGCTTTCGGGGCTGGGCCCTTCCCTGCGAGAGCAGGAGCCCGACGTTCGCCCCCCCGGAAAAGAGGCTCGGCGGCGGCCGACGGGCCCCGAGGTGTCCCGCCTCTGGCAAAGCCCGGAGCCCCAGCGCTGCGGGGCCTGCGGCTAGGGCGCCAAGGGGAGGGGAAGAGCAGCAAGAGCTTTCGGGGCTGGGCCCTTCCCTGCGGGAGCAGGAGCCCGACGTTCGCCCCCCCGGAAAAGAGGCTCGGCGGCGGCCGACGGGCCCCGAGGTGTCCCGCCTCTGGCAAAGCCCGGAGCCCCAGCGCTGCGGGGCCTGCGGATAGGGCGCCAAGGGGAGGGGAAGAGCAGCAAGAGCTTTCGGGGCTGGGCCCTTCCCTGCGGGAGCAGGAGCCCGACGTTCGCCCCCCCGGAAAAGAGGCTCGGCGGCGGCCGACGGGCCCCGAGGTGTCCCGCCTCTGGCAAAGCCCGGAGCCCCAGCGCTGCGGGGCCTGCGGCTAGGGCGCCAAGGGGAGGGGAAGAGCAGCAAGAGCTTTCGGGGCTGGGCCCTTCCCTGCGGGAGCAGGAGCCCGACGTTCGCCCCCCCGGAAAAGAGGCTCGGCGGCGGCCGACGGGCCCCGAGGTGTCCCGCCTCTGGCAAAGCCCGGAGCCCCAGCGCTGCGGGGCCTGCGGATAGGGCGCCAAGGGGAGGGGAAGAGCAGCAAGAGCTTTCGGGGCTGGGCCCTTCCCTGCGGGAGCAGGAGCCCGACGTTCGCCCCCCCGGAAAAGAGGCTCGGCGGCGGCCGACGGGCCCCGAGGTGTCCCGCCTCTGGCAAAGCCCAGAGCCCCAGCGCTGCGGGGCATGCGGATAGGGCGCCAAGGGGAGGGGAAGAGCAGCAAGAGCTTACGGGGCTGGGCCCTTCCCTGCGGGAGCAGGAGCCCGACGTTCGCCCCCCCGGAAAAGAGGCTCGGCGGCGGCCGAGGGGCCCCGAGGTGTCCCGCCTCTGGCAAAGCCCGGAGCCCCAGCGCTGCGGGGCCTGCGGCTAGGGCGCCAAGGGGAGGGGAAGAGCAGCAAGAGCTTTCGGGGCTGGGCCCTTCCCTGCGGGAGCAGGAGCCCGACGTTCGCCCCCCCGGAAAAGAGGCTCGGCGGCGGCCGACGGGCCCCGAGGTGTCCCGCCTCTGGCAAAGCCCGGAGCCCCAGCGCTGCGGGGCCTGCGGATAGGGCGCCAAGGGGAGGGGAAGAGCAGCAAGAGCTTTCGGGGCTGGGCCCTTCCCTGCGGGAGCAGGAGCCCGACGTTCGCCCCCCCGGAAAAGAGGCTCGGCGGCGGCCGATGGGCCCCGAGGTGTCCCGCCTCTGGCAAAGCCCGGAGCCCCAGCGCTGCGGGGCCTGCGGCTAGGGCGCCAAGGGGAGGGGAAGAGCCGCAAGAGCTTTCGGGGCTGGGCCCTTCCCTGCGAGAGCAGGAGCCCGACGTTCGCCCCCCCGGAAAAGAGGCTCGGCGGCGGCCGACGGGCCCCGAGGTGTCCCGCCTCTGGCAAAGCCCGGAGCCCCAGCGCTGCGGGGCCTGCGGCTAGGGCGCCAAGGGGAGGGGAAGAGCAGCAAGAGCTTTCGGGGCTGGGCCCTTCCCTGCGGGAGCAGGAGCCCGACGTTCGCCCCCCCGGAAAAGAGGCTCGGCGGCGGCCGACGGGCCCCGAGGTGTCCCGCCTCTGGCAAAGCCCGGAGCCCCAGCGCTGCGGGGCCTGCGGATAGGGCGCCAAGGGGAGGGGAAGAGCAGCAAGAGCTTTCGGGGCTGGGCCCTTCCCTGCGGGAGCAGGAGCCCGACGTTCGCCCCCCCGGAAAAGAGGCTCGGCGGCGGCCGACGGGCCCCGAGGTGTCCCGCCTCTGGCAAAGCCCGGAGCCCCAGCGCTGCGGGGCCTGCGGATAGGGCGCCAAGGGGAGGGGAAGAGCAGCAAGAGCTTTCGGGGCTGGGCCCTTCCCTGCGGGAGCAGGAGCCCGACGTTCGCCCCCCCGGAAAAGAGGATCGGCGGCGGCCGATGGGCCCCGAGGTGTCCCGCCTCTGGCAAAGCCCGGAGCCCCAGCGCTGCGGGGCCTGCGGATAGGGCGCCAAGGGGAGGGGAAGAGCAGCAAGAGCTTTCGGGGCTGGGCCCTTCCCTGCGGGAGCAGGAGCCCGACGTTCGCCCCCCCGGAAAAGAGGCTCGGCGGCGGCCGACGGGCCCCGAGGTGTCCCGCCTCTGGCAAAGCCCGGAGCCCCAGCGCTGCGGGGCCTGCGGCTAGGGCGCCAAGGGGAGGGGAAGAGCAGCAAGAGCTTTCGGGGCTGGGCCCTTCCCTGCGGGAGCAGGAGCCCGACGTTCGCCCCCCCGGAAAAGAGGCTCGGCGGCGGCCGACGGGCCCCGAGGTGTCCCGCCTCTGGCAAAGCCCGGAGCCCCAGCGCTGCGGGGCCTGCGGATAGGGCGCCAAGGGGAGGGGAAGAGCAGCAAGAGCTTTCGGGGCTGGGCCCTTCCCTGCGGGAGCAGGAGCCCGACGTTCGCCCCCCCGGAAAAGAGGCTCGGCGGCGGCCGACGGGCCCCGAGGTGTCCCGCCTCTGGCAAAGCCCAGAGCCCCAGCGCTGCGGGGCCTGCGGATAGGGCGCCAAGGGGAGGGGAAGAGCAGCAAGAGCTTACGGGGCTGGGCCCTTCCCTGCGGGAGCAGGAGCCCGACGTTCGCCCCCCCGGAAAAGAGGCTCGGCGGCGGCCGACGGGCCCCGAGGTGTCCCGCCTCTGGCAAAGCCCGGAGCCCCAGCGCTGCGGGGCCTGCGGATAGGGCGCCAAGGGGAGGGGAAGAGCAGCAAGAGCTTTCGGGGCTGGGCCCTTCCCTGCGGGAGCAGGAGCCCGACGTTCGCCCCCCCGGAAAAGAGGCTCGGCGGCGGCCGATGGGCCCCGAGGTGTCCCGCCTCTGGCAAAGCCCGGAGCCCCAGCGCTGCGGGGCCTGCGGATAGGGCGCCAAGGGGAGGGGAAGAGCAGCAAGAGCTTTCGGGGCTGGGCCCTTCCCTGCGAGAGCAGGAGCCCGACGTTCGCCCCCCCGGAAAAGAGGCTCGGCGGCGGCCGAGGGGCCCCGAGGTGTCCCGCCTCTGGCAAAGCCCGGAGCCCCAGCGCTGCGGGGCCTGCGGCTAGGGCGCCAAGGGGAGGGGAAGAGCAGCAAGAGCTTTCGGGGCTGGGCCCTTCCCTGCGGGAGCAGGAGCCCGACGTTCGCCCCCCCGGAAAAGAGGCTCGGCGGCGGCCGAGGGGCCCCGAGGTGTCCCGCCTCTGGCAAAGCCCGGAGCCCCAGCGCTGCGGGGCCTGCGGCTAGGGCGCCAAGGGGAGGGGAAGAGCAGCAAGAGCTTTCGGGGCTGGGCCCTTCCCTGCGGGAGCAGGAGCCCGACGTTCGCCCCCCCGGAAAAGAGGCTCGGCGGCGGCCGAGGGGCCCCGAGGTGTCCCGCCTCTGGCAAAGCCCGGAGCCCCAGCGCTGCGGGGCCTGCGGATAGGGCGCCAAGGGGAGGGGAAGAGCAGCAAGAGCTTTCGGGGCTGGGCCCTTCCCTGCGGGAGCAGGAGCCCGACGTTCGCCCCCCCGGAAAAGAGGCTCGGCGGCGGCCGACGGGCCCCGAGGTGTCCCGCCTCTGGCAAAGCCCGGAGCCCCAGCGCTGCGGGGCCTGCGGATAGGGCGCCAAGGGGAGGGGAAGAGCAGCAAGAGCTTTCGGGGCTGGGCCCTTCCCTGCGGGAGCAGGAGCCCGACGTTCGCCCCCCCGGAAAAGAGGCTCGGCGGCGGCCGACGGGCCCCGAGGTGTCCCGCCTCTGGCAAAGCCCGGAGCCCCAGCGCTGCGGGGCCTGCGGATAGGGCGCCAAGGGGAGGGGAAGAGCAGCAAGAGCTTTCGGGGCTGGGCCCTTCCCTGCGGGAGCAGGAGCCCGACGTTCGCCCCCCCGGAAAAGAGGCTCGGCGGCGGCCGATGGGCCCCGAGGTGTCCCGCCTCTGGCAAAGCCCGGAGCCCCAGCGCTGCGGGGCCTGCGGATAGGGCGCCAAGGGGAGGGGAAGAGCAGCAAGAGCTTTCGGGGCTGGGCCCTTCCCTGCGAGAGCAGGAGCCCGACGTTCGCCCCCCCGGAAAAGAGGCTCGGCGGCGGCCGACGGGCCCCGAGGTGTCCCGCCTCTGGCAAAGCCCGGAGCCCCAGCGCTGCGGGGCCTGCGGCTAGGGCGCCAAGGGGAGGGGAAGAGCAGCAAGAGCTTTCGGGGCTGGGCCCTTCCCTGCGGGAGCAGGAGCCCGACGTTCGCCCCCCCGGAAAAGAGGCTCGGCGGCGGCCGACGGGCCCCGAGGTGTCCCGCCTCTGGCAAAGCCCGGAGCCCCAGCGCTGCGGGGCCTGCGGATAGGGCGCCAAGGGGAGGGGAAGAGCAGCAAGAGCTTTCGGGGCTGGGCCCTTCCCTGCGGGAGCAGGAGCCCGACGTTCGCCCCCCCGGAAAAGAGGCTCGGCCGCGGCCGACGGGCCCCGAGGTGTCCCGCCTCTGGCAAAGCCCGGAGCCCCAGCGCTGCGGGGCCTGCGGATAGGGCGCCAAGGGGAGGGGAAGAGCAGCAAGAGCTTTCGGGGCTGGGCCCTTCCCTGCGGGAGCAGGAGCCCGACGTTCGCCCCCCCGGAAAAGAGGCTCGGCGGCGGCCGACGGGCCCCGAGGTGTCCCGCCTCTGGCAAAGCCCGGAGCCCCAGCGCTGCGGGGCCTGCGGATAGGGCGCCAAGGGGAGGGGAAGAGCAGCAAGAGCTTTCGGGGCTGGGCCCTTCCCTGCGGGAGCAGGAGCCCGACGTTCGCCCCCCCGGAAAAGAGGATCGGCGGCGGCCGATGGGCCCCGAGGTGTCCCGCCTCTGGCAAAGCCCGGAGCCCCAGCGCTGCGGGGCCTGCGGATAGGGCGCCAAGGGGAGGGGAAGAGCAGCAAGAGCTTTCGGGGCTGGGCCCTTCCCTGCGGGAGCAGGAGCCCGACGTTCGCCCCCCCGGAAAAGAGGCTCGGCGGCGGCCGACGGGCCCCGAGGTGTCCCGCCTCTGGCAAAGCCCGGAGCCCCAGCGCTGCGGGGCCTGCGGATAGGGCTCCAAGGGGAGGGGAAGAGCAGCAAGAGCTTTCGGGGCTGGGCCCTTCCCTGCGGGAGCAGGAGCCCTACGTTCGCCTCACCGGAAAAGAGGCTCGGCGGCGGCCGACGGGCCCCGAGGTGTCCCGCCTCTGGCAAAGCCCGGAGCCCCAGCGCTGCGGGGCCTGCGGCTAGGGCGCCAAGGGGAGGGGAAGAGCAGCAAGAGCTTTCGGGGCTGGGCCCTTCCCTGCGGGAGCAGGAGCCCGACGTTCGCCCCCCCGGAAAAGAGGCTCGGCGGCGGCCGACGGGCCCCGAGGTGTCCCGCCTCTGGCAAAGCCCGGAGCCCCAGCGCTGCGGGGCCTGCGGCTAGGGCGCCAAGGGGAGGGGAAGAGCAGAAAGAGCTTTCGGGGCTGGGCCCTTCCCTGCGGGAGCAGGAGCCCGACGTTCGCCCCCCCGGAAAAGAGGCTCGGCGGTGGCCGACGGGCCCCGAGGTGTCCCGCCTCTGGCAAAGCCCAGAGCCCCAGCGCTGCGGGGCCTGCGGATAGGGCGCCAAGGGGAGGGGAAGAGCAGCAAGAGCTTTCGGGGCTGGGCCCTTCCCTGCGAGAGCAGGAGCCCGACGTTCGCCCCCCCGGAAAAGAGGCTCGGCGGCGGCCGAGGGGCCCCGAGGTGTCCCGCCTCTGGCAAAGCCCGGAGCCCCAGCGCTGCGGGGCCTGCGGATAGGGCGCCAAGGGGAGGGGAAGAGCAGCAAGAGCTTTCAGGGCTGGGCCCTTCCCTGCGGGAGCAGGAGCCCGACGTTCGCCCCTCCGGAAAAGAGGCTCGGCGGCGGCCGACGGGCCCCGAGGTGTCCCGCCTCTGGCAAAGCCCGGAGCCCCAGCGCTGCGGGGCCTGCGGATAGGGCGCCAAGGGGAGGGGAAGAGCAGCAAGAGCTTTCGGGGCTGGGCCCTTCCCTGCGGGAGCAGGAGCCCGACGTTCGCCCCCCCGGAAAAGAGGCTCGGCGGCGGCCGAGGGGCCCCGAGGTGTCCCGCCTCTGGCAAAGCCCGGAGCCCCAGCGCTGCGGGGCCTGCGGATAGGGCGCCAAGGGGAGGGGAAGAGCAGCAAGAGCTTTCGGGGCTGGGCCCTTCCCTGCGGGAGCAGGAGCCCGACGTTCGCCCCCCCGGAAAAGAGGCTCGGCGGCGGCCGACGGGCCCCGAGGTGTCCCGCCTCTGGCAAAGCCCGGAGCCCCAGCGCTGCGGGGCCTGCGGCTAGGGCGCCAAGGGGAGGGGAAGAGCAGCAAGAGCTTTCGGGGCTGGGCCCTTCCCTGCGGGAGCAGGAGCCCGACGTTCGCCCCCCCGGAAAAGAGGCTCGGCGGCGGCCGACGGGCCCCGAGGTGTCCCGCCTCTGGCAAAGCCCGGAGCCCCAGTGCTGCTGGGCCTGCGGATAGGGCGCCAAGGGGAGGGGAAGAGCAGCAAGAGCTTTCGGGGCTGGGCCCTTCCCTGCGAGAGCAGGAGCCCGACGTTCGCCCCCCCGGAAAAGAGGCTCGGCGGCGGCCGACGGGCCCCGAGGTGTTCCGCCTCTGGCAAAGCCCGGAGCCCCAGCGCTGCGGGGCCTGAGGATAGGGCGCCAAGGGGAGGGGAAGAGCAGCAAGAGCTTTTGGGGCTGGGCCCTTCCCTGCGAGAGCAGGAGCCCGACGTTCGCCCCCCGGAAAAGAGGCTCGGCGGCGGCCGACGGGCCCCGAGGTGTCCCGCCTCTGGCAAAGCCCGGATCCCCAGCGCTGCGGGGCCTGCGGATAGGGCGCCAAGGGGAGGGGAAGAGCAGCAAGAGCTTTCGGGGCTGGGCCCTTCCCTGCGGGAGCAGGAGCCCGACGTTCGCCCCTCCGGAAAAGAGGCTCGGCGGCGGCCGAGGGGCCCCGAGGTGTCCCGCCTCTGGCAAAGCCCAGAGCCCCAGCGCTGCGGGGCCTGCGGATAGGGCGCCAAGGGGAGGGGAAGAGCAGCAAGAGCTTTCGGGGCTGGGCCCTTCCCTGCGGGAGCAGGAGCCCGACGTTCGCCCCCCCGGAAAAGAGGCTCGGCGGCGGCCGAGGGGCCCCGAGGTGTCCCGCCTCTGGCAAAGCCCGGAGCCCCAGCGCTGCGGGGCCTGCGGATAGGGCGCCAAGGGGAGGGGAAGAGCAGCAAGAGCTTTCGGGGCTGGGCCCTTCCCTGCGGGAGCAGGAGCCCGACGTTCGCCCCCCCGGAAAAGAGGCTCGGCGGCGGCCGACGGGCCCCGAGGTGTCCCGCCTCTGGCAAAGCCCGGAGCCCCAGCGCTGCGGGGCCTGCGGCTAGGGCGCCAAACGGAGGGGAAGAGCAGCAAGAGCTTTCGGGGCTGGGCCCTTTTCTGCGGGAGCAGGAGCCCGACGTTCACCCCCCCGGAAAAGAGGCTCGGCGGCGGCCGAGGGGCCCCGAGGTGTCCCGCCTCTGGCAAAGCCCGGAGCCCCAGCGCTGCGGGGCCTGCGGCTAGGGCGCCAAGGGGAGGGGAAGAGCAGCAAGAGCTTTCGGGGCTGGGCCCTTCCCTGCGGGAGCAGGAGCCCGACGTTCGCCCCCCTGGAAAAGAGGCTCGGCGGCGGCCGACGGGCCCCGAGGTGTCCCGCCTCTGGCAAAGCCCGGAGCCCCAGCGCTGCGGGGCCTGCGGATAGGGCGCCAAGGGGAGGGGAAGAGCAGCAAGAGCTTTCGGGGCTGGGCCCTTCCCTGCGGGAGCAGGAGCCCGACCTTCGCCCCCCCGGAAAAGAGGCTCGGCGGCGGCCGACGGGCCCCGAGGTGTCCCGCCTCTGGCAAAGCCCGGAGCCCCAGCGCTGCGGGGCCTGCGGATAGGGCGCCAAGGGGAGGGGAAGAGCAGCAAGAGCTTTCGGGGCTGGGCCCTTCCCTTCGGGAGCAGGAGCCCGACGTTCGCCCCCCCGGAAAAGAGGCTCGGCGGTGGCCGACGGGCCCCGAGGTGTCCCGCCTCTGGCAAAGCCCGGAGCCCCAGCGCTGCGGGGCCTGCGGCTAGGGCGCCAAGGGGAGGGGAAGAGCAGCAAGAGCTTTCGGGGCTGGGCCCTTCCCTGCGGGAGCAGGAGCCCGACGTTCGCCCCCCCGGAAAAGAGGCTCGGCGGCGGCCGAGGGGCCCCGAGGTGTCCCGCCTCTGGCAAAGCCCGGAGCCCCAGCGCTGCGGGGCCTGCGGATAGGGCGCCAAGGGGAGGGGAAGAGCAGCAAGAGCTTTCGGGGCTGGGCCCTTCCCTGCGGGAGCAGGAGCCCGACGTTCGCCCCCCCGGAAAAGAGGCTCGGCGGCGGCCGAGGGGCCCCGAGGTGTCCCGCCTCTGGCAAAGCCCGGAGCCCCAGCGCTGCGGGGCCTGCGGCTAGGGCGCCAAGGGGAGGGGAAGAGCAGCAAGAGCTTTCGGGGCTGGGCCCTTCCCTGCGGGAGCAGGAGCCCGACGTTCGCCCCCCCGGAAAAGAGGCTCGGCGGCGGCCGACGGGCCCCGAGGTGTCCCGCCTCTGGCAAAGCCCGGAGCCCCAGCGCTGCGGGGCCTGCGGATAGGGCGCCAAGGGGAGGGGAAGAGCAGCAAGAGCTTTCGGGGCTGGGCCCTTCCCTGCGAGAGCAGGAGCCCGACGTTCGCCCCCCCGGAAAAGAGGCTCGGCGGCGGCCGACGGGCCCCGAGGTGTCCCGCCTCTGGCAAAGCCCGGAGCCCCAGCGCTGCGGGGCCTGCGGATAGGGCGCCAAGGGGAGGGGAAGAGCAGCAAGAGCTTTCAGGGCTGGGCCCTTCCCTGCGGGAGCAGGAGCCCGACGTTCGCCCCTCCGGAAAAGAGGCTCGGCGGCGGCCGAGGGGCCCCGAGGTGTCCCGCCTCTGGCAAAGCCCGGAGCCCCAGCGCTGCGGGGCCTGCGGATAGGGCGCCAAGGGGAGGGGAAGAGCAGCAAGAGCTTTCGGGGCTGGGCCCTTCCCTGCGGGAGCAGGAGCCCGACGTTCGCCCCCCCGGAAAAGAGGCTCGGCGGCGGCCGACGGGCCCCGAGGTGTCCCGCCTCTGGCAAAGCCCGGAGCCCCAGCGCTGCGGGGCCTGCGGATAGGGCGCCAAGGGGAGGGGAAGAGCAGCAAGAGCTTACGGGGCTGGGCCCTTCCCTGCGGGAGCAGGAGCCCGACGTTCGCCCCCCCGGAAAAGAGGCTCGGCGGCGGCCGACGGGCCCCGAGGTGTCCCGCCTCTGGCAAAGCCCGGAGCCCCAGCGCTGCGGGGCCTGCGGCTAGGGCGCCAAGGGGAGGGGAAGAGCAGCAAGAGCTTTCGGGGCTGGGCCCTTCCCTGCGGGAGCAGGAGCCCGACGTTCGCCCCCCCGGAAAAGAGGCTCGGCGGCGGCCGATGGGCCCCGAGGTGTCCCGCCTCTGGCAAAGCCCGGAGCCGCAGCGCTGCAGGGCCTGCGGATAGGGCGCCAAGGGGAGGGGAAGAGCAGCAAGAGCTTTCGGGGCTGGGCCCTTCCCTGCGAGAGCAGGAGCCCGACGTTCGCCCCCCCGGAAAAGAGGCTCGGCGGCGGCCGAGGGGCCCCGAGGTGTCCCGCCTCTGGCAAAGCCCGGAGCCCCAGCGCTGCGGGGCCTGCGGATAGGGCGCCAAGGGGAGGGGAAGAGCAGCAAGAGCTTTCGGGGCTGGGCCCTTCCCTGCGGGAGCAGGAGCCCGACGTTCGCCCCCCCGGAAAAGAGGCTCGGCGGCGGCCGAGGGGCCCCGAGGTGTCCCGCCTCTGGCAAAGCCCGGAGCCCCAGCGCTGCGGGGCCTGCGGATAGGGCGCCAAGGGGAGGGGAAGAGCAGCAAGAGCTTTCGGGGCTGGGCCCTTCCCTGCGGGAGCAGGAGCCCGACGTTCGCCCCCCCGGAAAAGAGGCTCGGCGGCGGCCGACGGGCCCCGAGGTGTCCCGCCTCTGGCAAAGCCCGGAGCCCCAGCGCTGCGGGGCCTGCGGCTAGGGCGCCAAGGGGAGGGGAAGAGCAGCAAGAGCTTTCGGGGCTGGGCCCTTCCCTGCGGGAGCAGGAGCCCGACGTTCGCCCCCCTGGAAAAGAGGCTCGGCGGCGGCCGACGGGCCCCGAGGTGTCCCGCCTCTGGCAAAGCCCGGAGCCCCAGCGCTGCGGGGCCTGCGGCTAGGGCGCCAAGGGGAGGGGAAGAGCAGCAAGAGCTTTCGGGGCTGGGCCCTTCCCTGCGGGAGCAGGAGCCCGACGTTCGCCCCCCCGGAAAAGAGGCTCGGCGGCGGCCGACGGGCCCCGAGGTGTCCCGCCTCTGGCAAAGCCCGGAGCCCCAGCGCTGCGGGGCCTGCGGATAGGGCGCCAAGGGGAGGGGAAGAGCAGCAAGAGCTTACGGGGCTGGGCCCTTCCCTGCGGGAGCAGGAGCCCGACATTCGCCCCCCCGGAAAAGAGGCTCGGCGGCGGCCGACGGGCCCCGAGGTGTCCCGCCTCTGGCAAAGCCCGGAGCCCCAGCGCTGCGGGGCCTGCGGCTAGGGCGCCAAGGGGAGGGGAAGAGCAGCAAGAGCTTTCGGGGCTGGGCCCTTCCCTGCGAGAGCAGGAGCCCGACGTTCGCCCCCCCGGAAAAGAGGCTCGGCGGCGGCCGACGGGCCCCGAGGTGTCCCGCCTCTGGCAAAGCCCGGAGCCCCAGCGCTGCGGGGCCTGCGGATAGGGCGCCAAGGGGAGGGGAAGAGCAGCAAGAGCTTTCGGGGCTGGGCCCTTCCCTGCGGGAGCAGGAGCCCGACGTTCGCCCCCCCGGAAAAGAGGCTCGGCGGCGGCCGACGGGCCCCGAGGTGTCCCGCCTCTGGCAAAGCCCGGAGCCCCAGCGCTGCGGGGCCTGCGGATAGGGCGCCAAGGGGAGGGGAAGAGCAGCAAGAGCTTTCGGGGCTGGGCCCTTCCCTGCGGGAGCAGGAGCCCGACGTTCGCCCCCCCGGAAAAGAGGCTCGGCGGCGGCCGACGGGCCCCGAGGTGTCCCGCCTCTGGCAAAGCCCGGAGCCCCAGCGCTGCGGGGCCTGCGGATAGGGCGCCAAGGGGAGGGGAAGAGCAGCAAGAGCTTTCGGGGCTGGGCCCTTCCCTGCGGGAGCAGGAGCCCGACGTTCGCCCCCCCGGAAAAGAGGCTCGGCGGCGGCCGACGGGCCCCGAGGTGTCCCGCCTCTGGCAAAGCCCGTAGCCCCAGCGCTGCGGGGCCTGCGGCTAGGGTGCCAAACGGAGGGGAAGAGCAGCAAGAGCTTTCGGGGCTGGGCCCTTCCCTGCGAGAGCAGGAGCCCGACGTTCGCCCCCCCGGAAAAGAGGCTCGGCGGCGGCCGAGGGGCCCCGAGGTGTCCCGCCTCTGGCAAAGCCCGGAGCCCCAGCGCTGCGGGGCCTGCGGATAGGGCGCCAAGGGGAGGGGAAGAGCAGCAAGAGCTTTCGGGGCTGGGCCCTTCCCTGCGGGAGCAGGAGCCCGACGTTCGCCCCTCCGGAAAAGAGGCTCGGCGGCGGCCGACGGGCCCCGAGGTGTCCCGCCTCTGGCAAAGCCCGGAGCCCCAGCGCTGCGGGGCCTGCGGATAGGGCGCCAAGGGGAGGGGAAGAGCAGCAAGAGCTTTCGGGGCTGGGCCCTTCCCTGCGGGAGCAGGAGCCCGACGTTCGCCCCCCCGGAAAAGAGGCTCGGCGGCGGCCGACGGGCCCCGAGGTGTCCCGCCTCTGGCAAAGCCCGGAGCCCCAGCGCTGCGGGGCCTGCGGATAGGGCGCCAAGGGGAGGGGAAGAGCAGCAAGAGCTTTCGGGGCTGGGCCCTTCCCTGCGGGAGCAGGAGCCCGACGTTCGCCCCCCCGGAAAAGAGGCTCGGCGGCGGCCGACGGGCCCCGAGGTGTCCCGCCTCTGGCAAAGCCCGGAGCCCCAGTGCTGCGGGGCCTGCGGATAGGGCGCCAAGGGGAGGGGAAGAGCAGCAAGAGCTTTCGGGGCTGGGCCCTTCCCTGCGGGAGCAGGAGCCCGACGTTCGCCCCCCCGGAAAAGAGGCTCGGCGGCGGCCGACGGGCCCCGAGGTGTCCCGCCTCTGGCAAAGCCCGGAGCCCCAGCGCTGCGGGGCCTGCGGATAGGGCGCCAAGGGGAGGGGAAGAGCAGCAAGAGCTTTCGGGGCTGGGCCCTTCCCTGCGGGAGCAGGAGCCCGACGTTCGCCCCCCCGGAAAAGAGGCTCGGCGGCGGCCGACGGGCCCCGAGGTGTCCCGCCTCTGGCAAAGCCCGGAGCCCCAGCGCTGCGGGGCCTGCGGCTAGGGTGCCAAACGGAGGGGAAGAGCAGCAAGAGCTTTCGGGGCTGGGCCCTTCCCTGCGAGAGCAGGAGCCCGACGTTCGCCCCCCCGGAAAAGAGGCTCGGCGGCGGCCGAGGGGCCCCGAGGTGTCCCGCCTCTGGCAAAGCCCGGAGCCCCAGCGCTGCGGGGCCTGCGGATAGGGCGCCAAGGGGAGGGGAAGAGCAGCAAGAGCTTTCGGGGCTGGGCCCTTCCCTGCGGGAGCAGGAGCCCGACGTTCGCCCCTCCGGAAAAGAGGCTCGGCGGCGGCCGACGGGCCCCGAGGTGTCCCGCCTCTGGCAAAGCCCGGAGCCCCAGCGCTGCGGGGCCTGCGGATAGGGCGCCAAGGGGAGGGGAAGAGCAGCAAGAGCTTTCGGGGCTGGGCCCTTCCCTGCGGGAGCAGGAGCCCGACGTTCGCCCCCCCGGAAAAGAGGCTCGGCGGCGGCCGAGGGGCCCCGAGGTGTCCCGCCTCTGGCAAAGCCCGGAGCCCCAGCGCTGCGGGGCCTGCGGATAGGGCGCCAAGGGGAGGGGAAGAGCAGCAAGAGCTTTCGGGGCTGGGCCCTTCCCTGCGGGAGCAGGAGCCCGACGTTCGCCCCCCCGGAAAAGAGGCTCGGCGGCGGCCGACGGGCCCCGAGGTGTCCCGCCTCTGGCAAAGCCCGGAGCCCCAGTGCTGCGGGGCCTGCGGATAGGGCGCCAAGGGGAGGGGAAGAGCAGCAAGAGCTTTCGGGGCTGGGCCCTTCCCTGCGGGAGCAGGAGCCCGACGTTCGCCCCCCCGGAAAAGAGGCTCGGCGGCGGCCGATGGGCCCCGAGGTGTCCCGCCTCTGGCAAAGCCCGGAGCCCCAGCGCTGCGGGGCCTGCGGATAGGGCGCCAAGGGGAGGGGAAGAGCAGCAAGAGCTTTCGGGGCTGGGCCCTTCCCTGCGAGAGCAGGAGCCCGACGTTCGCCCCCCCGGAAAAGAGGCTCGGCGGCGGCCGACGGGCCCCGAGGTGTCCCGCCTCTGGCAAAGCCCGGAGCCCCAGCGCTGCGGGGCCTGCGGCTAGGGCGCCAAGGGGAGGGGAAGAGCAGCAAGAGCTTTCGGGGCTGGGCCCTTCCCTGCGGGAGCAGGAGCCCGACGTTCGCCCCCCCGGAAAAGAGGCTCGGCGGCGGCCGACGGGCCCCGAGGTGTCCCGCCTCTGGCAAAGCCCGGAGCCCCAGCGCTGCGGGGCCTGCGGATAGGGCGCCAAGGGGAGGGGAAGAGCAGCAAGAGCTTTCGGGGCTGGGCCCTTCCCTGCGGGAGCAGGAGCCCGACGTTCGCCCCCCCGGAAAAGAGGCTCGGCGGCGGCCGAGGGGCCCCGAGGTGTCCCGCCTCTGGCAAAGCCCGGAGCCCCAGCGCTGCGGGGCCTGCGGCTAGGGCGCCAAGGGGAGGGGAAGAGCAGCAAGAGCTTTCGGGGCTGGGCCCTTCCCTGCGGGAGCAGGAGCCCGACGTTCGCCCCCCCGGAAAAGAGGCTCGGCGGCGGCCGATGGGCCCCGAGGTGTCCCGCCTCTGGCAAAGCCCAGAGCCCCAGCGCTGCGGGGCCTGCGGATAGGGCGCCAAGGGGAGGGGAAGAGCAGCAAGAGCTTTCGGGGCTGGGCCCTTCCCTGCGAGAGCAGGAGCCCGACGTTCGCCCCCCCGGAAAAGAGGCTCGGCGGCGGCCGACGGGCCCCGAGGTGTCCCGCCTCTGGCAAAGCCCGGAGCCCCAGCGCTGCGGGGCCTGCGGCTAGGGCGCCAAGGGGAGGGGAAGAGCAGCAAGAGCTTTCGGGGCTGGGCCCTTCCCTGCGGGAGCAGGAGCCCGACGTTCGCCCCCCCGGAAAAGAGGCTCGGCGGCGGCCGACGGGCCCCGAGGTGTCCCGCCTCTGGCAAAGCCCGGAGCCCCAGCGCTGCGGGGCCTGCGGATAGGGCGCCAAGGGGAGGGGAAGAGCAGCAAGAGCTTTCGGGGCTGGGCCCTTCCCTGCGGGAGCAGGAGCCCGACGTTCGCCCCCCCGGAAAAGAGGCTCGGCGGCGGCCGACGGGCCCCGAGGTGTCCCGCCTCTGGCAAAGCCCGGAGCCCCAGCGCTGCGGGGCCTGCGGATAGGGCGCCAAGGGGAGGGGAAGAGCAGCAAGAGCTTTCGGGGCTGGGCCCTTCCCTGCGGGAGCAGGAGCCCGACGTTCGCCCCCCCGGAAAAGAGGATCGGCGGCGGCCGATGGGCCCCGAGGTGTCCCGCCTCTGGCAAAGCCCGGAGCCCCAGCGCTGCGGGGCCTGCGGATAGGGCGCCAAGGGGAGGGGAAGAGCAGCAAGAGCTTTCGGGGCTGGGCCCTTCCCTGCGGGAGCAGGAGCCCGACGTTCGCCCCCCCGGAAAAGAGGCTCGGGGGTGGCCGACGGGCCCCGAGGTGTCCCGCCTCTGGCAAAGCCCAGAGCCCCAGCGCTGCGGGGCCTGCGGATAGGGCGCCAAGGGGAGGGGAAGAGCAGCAAGAGCTTTCGGGGCTGGGCCCTTCCCTGCGAGAGCAGGAGCCCGACGTTCGCCCCCCCGGAAAAGAGGCTCGGCGGCGGCCGACGGGCCCCGAGGTGTCCCGCCTCTGGCAAAGCCCGGAGCCCCAGCGCTGCGGGGCCTGCGGATAGGGCGCCAAGGGGAGGGGAAGAGCAGCAAGAGCTTTCAGGGCTGGGCCCTTCCCTGCGGGAGCAGGAGCCCGACGTTCGCCCCTCCGGAAAAGAGGCTCGGCGGCGGCCGACGGGCCCCGAGGTGTCCCGCCTCTGGCAAAGCCCGGAGCCCCAGCGCTGCGGGGCCTGCGGATAGGGCGCCAAGGGGAGGGGAAGAGCAGCAAGAGCTTTCGGGGCTGGGCCCTTCCCTGCGGGAGCAGGAGCCCGACCTTCGCCCCCCCGGAAAAGAGGCTCGGCGGCGGCCGAGGGGCCCCGAGGTGTCCCGCCTCTGGCAAAGCCCGGAGCCCCAGCGCTGCGGGGCCTGCGGATAGGGCGCCAAGGGGAGGGGAAGAGCAGCAAGAGCTTTCGGGGCTGGGCCCTTCCCTGCGAGAGCAGGAGCCCGACGTTCGCCCCCCCGGAAAAGAGGCTCGGCGGCGGCCGAGGGGCCCCGAGGTGTCCCGCCTCTGGCAAAGCCCGGAGCCCCAGCGCTGCGGGGCCTGCGGATAGGGCGCCAAGGGGAGGGGAAGAGCAGCAAGAGCTTTCGGGGCTGGGCCCTTCCCTGCGGGAGCAGGAGCCCGACGTTCGCCCCCCCGGAAAAGAGGCTCGGCGGCGGCCGACGGGCCCCGAGGTGTCCCGCCTCTGGCAAAGCCCGGAGCCCCAGCGCTGCGGGGCCTGCGGATAGGGCGCCAAGGGGAGGGGAAGAGCAGCAAGAGCTTTCGGGGCTGGGCCCTTCCCTGCGGGAGCAGGAGCCCGACGTTCGCCCCCCCGGAAAAGAGGCTCGGCGGCGGCCGAGGGGCCCCGAGGTGTCCCGCCTCTGGCAAAGCCCGGAGCCCCAGCGCTGCGGGGCCTGCGGATAGGGCGCCAAGGGGAGGGGAAGAGCAGCAAGAGCTTTCGGGGCTGGGCCCTTCCCTGCGGGAGCAGGAGCCCGACGTTCGCCCCCCCGGAAAAGAGGCTCGGCGGCGGCCGATGGGCCCCGAGGTGTCCCGCCTCTGGCAAAGCCCGGAGCCCCAGCGCTGCGGGGCCTGCGGATAGGGCGCCAAGGGGAGGGGAAGAGCAGCAAGAGCTTTCGGGGCTGGACCCTTCCCTGCGGGAGCAGGAGCCCGACGTTCGCCCCCCCGGAAAAGAGGCTCGGCGGCGGCCGAGGGGCCCCGAGGTGTCCCGCCTCTGGCAAAGCCCGGAGCCCCAGCGCTGCGGGGCCTGCGGATAGGGCTCCAAGGGCAGGGGAAGAGCAGCAAGAGCTTTCGGGGCTGGGCCCTTCCCTGCGGGAGCAGGAGCCCTACGTTCGCCTCACCGGAAAAGAGGCTCGGCGGCGGCCGACGGGCCCCGAGGTGTCCCGCCTCTGGCAAAGCCCGGAGCCCCAGCGCTGCTGGGCCTGCGGATAGGGCGCCAAGGGGAGGGGAAGAGCAGCAAGAGCTTTCGGGGCTGGGCCCTTCCCTGCGAGAGCAGGAGCCCGACGTTCGCCCCCCGGAAAAGAGGCTCGGCGGCGGCCGAGGGGCCCCGAGGTGTCCCGCCTCTGGCAAAGCCCGGAGCCCCAGCGCTGCGGGGCCTGCGGATAGGGCGCCAAGGGGAGGGGAAGAGCAGCAAGAGCTTTCGGGGCTGGGCCCTTCCCTGCGGGAGCAGGAGCCCGACGTTCGCCCCCCCGGAAAAGAGGCTCGGCGGCGGCCGAGGGGCCCCGAGGTGTCCCGCCTCTGGCAAAGCCCGGAGCCCCAGCGCTGCGGGGCCTGCGGATAGGGCGCCAAGGGGAGGGGAAGAGCAGCAAGAGCTTTCGGGGCTGGGCCCTTCCCTGCGGGAGCAGGAGCCCGACGTTCGCCCCCCCGGAAAAGAGGCTCGGCGGCGGCCGACGGGCCCCGAGGTGTCCCGCCTCTGGCAAAGCCCGGAGCCCCAGCGCTGCGGGGCCTGCGGATAGGGCGCCAAGGGGAGGGGAAGAGCAGCAAGAGCTTTCGGGGCTGGGCCCTTCCCTGCGAGAGCAGGAGCCCGAAAGAGCAGCAAGAGCTTTCGGGGCTGGGCCCTTCCCTGCGAGAGCAGGAGCCCGACGTTCGCCCCTCCGGAAAAGAGGCTCGGCGGCGGCCGAGGGGCCCCGAGGTGTCCCGCCTCTGGCAAAGCCCGGAGCCCCAGCGCTGCGGGGCCTGCGGATAGGGCGCCAAGGGAGGGGAAGAGCAGCAAGAGCTTCGGGGCTGGTTGAGCAGGAGCGTTGGCCCCGAGGTGTCCCGCCTCTGGCAAAGCCCGGAGCCCCAGCGCTGCGGGGCCTGCGGATAGGGCGCCAAGGGGAGGGGAAGAGCAGCAAGAGCTTTCGGGGCTGGGCCCTTCCCTGCGGGAGCAGGAGCCCGACGTTCGCCCCCCCGGAAAAGAGGCTCAGCGGCGGCCGAGGGGCCCCGAGGTGTCCCGCCTCTGGCAAAGCCCGGAGCCCCAGCGCTGCGGGGCCTGCGGCTAGGGCGCCAAGGGGAGGGGAAGAGCAGCAAGAGCTTTCGGGGCTGGGCCCTTCCCTGCGGGAGCAGGAGCCCGACGTTCGCCCCCCCGGAAAAGAGGCTCGGCGGCGGCCGATGGGCCCCGAGGTGTCCCGCCTCTGGCAAAGCCCGGAGCCCCAGCGCTGCGGGGCCTGCGGATAGGGCGCCAAGGGGAGGGGAAGAGCAGCAAGAGCTTTCGGGGCTGGGCCCTTCCCTGCGGGAGCAGGAGCCCGACGTTCGCCCCCCCGGAAAAGAGGCTCGGCGGCGGCCGACGGGCCCCGAGGTGTCCCGCCTCTGGCAAAGCCCGGAGCCCCAGCGCTGCGGGGCCTGCGGATAGGGCTCCAAGGGGAGGGGAAGAGCAGCAAGAGCTTTCGGGGCTGGGCCCTTCCCTGCGGGAGCAGGAGGCCTACGTTCGCCTCACCGGAAAAGAGGCTCGGCGGCGGCCGACGGGCCCCGAGGTGTCCCGCCTCTGGCAAAGCCCGGAGCCCCAGCGCTGCGGGGCCTGCGGATAGGGCGCCAAGGGGAGGGGAAGAGCAGCAAGAGCTTTCGGGGCTGGGCCCTTCCCTGCGGGAGCAGGAGCCCGACGTTCGCCCCCCCGGAAAAGAGGCTCGGCGGCGGCCGACGGGCCCCGAGGTGTCCCGCCTCTGGCAAAGCCCGGAGCCCCAGCGCTGCGGGGCCTGCGGATAGGGCGCCAAGGGGAGGGGAAGAGCAGCAAGAGCTTTCGGGGCTGGGCCCTTCCCTGCGAGAGCAGGAGCCCGACGTTCGCCCCCCGGAAAAGAGGCTCGGCGGCGGCCGACGGGCCCCGAGGTGTCCCGCCTCTGGCAAAGCCCGGAGCCCCAGCGCTGCGGGGCCTGCGGCTAGGGCGCCAAGGGGAGGGGAAGAGCAGCAAGAGCTTTCGGGGCTGGGCCCTTCCCTGCGGGAGCAGGAGCCCGACGTTCGCCCCTCCGGAAAAGAGGCTCGGCGGCGGCCGAGGGTCCCCGAGGTGTCCCGCCTCTGGCAAAGCCCGGAGCCCCAGCGCTGCGGGGCCTGCGGATAGGGCGCCAAGGGGAGGGGAAGAGCAGCAAGAGCTTTCGGGGCTGGGCCCTTCCCTGCGGGAGCAGGAGCCCGACGTTCGCCCCCCCGGAAAAGAGGCTCGGCGGCGGCCGAGGGGCCCCGAGGTGTCCCGCCTCTGGCAAAGCCCGGAGCCCCAGCGCTGCGGGGCCTGCGGATAGGGCGCCAAGGGGAGGGGAAGAGCAGCAAGAGCTTTCGGGGCTGGGCCCTTCCCTGCGGGAGCAGGAGCCCGACGTTCGCCCCCCCGGAAAAGAGGCTCGGCGGCGGCCGACGGGCCCCGAGGTGTCCCGCCTCTGGCAAAGCCCGGAGCCCCAGCGCTGCGGGGCCTGCGGATAGGGCGCCAAGGGGAGGGGAAGAGCAGCAAGAGCTTTCGGGGCTGGGCCCTTCCCTGCGGGAGCAGGAGCCCGACGTTCGCCCCCCCGGAAAAGAGGCTCGGCGGCGGCCGACGGGCCCCGAGGTGTCCCGCCTCTGGCAAAGCCCGGAGCCCCAGCGCTGCGGGGCCTGCGGCTAGGGCGCCAAGGGGAGGGGAAGAGCAGCAAGAGCTTTCGGGGCTGGGCCCTTCCCTGCGGGAGCAGGAGCCCGACGTTCACCCCCCCGGAAAAGAGGCTCGGCGGCGGCCGAGGGGCCCCGAGGTGTCCCGCCTCTGGCAAAGCCCGGAGCCCCAGCGCTGCGGGGCCTGCGGATAGGGCGCCAAGGGGAGGGGAAGAGCAGCAAGAGCTTTCGGGGCTGGGCCCTTCCCTGCGGGAGCAGGAGCCCGACGTTCGCCCCCCCGGAAAAGAGGCTCGGCGGCGGCCGACGGGCCCCGAGGTGTCCCGCCTCTGGCAAAGCCCGGAGCCCCAGCGCTGCGGGGCCTGCGGATAGGGCGCCAAGGGGAGGGGAAGAGCAGCAAGAGCTTTCGGGGCTGGGCCCTTCCCTGCGGGAGCAGGAGCCCGACGTTCGCCCCCCCGGAAAAGAGGCTCGGCGGCGGCCGACGGGCCCCGAGGTGTCCCGCCTCTGGCAAAGCCCGGAGCCCCAGCGCTGCGGGGCCTGAGGCTAGGGCGCCAAAGGGAGGGGAAGAGCAGCAAGAGCTTTCGGGGCTGGGCCCTTTTCTGCGGGAGCAGGAGCCCGACGTTCACCCCCCCGGAAAAGAGGCTCGGCGGCGGCCGAGGGGCCCCGAGGTGTCCCGCCTCTGGCAAAGCCCGGAGCCCCAGCGCTGCGGGGCCTGCGGATAGGGCGCCAAGGGGAGGGGAAGAGCAGCAAGAGCTTTCGGGGCTGGGCCCTTCCCTGCGGGAGCAGGAGCCCGACGTTCGCCCCCCCGGAAAAGAGGCTCGGCGGCGGCCGATGGGCCCCGAGGTGTCCCGCCTCTGGCAAAGCCCGGAGCCCCAGCGCTGCTGGGCCTGCGGATAGGGCGCCAAGGGGAGGGGAAGAGCAGCAAGAGCTTTCAGGGCTGGGCCCTTCCCTGCGGGAGCAGGAGCCCGACGTTCGCCCCTCCGGAAAAGAGGCTCGGCGGCGGCCAACGGGCCCCGAGGTGTCCCGCCTCTGGCAAAGCCCGGAGCCCCAGCGCTGCGGGGCCTGCGGATAGGGCGCCAAGGGGAGGGGAAGAGCAGCAAGAGCTTTCGGGGCTGGGCCCTTCCCTGCGGGAGCAGGAGCCCGACGTTCGCCCCCCCGGAAAAGAGGCTCGGCGGCGGCCGACGGGCCCCGAGGTGTCCCGCCTGTGGCAAAGCCCGGAGCCCCAGCGCTGCGGGGCCTGCGGATAGGGCGCCAAGGGGAGGGGAAGAGCAGCAAGAGCTTTCGGGGCTGGGCCCTTCCCTGCGAGAGCAGGAGCCCGACGTTCGCCCCCCCGGAAAAGAGGCTCGGCGGCGGCCGACGGGCCCCGAGGTGTCCCGCCTCTGGCAAAGCCCGGAGCCCCAGCGCTGCGGGGCCTGCGGATAGGGCGCCAAGGGGAGGGGAAGAGCAGCAAGAGCTTTCGGGGCTGGGCCCTTCCCTGCGGGAGCAGGAGCCCGACGTTCGCCCCTCCGGAAAAGAGGCTCGGCGGCGGCCAACGGGCCCCGAGGTGTCCCGCCTCTGGCAAAGCCCGGAGCCCCAGCGCTGCGGGGCCTGCGGATAGGGCGCCAAGGGGAGGGGAAGAGCAGCAAGAGCTTTCGGGGCTGGGCCCTTCCCTTCGGGAGCAGGAGCCCGACGTTCACCCCCCCGGAAAAGAGGCTCGGCGGCGGCCGAGGGGCCCCGAGGTGTCCCGCCTCTGGCAAAGCCCGGAGCCCCAGCGCTGCGGGGCCTGCGGATAGGGCGCCAAGGGGAGGGGAAGAGCAGCAAGAGCTTTCGGGGCTGGGCCCTTCCCTGCGAGAGCAGGAGCCCGACGTTCGCCCCTCCGGAAAAGAGGCTCGGCGGCGGCCGACGGGCCCCGAGGTGTCCCGCCTCTGGCAAAGCCCGGAGCCCCAGCGCTGCGGGGCCTGCGGATAGGGCGCCAAGGGGAGGGGAAGAGCAGCAAGAGCTTTCGGGGCTGGGCCCTTCCCTGCGAGAGCAGGAGCCCGACGTTCGCCCCCCCGGAAAAGAGGCTCGGCGGCGGCCGACGGGCCCCGAGGTGTCCCGCCTCTGGCAAAGCCCGGAGCCCCAGCGCTGCGGGGCCTGCGGATAGGGCGCCAAGGGGAGGGGAAGAGCAGCAAGAGCTTTCAGGGCTGGGCCCTTCCCTGCGGGAGCAGGAGCCCGACGTTCGCCCCTCCGGAAAAGAGGCTCGGCGGCGGCCGACGGGCCCCGAGGTGTCCCGCCTCTGGCAAAGCCCGGAGCCCCAGCGCTGCGGGGCCTGCGGATAGGGCGCCAAGGGGAGGGGAAGAGCAGCAAGAGCTTTCAGGGCTGGGCCCTTCCCTGCGGGAGCAGGAGCCCGACGTTCGCCCCCCCGGAAAAGAGGCTCGGCGGCGGCCGACGGGCCCCGAGGTGTCCCGCCTCTGGCAAAGCCCGGAGCCCCAGCGCTGCGGGGCCTGCGGATAGGGCGCCAAGGGGAGGGGAAGAGCAGCAAGAGCTTTCGGGGCTGGGCCCTTCCCTGCGGGAGCAGGAGCCCGACGTTCGCCCCCCCGGAAAAGAGGCTCGGCGGCGGCCGAGGGGCCCCGAGGTGTCCCGCCTCTGGCAAAGCCCGGAGCCCCAGCGCTGCGGGGCCTGCGGCTAGGGCGCCAAGGGGAGGGGAAGAGCAGCAAGAGCTTTCGGGGCTGGGCCCTTCCCTGCGGGAGCAGGAGCCCGACGTTCGCCCCCCCGGAAAAGAGGCTCGGCGGCGGCCGACGGGCCCCGAGGTGTCCCGCCTCTGGCAAAGCCCGGAGCCCCAGCGCTGCGGGGCCTGCGGATAGGGCGCCAAGGGGAGGGGAAGAGCAGCAAGAGCTTTCGGGGCTGGGCCCTTCCCTGCGAGAGCAGGAGCCCGACGTTCGCCCCTCCGGAAAAGAGGCTCGGCGGCGGCCGAGGGGCCCCGAGGTGTCCCGCCTCTGGCAAAGCCCGGAGCCCCAGCGCTGCGGGGCCTGCGGATAGGGCGCCAAGGGGAGGGGAAGAGCAGCAAGAGCTTTCGGGGCTGGGCCCTTCCCTGCGGGAGCAGGAGCCCGACCTTCGCCCCCCCGGAAAAGAGGCTCGGCGGCGGCCGACGGGCCCCGAGGTGTCCCGCCTCTGGCAAAGCCCGGAGCCCCAGCGCTGCGGGGCCTGCGGATAGGGCGCCAAGGGGAGGGGAAGAGCAGCAAGAGCTTTCGGGGCTGGGCCCTTCCCTGCGGGAGCAGGAGCCCGACGTTCGCCCCCCCGGAAAAGAGGCTCAGCGGCGGCCGAGGGGCCCCGAGGTGTCCCGCCTCTGGCAAAGCCCGGAGCCCCAGCGCTGCGGGGCCTGCGGCTAGGGCGCCAAGGGGAGGGGAAGAGCAGCAAGAGCTTTCGGGGCTGGGCCCTTCCCTGCGGGAGCAGGAGCCCGACGTTCGCCCCCCCGGAAAAGAGGCTCGGCGGCGGCCGATGGGCCCCGAGGTGTCCCGCCTCTGGCAAAGCCCGGAGCCCCAGCGCTGCGGGGCCTGCGGATAGGGCGCCAAGGGGAGGGGAAGAGCAGCAAGAGCTTTCGGGGCTGGGCCCTTCCCTGCGGGAGCAGGAGCCCGACGTTCGCCCCCCCGGAAAAGAGGCTCGGCGGCGGCCGACGGGCCCCGAGGTGTCCCGCCTCTGGCAAAGCCCGGAGCCCCAGCGCTGCGGGGCCTGCGGATAGGGCTCCAAGGGGAGGGGAAGAGCAGCAAGAGCTTTCGGGGCTGGGCCCTTCCCTGCGGGAGCAGGAGCCCTACGTTCGCCTCACCGGAAAAGAGGCTCGGCGGCGGCCGACGGGCCCCGAGGTGTCCCGCCTCTGGCAAAGCCCGGAGCCCCAGCGCTGCGGGGCCTGCGGCTAGGGCGCCAAGGGGAGGGGAAGAGCAGCAAGAGCTTTCGGGGCTGGGCCCTTCCCTGCGGGAGCAGGAGCCCGACGTTCGCCCCCCCGGAAAAGAGGCTCGGCGGCGGCCGACGGGCCCCGAGGTGTCCCGCCTCTGGCAAAGCCCGGAGCCCCAGCGCTGCGGGGCCTGCGGATAGGGCGCCAAGGGGAGGGGAAGAGCAGCAAGAGCTTTCGGGGCTGGGCCCTTCCCTGCGAGAGCAGGAGCCCGACGTTCGCCCCCCGGAAAAGAGGCTCGGCGGCGGCCGACGGGCCCCGAGGTGTCCCGCCTCTGGCAAAGCCCGGAGCCCCAGCGCTGCGGGGCCTGCGGCTAGGGCGCCAAGGGGAGGGGAAGAGCAGCAAGAGCTTTCGGGGCTGGGCCCTTCCCTGCGGGAGCAGGAGCCCGACGTTCGCCCCTCCGGAAAAGAGGCTCGGCGGCGGCCGAGGGGCCCCGAGGTGTCCCGCCTCTGGCAAAGCCCGGAGCCCCAGCGCTGCGGGGCCTGCGGATAGGGCGCCAAGGGGAGGGGAAGAGCAGCAAGAGCTTTCGGGGCTGGGCCCTTCCCTGCGGGAGCAGGAGCCCGACGTTCGCCCCCCCGGAAAAGAGGCTCGGCGGCGGCCGAGGGGCCCCGAGGTGTCCCGCCTCTGGCAAAGCCCGGAGCCCCAGCGCTGCGGGGCCTGCGGATAGGGCGCCAAGGGGAGGGGAAGAGCAGCAAGAGCTTTCGGGGCTGGGCCCTTCCCTGCGGGAGCAGGAGCCCGACGTTCGCCCCCCCGGAAAAGAGGCTCGGCGGCGGCCGACGGGCCCCGAGGTGTCCCGCCTCTGGCAAAGCCCGGAGCCCCAGCGCTGCGGGGCCTGCGGATAGGGCGCCAAGGGGAGGGGAAGAGCAGCAAGAGCTTTCGGGGCTGGGCCCTTCCCTGCGGGAGCAGGAGCCCGACGTTCGCCCCCCCGGAAAAGAGGCTCGGCGGCGGCCGACGGGCCCCGAGGTGTCCCGCCTCTGGCAAAGCCCGGAGCCCCAGCGCTGCGGGGCCTGAGGCTAGGGCGCCAAAGGGAGGGGAAGAGCAGCAAGAGCTTTCGGGGCTGGGCCCTTTTCTGCGGGAGCAGGAGCCCGACGTTCACCCCCCCGGAAAAGAGGCTCGGCGGCGGCCGAGGGGCCCCGAGGTGTCCCGCCTCTGGCAAAGCCCGGAGCCCCAGCGCTGCGGGGCCTGCGGATAGGGCGCCAAGGGGAGGGGAAGAGCAGCAAGAGCTTTCGGGGCTGGGCCCTTCCCTGCGGGAGCAGGAGCCCGACGTTCGCCCCCCCGGAAAAGAGGCTCGGCGGCGGCCGATGGGCCCCGAGGTGTCCCGCCTCTGGCAAAGCCCGGAGCCCCAGCGCTGCTGGGCCTGCGGATAGGGCGCCAAGGGGAGGGGAAGAGCAGCAAGAGCTTTCGGGGCTGGGCCCTTCCCTGCGGGAGCAGGAGCCCGACGTTCGCCCCCCCGGAAAAGAGGCTCGGCGGCGGCCGACGGGCCCCGAGGTGTCCCGCCTCTGGCAAAGCCCGGAGCCCCAGCGCTGCGGGGCCTGCGGATAGGGCGCCAAGGGGAGGGGAAGAGCAGCAAGAGCTTTCGGGGCTGGGCCCTTCCCTGCGGGAGCAGGATCCCGACGTTCGCCCCCCCGGAAAAGAGGCTCGGCGGCGGCCGACGGACCCCGAGGTGTCCCGCCTCTGGCAAAGCCCGGAGCCCAAGCGCTGCGGGGCCTGCGGATAGGGCGCCAAGGGGAGGGGAAGAGCAGCAAGAGCTTTCGGGGCTGGGCCCTTCCCTGCGGGAGCAGGAGCCCGACGTTCGCCCCCCCGGAAAAGAGGCTCGGCGGCGGCCGACGGGCCCCGAGGTGTCCCGCCTCTGGCAAAGCCTGGAGCCCCAGCGCTGCGGGGCCTGCGGCTAGGGCGCCAAGGGGAGGGGAAGAGCAGCAAGAGCTTTCGGGGCTGGGCCCTTCCCTGCGAGAGCAGGAGCCCGACGTTCGCCCCCCCGGAAAAGAGGCTCGGCGGCGGCCGATGGGCCCCGAGGTGTCCGCCTCTGGCAAAGCCCGGAGCCCCAGCGCTGCGGGGCCTGCGGATAGGGCGCCAAGGGGAGGGGAAGAGCAGCAAGAGCTTTCGGGGCTGGGCCCTTCCCTGCGGGAGCAGGAGCCCTACGTTCGCCTCACCGGAAAAGAGGCTCGGCGGCGGCCGACGGGCCCCGAGGTGTCCCGCCTCTGGCAAAGCCCGGAGCCCCAGCGCTGCGGGGCCTGCGGATAGGGCGCCAAGGGGAGGGGAAGAGCAGCAAGAGCTTTCGGGGCTGGGCCCTTCCCTGCGAGAGCAGGAGCCCGACGTTCGCCCCCCCGGAAAAGAGGCTCGGCGGCGGCCGACGGGCCCCGAGGTGTCCCGCCTCTGGCAAAGCCCGGAGCCCCAGCGCTGCGGGGCCTGCGGATAGGGCGCCAAGGGGAGGGGAAGAGCAGCAAGAGCTTTCGGGGCTGGGCCCTTCCCTGCGGGAGCAGGAGCCCAACGTTCACCCCCCCGGAAAAGAGGCTCGGCGGCGGCCGAGGGGCCCCGAGGTGTCCCGCCTCTGGCAAAGCCCGGAGCCCCAGCGCTGCGGCGCCTGCGGATAGGGCGCCAAGGGGAGGGGAAGAGCAGCAAGAGCTTTCGGGGCTGGGCCCTTCCCTGCGGGAGCAGGAGCCCGATGTTCGCCCCCCCGGAAAAGAGGCTCGGCGGCGGCCGATGGGCCCCGAGGTGTCCCGCCTCTGGCAAAGCCCGGAGCCCCAGCGCTGCGGGGCCTGCGGATAGGGCGCCAAGGGGAGGGGAAGAGCAGCAAGAGCTTTCGGGGCTGGGCCCTTCCCTGCGAGAGCAGGAGCCCGACGTTCGCCCCCCGGAAAAGAGGCTCGGCGGCGGCCGACGGGCCCCGAGGTGTCCCGCCTCTGGCAAAGCCCGGAGCCCCAGCGCTGCGGGGCCTGCGGCTAGGGCGCCAAGGGGAGGGGAAGAGCAGCAAGAGCTTTCGGGGCTGGGCCCTTCCCTGCGGGAGCAGGAGCCCGACGTTCGCCCCTCCGGAAAAGAGGCTCGGCGGCGGCCGAGGGGCCCCGAGGTGTCCCGCCTCTGGCAAAGCCCGGAGCCCCAGCGCTGCGGGGCCTGCGGATAGGGCGCCAAGGGGAGGGGAAGAGCAGCAAGAGCTTTCGGGGCTGGGCCCTTCCCTGCGGGAGCAGGAGCCCGACGTTCGCCCCCCCGGAAAAGAGGCTCGGCGGCGGCCGAGGGGCCCCGAGGTGTCCCGCCTCTGGCAAAGCCCGGAGCCCCAGCGCTGCGGGGCCTGCGGATAGGGCGCCAAGGGGAGGGGAAGAGCAGCAAGAGCTTTCGGGGCTGGGCCCTTCCCTGCGGGAGCAGGAGCCCGACGTTCGCCCCCCCGGAAAAGAGGCTCGGCGGCGGCCGACGGGCCCCGAGGTGTCCCGCCTCTGGCAAAGCCCGGAGCCCCAGCGCTGCGGGGCCTGCGGATAGGGCGCCAAGGGGAGGGGAAGAGCAGCAAGAGCTTTCGGGGCTGGGCCCTTCCCTGCGGGAGCAGGAGCCCGACGTTCGCCCCCCCGGAAAAGAGGCTCGGCGGCGGCCGACGGGCCCCGAGGTGTCCCGCCTCTGGCAAAGCCCGGAGCCCCAGCGCTGCGGGGCCTGAGGCTAGGGCGCCAAAGGGAGGGGAAGAGCAGCAAGAGCTTTCGGGGCTGGGCCCTTTTCTGCGGGAGCAGGAGCCCGACGTTCACCCCCCCGGAAAAGAGGCTCGGCGGCGGCCGAGGGGCCCCGAGGTGTCCCGCCTCTGGCAAAGCCCGGAGCCCCAGCGCTGCGGGGCCTGCGGATAGGGCGCCAAGGGGAGGGGAAGAGCAGCAAGAGCTTTCGGGGCTGGGCCCTTCCCTGCGGGAGCAGGAGCCCGACGTTCGCCCCCCCGGAAAAGAGGCTCGGCGGCGGCCGATGGGCCCCGAGGTGTCCCGCCTCTGGCAAAGCCCGGAGCCCCAGCGCTGCTGGGCCTGCGGATAGGGCGCCAAGGGGAGGGGAAGAGCAGCAAGAGCTTTCGGGGCTGGGCCCTTCCCTGCGGGAGCAGGAGCCCGACGTTCGCCCCCCCGGAAAAGAGGCTCGGCGGCGGCCGACGGGCCCCGAGGTGTCCCGCCTCTGGCAAAGCCCGGAGCCCCAGCGCTGCGGGGCCTGCGGATAGGGCGCCAAGGGGAGGGGAAGAGCAGCAAGAGCTTTCGGGGCTGGGCCCTTCCCTGCGGGAGCAGGAGCCCGACGTTCGCCCCCCCGGAAAAGAGGCTCGGCGGCGACCGAGGGGCCCCGAGGTGTCCCGCCTCTGGCAAAGCCCGGAGCCCCAGCGCTGCGGGGCCTGCGGATAGGGCGCCAAGGGGAGGGGAAGAGCAGCAAGAGCTTTCGGGGCTGGGCCCTTCCCTGCGGGAGCAGGATCCCGACGTTCGCCCCCCCGGAAAAGAGGCTCGGCGGCGGCCGACGGACCCCGAGGTGTCCCGCCTCTGGCAAAGCCCGGAGCCCCAGCGCTGCGGGGCCTGCGGATAGGGCGCCAAGGGGAGGGGAAGAGCAGCAAGAGCTTTCGGGGCTGGGCCCTTCCCTGCGGGAGCAGGAGCCCGACGTTCGCCCCCCCGGAAAAGAGGCTCGGCGGCGGCCGACGGGCCCCGAGGTGTCCCGCCTCTGGCAAAGCCTGGAGCCCCAGCGCTGCGGGGCCTGCGGATAGGGCGCCAAGGGGAGGGGAAGAGCAGCAAGAGCTTTCGGGGCTGGGCCCTTCCCTGCGAGAGCAGGAGCCCGACGTTCGCCCCCCCGGAAAAGAGGCTCGGCGGCGGCCGACGGGCCCCGAGGTGTCCCGCCTCTGGCAAAGCCCGGAGCCCCAGCGCTGCGGGGCCTGCGGATAGGGCGCCAAGGGGAGGGGAAGAGCAGCAAGAGCTTTCGGGGCTGGGCCCTTCCCTGCGGGAGCAGGAGCCCGACGTTCGCCCCCCCGGAAAAGAGGCTCGGCGGCGGCCGACGGGCCCCGAGGTGTCCCGCCTCTGGCAAAGCCCGGAGCCCCAGCGCTGTGGGGCCTGCGGATAGGGCGCCAAGGGGAGGGGAAGAGCAGCAAGAGCTTTCGGGGCTGGGCCCTTCCCTGCGGGAGCAGGAGCCCGACGTTCGCCCCCCCGGAAAAGAGGCTCGGCGGCGGCCGACGGGCCCCGAGGTGTCCCGCCTCTGGCAAAGCCCGGAGCCCCAGCGCTGCGGGGCCTGCGGATAGGGCGCCAAGGGGAGGGGAAGAGCAGCAAGAGCTTTCGGGGCTGGGCCCTTCCCTGCGGGAGCAGGAGCCCGACGTTCGCCCCCCCGGAAAAGAGGCTCAGCGGCGGCCGAGGGGCCCCGAGGTGTCCCGCCTCTGGCAAAGCCCGGAGCCCCAGCGCTGCGGGGCCTGCGGATAGGGCGCCAAGGGGAGGGGAAGAGCAGCAAGAGCTTTCGGGGCTGGGCCCTTCCCTGCGGGAGCAGGAGCCCGACGTTCGCCCCCCCGGAAAAGAGGCTCGGCGGCGGCCGAGGGGCCCCGAGGTGTCCCGCCTCTGGCAAAGCCTGGAGCCCCAGCGCTGCGGGGCCTGCGGATAGGGCGCCAAGGGGAGGGGAAGAGCAGCAAGAGCTTTCGGGGCTGGGCCCTTCCCTGCGAGAGCAGGAGCCCGACGTTCGCCCCCCCGGAAAAGAGGCTCGGCGGCGGCCGACGGGCCCCGAGGTGTCCCGCCTCTGGCAAAGCCCGGAGCCCCAGCGCTGCGGGGCCTGCGGATAGGGCGCCAAGGGGAGGGGAAGAGCAGCAAGAGCTTTCGGGGCTGGGCCCTTCCCTGCGGGAGTAGGAGCCCTACGTTCGCCTCACCGGAAAAGAGGCTCGGCGGCGGCCGACGGGCCCCGAGGTGTCCCGCCTCTGGCAAAGCCCGGAGCCCCAGCGCTGCGGGGCCTGCGGATAGGGCGCCAAGGGGAGGGGAAGAGCAGCAAGAGCTTTCGGGGCTGGGCCCTTCCCTGCGAGAGCAGGAGCCCGACGTTCGCCCCCCCGGAAAAGAGGCTCGGCGGCGGCCGAGGGGCCCCGAGGTGTCCCGCCTCTGGCAAAGCCCGGAGCCCCAGCGCTGCGGCGCCTGCGGATAGGGCGCCAAGGGGAGGGGAAGAGCAGCAAGAGCTTTCGGGGCTGGGCCCTTCCCTGCGGGAGCAGGAGCCCGATGTTCGCCCCCCCGGAAAAGAGGCTCGGCGGCGGCCGATGGGCCCCGAGGTGTCCCGCCTCTGGCAAAGCCCGGAGCCCCAGCGCTGCGGGGCCTGCGGATAGGGCGCCAAGGGGAGGGGAAGAGCAGCAAGAGCTTTCGGGGCTGGGCCCTTCCCTGCGGGAGCAGGAGCCCGACGTTCGCCCCCCCGGAAAAGAGGCTCGGCGGCGACCGAGGGGCCCCGAGGTGTCCCGCCTCTGGCAAAGCCCGGAGCCCCAGCGCTGCGGGGCCTGCGGATAGGGCGCCAAGGGGAGGGGAAGAGCAGCAAGAGCTTTCGGGGCTGGGCCCTTCCCTGCGGGAGCAGGATCCCGACGTTCGCCCCCCCGGAAAAGAGGCTCGGCGGCGGCCGACGGACCCCGAGGTGTCCCGCCTCTGGCAAAGCCCGGAGCCCCAGCGCTGCGGGGCCTGCGGATAGGGCGCCAAGGGGAGGGGAAGAGCAGCAAGAGCTTTCGGGGCTGGGCCCTTCCCTGCGGGAGCAGGAGCCCGACGTTCGCCCCCCCGGAAAAGAGGCTCGGCGGCGGCCGACGGGCCCCGAGGTGTCCCGCCTCTGGCAAAGCCTGGAGCCCCAGCGCTGCGGGGCCTGCGGATAGGGCGCCAAGGGGAGGGGAAGAGCAGCAAGAGCTTTCGGGGCTGGGCCCTTCCCTGCGAGAGCAGGAGCCCGACGTTCGCCCCCCCGGAAAAGAGGCTCGGCGGCGGCCGACGGGCCCCGAGGTGTCCCGCCTCTGGCAAAGCCCGGAGCCCCAGCGCTGCGGGGCCTGCGGATAGGGCGCCAAGGGGAGGGGAAGAGCAGCAAGAGCTTTCGGGGCTGGGCCCTTCCCTGCGGGAGCAGGAGCCCGACGTTCGCCCCCCCGGAAAAGAGGCTCGGCGGCGGCCGACGGGCCCCGAGGTGTCCCGCCTCTGGCAAAGCCCGGAGCCCCAGCGCTGTGGGGCCTGCGGATAGGGCGCCAAGGGGAGGGGAAGAGCAGCAAGAGCTTTCGGGGCTGGGCCCTTCCCTGCGGGAGCAGGAGCCCGACGTTCGCCTCCCCGGAAAAGAGGCTCGGCGGCGGCCGACGGGCCCCGAGGTGTCCCGCCTCTGGCAAAGCCCGGAGCCCCAGCGCTGCGGGGCCTGCGGATAGGGCGCCAAGGGGAGGGGAAGAGCAGCAAGAGCTTTCGGGGCTGGGCCCTTCCCTGCGGGAGCAGGAGCCCGACGTTCGCCCCCCCGGAAAAGAGGCTCAGCGGCGGCCGAGGGGCCCCGAGGTGTCCCGCCTCTGGCAAAGCCCGGAGCCCCAGCGCTGCGGGGCCTGCGGATAGGGCGCCAAGGGGAGGGGAAGAGCAGCAAGAGCTTTCGGGGCTGGGCCCTTCCCTGCGGGAGCAGGAGCCCGACGTTCGCCCCCCCGGAAAAGAGGCTCGGCGGCGGCCGAGGGGCCCCGAGGTGTCCCGCCTCTGGCAAAGCCTGGAGCCCCAGCGCTGCGGGGCCTGCGGATAGGGCGCCAAGGGGAGGGGAAGAGCAGCAAGAGCTTTCGGGGCTGGGCCCTTCCCTGCGAGAGCAGGAGCCCGACGTTCGCCCCCCCGGAAAAGAGGCTCGGCGGCGGCCGACGGGCCCCGAGGTGTCCCGCCTCTGGCAAAGCCCGGAGCCCCAGCGCTGCGGGGCCTGCGGATAGGGCGCCAAGGGGAGGGGAAGAGCAGCAAGAGCTTTCGGGGCTGGGCCCTTCCCTGCGGGAGTAGGAGCCCTACGTTCGCCTCACCGGAAAAGAGGCTCGGCGGCGGCCGACGGGCCCCGAGGTGTCCCGCCTCTGGCAAAGCCCGGAGCCCCAGCGCTGCGGGGCCTGCGGATAGGGCGCCAAGGGGAGGGGAAGAGCAGCAAGAGCTTTCGGGGCTGGGCCCTTCCCTGCGAGAGCAGGAGCCCGACGTTCGCCCCCCCGGAAAAGAGGCTCGGCGGCGGCCGACGGGCCCCGAGGTGTCCCGCCTCTGGCAAAGCCCGGAGCCCCAGCGCTGCGGGGCCTGCGGATAGGGCGCCAAGGGGAGGGGAAGAGCAGCAAGAGCTTTCGGGGCTGGGCCCTTCCCTGCGGGAGCAGGAGCCCGACGTTCGCCCCCCCGGAAAAGAGGCTCGGCGGCGGCCGATGGGCCCCGAGGTGTCCCGCCTCTGGCAAAGCCCGGAGCCCCAGCGCTGCGGGGCCTGCGGATAGGGCGCCAAGGGGAGGGGAAGAGCAGCAAGAGCTTTCGGGGCTGGGCCCTTCCCTGCGGGAGCAGGAGCCCGACGTTCGCCCCCCCGGAAAAGAGGCTCGGCGGCGACCGAGGGGCCCCGAGGTGTCCCGCCTCTGGCAAAGCCCGGAGCCCCAGCGCTGCAGGGCCTGCGGATAGGGCGCCAAGGGGAGGGGAAGAGCAGCAAGAGCTTTCGGGGCTGGGCCCTTCCCTGCGGGAGCAGGAGCCCGACGTTCGCCCCTCCGGAAAAGATGTTCGGCGGCGGCCGAGGGGCCCCGAGGTGTCCCGCCTCTGGCAAAGCCCGGAGCCCCAGCGCTGCGGGGCCTGCGGCTAGGGCGCCAAGGGGAGGGGAAGAGCAGCAAGAGCTTTCGGGGCTGGGCCCTTCCCTGCGGGAGCAGGAGCCCGACGTTCGCCCCCCCGGAAAAGATGCTCGGCGGCGGCCGAGGGGCCCCGAGGTGTCCCGCCTGTGGCAAAGCCCGGAGCCCCAGCGCTGCGGGGCCTGCGGATAGGGCGCCAAGGGGAGGGGAAGAGCAGCAAGAGCTTTCGGGACTGGGCCCTTCCCTGCGGGAGCAGGAGCCCGACGTTCGCCCCCCCCGGAAAAGAGGCTCGGCGGCGGCCGATGGGCCCCGAGGTGTCCCGCATCTGGCAAAGCCCGGAGCCCCAGCGCTGCAGGGCCTGCGGATAGGGCGCCAAGGGGAGGGGAAGAGCAGCAAGAGCTTTCGGGGCTGGGCCCTTCCCTGCGGGAGCAGGATCCCGACGTTCGCCCCCCCGGAAAAGAGGCTCGGCGGCGGCCGACGGACCCCGAGGTGTCCCGCCTCTGGCAAAGCCCGGAGCCCCAGCGCTGCGGGGCCTGCGGATAGGGCGCCAAGGGGAGGGGAAGAGCAGCAAGAGCTTTCGGGGCTGGGCCCTTCCCTGCGGGAGCAGGAGCCCGACGTTCGCCCCCCCGGAAAAGAGGCTCGGCGGCGGCCGACGGGCCCCGAGGTGTCCCGCCTCTGGCAAAGCCCGGAGCCCCAGCGCTGCGGGGCCTGCGGCTAGGGCGCCAAGGGGAGGGGAAGAGCAGCAAGAGCTTTCGGGGCTGGGCCCTTCCCTGCGAGAGCAGGAGCCCGACGTTCGCCCCCCCGGAAAAGAGGCTCGGCGGCGGCCGATGGGCCCCGAGGTGTCCGCCTCTGGCAAAGCCCGGAGCCCCAGCGCTGCGGGGCCTGCGGCTAGGGCGCCAAGGGGAGGGGAAGAGCAGCAAGAGCTTTCGGGGCTGGGCCCTTCCCTGCGGGAGCAGGAGCCCTACGTTCGCCTCACCGGAAAAGAGGCTCGGCGGCGGCCGACGGGCCCCGAGGTGTCCCGCCTCTGGCAAAGCCCGGAGCCCCAGCGCTGCGGGGCCTGCGGATAGGGCGCCAAGGGGAGGGGAAGAGCAGCAAGAGCTTTCGGGGCTGGGCCCTTCCCTGCGAGAGCAGGAGCCCGACGTTCGCCCCCCCGGAAAAGAGGCTCGGCGGCGGCCGAGGGGCCCCGAGGTGTCCCGCCTCTGGCAAAGCCCGGAGCCCCAGCGCTGCGGGGCCTGCGGATAGGGCGCCAAGGGGAGGGGAAGAGCAGCAAGAGCTTTCGGGGCTGGGCCCTTCCCTGCGGGAGCAGGAGCCCTACGTTCGCCTCACCGGAAAAGAGGCTCGGCGGCGGCCGACGGGCCCCGAGGTGTCCCGCCTCTGGCAAAGCCCGGAGCCCCAGCGCTGCGGGGCCTGCGGATAGGGCGCCAAGGGGAGGGGAAGAGCAGCAAGAACTTTCGGGGCTGGGCCCTTCCCTGCGGGAGCAGGAGCCCGACGTTCGCCCCCCCGGAAAAGAGGCTCGGCGGCGGCCGACGGGCCCCGAGGTGTCCCGCCTCTGGCAAAGCCCGGAGCCCCAGCGCTGCGGGGCCTGCGGATAGGGCGCCAAGGGGAGGGGAAGAGCAGCAAGAGCTTTCGGGGCTGGGCCCTTCCCTGCGGGAGCAGGAGCCCAACGTTCACCCCCCCGGAAAAGAGGCTCGGCGGCGGCCGAGGGGCCCCGAGGTGTCCCGCCTCTGGCAAAGCCCGGAGCCCCAGCGCTGCGGCGCCTGCGGATAGGGCGCCAAGGGGAGGGGAAGAGCAGCAAGAGCTTTCGGGGCTGGGCCCTTCCCTGCGGGAGCAGAGCCCGATGTTCGCCCCCCCGGAAAAGAGGCTCGGCGGCGGCCGAGGGGCCCCGAGGTGTCCCGCCTCTGGCAAAGCCCGGAGCCCCAGCGCTGCGGGGCCTGCGGATAGGGCGCCAAGGGGAGGGGAAGAGCAGCAAGAGCTTTCGGGGCTGGGCCCTTCCCTGCGGGAGCAGGAGCCCGACGTTCGCCCCCCCGGAAAAGAGGCTCGGCGGCGACCGAGGGGCCCCGAGGTGTCCCGCCTCTGGCAAAGCCCGGAGCCCCAGCGCTGCGGGGCCTGCGGATAGGGCGCCAAGGGGAGGGGAAGAGCAGCAAGAGCTTTCGGGGCTGGGCCCTTCCCTGCGGGAGCAGGAGCCCGACGTTCGCCCCTCCGGAAAAGATGTTCGGCGGCGGCCGACGGGCCCCGAGGTGTCCCGCATCTGGCAAAGCCCGGAGCCCCAGCGCTGCAGGGCCTGCGGATAGGGCGCCAAGGGGAGGGGAAGAGCAGCAAGAGCTTTCGGGGCTGGGCCCTTCCCTGCGGGAGCAGGATCCCGACGTTCGCCCCCCCGGAAAAGAGGCTCGGCGGCGGCCGACGGACCCCGAGGTGTCCCGCCTCTGGCAAAGCCCGGAGCCCAAGCGCTGCGGGGCCTGCGGATAGGGCGCCAAGGGGAGGGGAAGAGCAGCAAGAGCTTTCGGGGCTGGGCCCTTCCCTGCGGGAGCAGGAGCCCGACGTTCGCCCCCCCGGAAAAGAGGCTCGGCGGCGGCCGACGGGCCCCGAGGTGTCCCGCCTCTGGCAAAGCCTGGAGCCCCAGCGCTGCGGGGCCTGCGGCTAGGGCGCCAAGGGGAGGGGAAGAGCAGCAAGAGCTTTCGGGGCTGGGCCCTTCCCTGCGAGAGCAGGAGCCCGACGTTCGCCCCCCCGGAAAAGAGGCTCGGCGGCGGCCGATGGGCCCCGAGGTGTCCGCCTCTGGCAAAGCCCGGAGCCCCAGCGCTGCGGGGCCTGCGGCTAGGGCGCCAAGGGGAGGGGAAGAGCAGCAAGAGCTTTCGGGGCTGGGCCCTTCCCTGCGGGAGCAGGAGCCCTACGTTCGCCTCACCGGAAAAGAGGCTCGGCGGCGGCCGACGGGCCCCGAGGTGTCCCGCCTCTGGCAAAGCCCGGAGCCCCAGCGCTGCGGGGCCTGCGGATAGGGCGCCAAGGGGAGGGGAAGAGCAGCAAGAGCTTTCGGGGCTGGGCCCTTCCCTGCGAGAGCAGGAGCCCGACGTTCGCCCCCCCGGAAAAGAGGCTCGGCGGCGGCCGACGGGCCCCGAGGTGTCCCGCCTCTGGCAAAGCCCGGAGCCCCAGCGCTGCGGGGCCTGCGGATAGGGCGCCAAGGGGAGGGGAAGAGCAGCAAGAGCTTTCGGGGCTGGGCCCTTCCCTGCGGGAGCAGGAGCCCTACGTTCGCCTCACCGGAAAAGAGGCTCGGCGGCGGCCGACGGGCCCCGAGGTGTCCCGCCTCTGGCAAAGCCCGGAGCCCCAGCGCTGCGGGGCCTGCGGATAGGGCGCCAAGGGGAGGGGAAGAGCAGCAAGAACTTTCGGGGCTGGGCCCTTCCCTGCGGGAGCAGGAGCCCGACGTTCGCCCCCCCGGAAAAGAGGCTCGGCGGCGGCCGACGGGCCCCGAGGTGTCCCGCCTCTGGCAAAGCCCGGAGCCCCAGCGCTGCGGGGCCTGCGGATAGGGCGCCAAGGGGAGGGGAAGAGCAGCAAGAGCTTTCGGGGCTGGGCCCTTCCCTGCGGGAGCAGGAGCCCAACGTTCACCCCCCCGGAAAAGAGGCTCGGCGGCGGCCGAGGGGCCCCGAGGTGTCCCGCCTCTGGCAAAGCCCGGAGCCCCAGCGCTGCGGCGCCTGCGGATAGGGCGCCAAGGGGAGGGGAAGAGCAGCAAGAGCTTTCGGGGCTGGGCCCTTCCCTGCGGGAGCAGAGCCCGATGTTCGCCCCCCCGGAAAAGAGGCTCGGCGGCGGCCGAGGGGCCCCGAGGTGTCCCGCCTCTGGCAAAGCCCGGAGCCCCAGCGCTGCGGGGCCTGCGGATAGGGCGCCAAGGGGAGGGGAAGAGCAGCAAGAGCTTTCGGGGCTGGGCCCTTCCCTGCGAGAGCAGGAGCCCGACGTTCGCCCCCCCGGAAAAGAGGCTCGGCGGCGGCCGACGGGCCCCGAGGTGTCCCGCCTCTGGCAAAGCCCGGAGCCCCAGCGCTGCGGGGCCTGCGGATAGGGCGCCAAGGGGAGGGGAAGAGCAGCAAGAGCTTTCGGGGCTGGGCCCTTCCCTGCGGGAGCAGGAGCCCTACGTTCGCCTCACCGGAAAAGAGGCTCGGCGGCGGCCGACGGGCCCCGAGGTGTCCCGCCTCTGGCAAAGCCCGGAGCCCCAGCGCTGCGGGGCCTGCGGATAGGGCGCCAAGGGGAGGGGAAGAGCAGCAAGAACTTTCGGGGCTGGGCCCTTCCCTGCGGGAGCAGGAGCCCGACGTTCGCCCCCCCGGAAAAGAGGCTCGGCGGCGGCCGACGGGCCCCGAGGTGTCCCGCCTCTGGCAAAGCCCGGAGCCCCAGCGCTGCGGGGCCTGCGGATAGGGCGCCAAGGGGAGGGGAAGAGCAGCAAGAGCTTTCGGGGCTGGGCCCTTCCCTGCGGGAGCAGGAGCCCAACGTTCACCCCCCCGGAAAAGAGGCTCGGCGGCGGCCGAGGGGCCCCGAGGTGTCCCGCCTCTGGCAAAGCCCGGAGCCCCAGCGCTGCGGCGCCTGCGGATAGGGCGCCAAGGGGAGGGGAAGAGCAGCAAGAGCTTTCGGGGCTGGGCCCTTCCCTGCGGGAGCAGAGCCCGATGTTCGCCCCCCCGGAAAAGAGGCTCGGCGGCGGCCGAGGGGCCCCGAGGTGTCCCGCCTCTGGCAAAGCCCGGAGCCCCAGCGCTGCGGGGCCTGCGGATAGGGCGCCAAGGGGAGGGGAAGAGCAGCAAGAGCTTTCGGGGCTGGGCCCTTCCCTGCGGGAGCAGGAGCCCGACGTTCGCCCCCCCGGAAAAGAGGCTCGGCGGCGACCGAGGGGCCCCGAGGTGTCCCGCCTCTGGCAAAGCCCGGAGCCCCAGCGCTGCGGGGCCTGCGGATAGGGCGCCAAGGGGAGGGGAAGAGCAGCAAGAGCTTTCGGGGCTGGGCCCTTCCCTGCGGGAGCAGGAGCCCGACGTTCGCCCCTCCGGGAAAGATGTTCGGCGGCGGCCGACGGGCCCCGAGGTGTCCCGCCTCTGGCAAAGCCCGGAGCCCCAGCGCTGCGGGGCCTGCGGATAGGGCGCCAAGGGGAGGGGAAGAGCAGCAAGAGCTTTCGGGGCTGGGCCCTTCCCTGCGGGAGCAGGAGCCCGACGTTCGCCCCCCCGGAAAAGATGCTCGGCGGCGGCCAAGGGGCCCCGAGGTGTCCCGCCTGTGGCAAAGCCCGGAGCCCCAGCGCTGCGGGGCCTGCGGATAGGGCGCCAAGGGGAGGGGAAGAGCAGCAAGAGCTTTCGGGGCTGGGCCCTTCCCTGCGGGAGCAGGATCCCGACGTTCGCCCCCCCGGAAAAGAGGCTCGGCGGCGGCCGACGGACCCCGAGGTGTCCCGCCTCTGGCAAAGCCCGGAGCCCAAGCGCTGCGGGGCCTGCGGATAGGGCGCCAAGGGGAGGGGAAGAGCAGCAAGAGCTTTCGGGGCTGGGCCCTTCCCTGCGGTAGCAGGAGCCCGACGTTCGCCCCCCCGGAAAAGAGGCTGGGCGGCGGCCGACGGACCCCGAGGTGTCCCGCCTCTGGCAAAGCCCGGAGCCCAAGCGCTGCGGGGCCTGCGGATAGGGCGCCAAGGGGAGGGGAAGAGCAGCAAGAGCTTTCGGGGCTGGGCCCTTCCCTGCGGGAGCAGGAGCCCGACGTTCGCCCCCCCGGAAAAGAGGCTGGGCGGCGACCGACGGGCCCCGAGGTGTCCCGCCTCTGGCAAAGCCCGGAGCCGCAGAGCTGCGGGGCCTGCGGATAGGGCGCCAAGGGGAGGGGAAGAGCAGCAAGAGCTTTTGGGGCTGGGCCCTTCCCTGCGGGAGCAGGAGCCCGACGTTCGCCCCCCCGGAAAAGAGGCTCGGCGGCGGCCGACGGGCCCCGAGGTCTTCCGCCTCTGGCAAAGCCCGGAGCCCAAGCGCTGCGGGGCCTGTGCATAGGGCGCCAAGGGGAGGGGAAGAGCAGCAAGAGCTTTCGGGGCTGGGCCCTTCCCTGCGGGAGCAGGAGCCCGACGTTCGCCCCTCCGGAAAAGAGGCTCGGCGGCGGCCGACGGGCCCCGAGGTGTCCCGCCTCTGGCAAAGCCCGGAGCCCCAGCGCTGCGGGGCCTGCGGATAGGGCGCCAAGGGGAGGGGAAGAGCAGCAAGAGCTTTCGGGGCTGGGCCCTTCCCTGCGGTAGCAGGAGCCGGACGTTCGCCCCCCCGGAAAAGAGGCTCGGCGGCGGCCGAGGGGCCCCGAGGTGTCCCGCCTCTGGCAAAGCCCGGAGCCCCAGCGCTGCGGGGCCTGCGGATAGGGCGCCAAGGGCAGGGGAAGAGCAGCAAGAGCTTTCGGGGCTGGGCCCTTCCCTGCGGGAGCAGGAGCCGGACGTTCGCCCCCCAGGAAAAGAGGCTTGGCGGCGGCCGACGGGCCCCGATGTGTCCCGCCTCTGGCAAAGCCTGGAGCCCCAGCGCTGCGGGGCCTGCGGATAGGGCGCCAAGGGGAGGGGAAGAGCAGCAAGAGCTTTCGGGGCTGGGCCCTTCCCTGCGGGAGCAGAGCCCGACGTTCGCCCCCCCGGAAAAGAGGCTTGGCGGCGGCCGACGGGCCCCGAGGTGTCCCGCCTCTGGCAAAGCCCGGAGCCCCAGCGCTGCGGGGCCTGCGGATAGGGCGCCAAGGGGAGGGGAAGAGCAGCAAGAGCTTTCGGGGCTGGGCCCTTCCCTGCGGGAGCAGGAGCCCGACGTTCGCCCCCCCGGAAAAGAGGCTCGGCGGCGGCCGACGGGCCCCGAGGTGTCCCGCCTCTGGCAAAGCCCGGAGCCCCAGCGCTGCGGGGCCTGCGGATAGGGCGCCAAGGGGAGGGGAAGAGCAGCAAGAGCTTTCGGGGCTGGGCCCTTCCCTGCGGGAGCAGGAGCCCGACGTTCGCCCCCCCGGAAAAGAGGATCGGCGGCGGCCGATGGGCCCCGAGGTGTCCCGCCTCTGGCAAAGCCCGGAGCCCCAGCGCTGCGGGGCCTGCGGATAGGGCGCCAAGGGGAGGGGAAGAGCAGCAAGAGCTTTCGGGGCTGGGCCCTTCCCTGCGGGAGCAGGAGCCCGACGTTCGCCCCCCCGGAAAAGAGGCTCGGCGGCGGCCGACGGGCCCCGAGGTGTCCCGCCTCTGGCAAAGCCCGGAGCCCCAGCGCTGCGGGGCCTGCGGCTAGGGCGCCAAGGGGAGGGGAAGAGCAGCAAGAGCTTTCGGGGCTGGGCCCTTCCCTGCGGGAGCAGGAGCCCGACGTTCGCCCCCCCGGAAAAGAGGCTCGGCGGTGGCCGACGGGCCCCGAGGTGTCCCGCCTCTGGCAAAGCCCAGAGCCCCAGCGCTGCGGGGCCTGCGGATAGGGCGCCAAGGGGAGGGGAAGAGCAGCAAGAGCTTTCGGGGCTGGGCCCTTCCCTGCGAGAGCAGGAGCCCGACGTTCGCCCCCCCGGAAAAGAGGCTCGGCGGCGGCCGAGGGGCCCCGAGGTGTCCCGCCTCTGGCAAAGCCCGGAGCCCCAGCGCTGCGGGGCCTGCGGATAGGGCGCCAAGGGGAGGGGAAGAGCAGCAAGAGCTTTCAGGGCTGGGCCCTTCCCTGCGGGAGCAGGAGCCCGACGTTCGCCCCTCCGGAAAAGAGGCTCGGCGGCGGCCGACGGGCCCCGAGGTGTCCCGCCTGTGGCAAAGCCCGGAGCCACAGCGCTGCGGGGCCTGCGGATAGGGCGCCAAGGGGAGGGGAAGAGCAGCAAGAGCTTTCGGGGCTGGGCCCTTCCCTGCGGGAGCAGGAGCCCGACCTTCGCCCCCCCGGAAAAGAGGCTCGGCGGCGGCCGAGGGGCCCCGAGGTGTCCCGCCTCTGGCAAAGCCCGGAGCCCCAGCGCTGCGGGGCCTGCGGATAGGGCGCCAAGGGGAGGGGAAGAGCAGCAAGAGCTTTCGGGGCTGGGCCCTTCCCTGCGAGAGCAGGAGCCCGACGTTCGCCCCCCCGGAAAAGAGGCTCGGCGGCGGCCGAGGGGCCCCGAGGTGTCCCGCCTCTGGCAAAGCCCGGAGCCCCAGCGCTGCGGGGCCTGCGGATAGGGCGCCAAGGGGAGGGGAAGAGCAGCAAGAGCTTTCGGGGCTGGGCCCTTCCCTGCGGGAGCAGGAGCCCGACGTTCGCCCCCCCGGAAAAGAGGCTCAGCGGCGGCCGACGGGCCCCGAGGTGTCCCGCCTCTGGCAAAGCCCGGAGCCCCAGCGCTGCGGGGCCTGCGGATAGGGCGCCAAGGGGAGGGGAAGAGCAGCAAGAGCTTTCGGGGCTGGGCCCTTCCCTGCGGGAGCAGGAGCCCGACGTTCGCCCCCCCGGAAAAGAGGCTCGGCGGCGGCCGAGGGGCCCCGAGGTGTCCCGCCTCTGGCAAAGCCCGGAGCCCCAGCGCTGCGGGGCCTGCGGATAGGGCGCCAAGGGGAGGGGAAGAGCAGCAAGAGCTTTCGGGGCTGGGCCCTTCCCTGCGGGAGCAGGAGCCCGACGTTCGCCCCCCCGGAAAAGAGGCTCGGCGGCGGCCGACGGGCCCCGAGGTGTCCCGCCTCTGGCAAAGCCCGGAGCCCCAGCGCTGCGGGGCCTGCGGATAGGGCGCCAAGGGGAGGGGAAGAGCAGCAAGAGCTTTCGGGGCTGGGCCCTTCCCTGCGGGAGCAGGAGCCCGACGTTCGCCCCCCCGGAAAAGAGGCTCGGCGGCGGCCGACGGGCCCCGAGGTGTCCCGCCTCTGGCAAAGCCCGGAGCCCCAGCGCTGCGGGGCCTGCGGATAGGGCTCCAAGGGGAGGGGAAGAGCAGCAAGAGCTTTTGGGGCTGGGCCCTTCCCTGCGGGAGCAGGAGCCCGACGTTCGCCCCCCCGGAAAAGAGGCTCGGCGGCGGCCGACGGGCCCCGAGGTCTTCCGCCTCTGGCAAAGCCCGGAGCCCAAGCGCTGCGGGGCCTGTGCATAGGGCGCCAAGGGGAGGGGAAGAGCAGCAAGAGCTTTCGGGGCTGGGCCCTTCCCTGCGGGAGCAGGAGCCCGACGTTCGCCCCTCCGGAAAAGAGGCTCGGCGGCGGCCGACGGGCCCCGAGGTGTCCCGCCTCTGGCAAAGCCCGGAGCCCCAGCGCTGCGGGGCCTGCGGATAGGGCGCCAAGGGGAGGGGAAGAGCAGCAAGAGCTTTCGGGGCTGGGCCCTTCCCTGCGGTAGCAGGAGCCGGACGTTCGCCCCCCCGGAAAAGAGGCTCGGCGGCGGCCGAGGGGCCCCGAGGTGTCCCGCCTCTGGCAAAGCCCGGAGCCCCAGCGCTGCGGGGCCTGCGGATAGGGCGCCAAGGGCAGGGGAAGAGCAGCAAGAGCTTTCGGGGCTGGGCCCTTCCCTGCGGGAGCAGGAGCCGGACGTTCGCCCCCCAGGAAAAGAGGCTTGGCGGCGGCCGACGGGCCCCGATGTGTCCCGCCTCTGGCAAAGCCTGGAGCCCCAGCGCTGCGGGGCCTGCGGATAGGGCGCCAAGGGGAGGGGAAGAGCAGCAAGAGCTTTCGGGGCTGGGCCCTTCCCTGCGGGAGCAGAGCCCGACGTTCGCCCCCCCGGAAAAGAGGCTTGGCGGCGGCCGACGGGCCCCGAGGTGTCCCGCCTCTGGCAAAGCCCGGAGCCCCAGCGCTGCGGGGCCTGCGGATAGGGCGCCAAGGGGAGGGGAAGAGCAGCAAGAGCTTTCGGGGCTGGGCCCTTCCCTGCGGGAGCAGGAGCCCGACGTTCGCCCCCCCGGAAAAGAGGCTCGGCGGCGGCCGACGGGCCCCGAGGTGTCCCGCCTCTGGCAAAGCCCGGAGCCCCAGCGCTGCGGGGCCTGCGGATAGGGCGCCAAGGGGAGGGGAAGAGCAGCAAGAGCTTTCGGGGCTGGGCCCTTCCCTGCGGGAGCAGGAGCCCGACGTTCGCCCCCCCGGAAAAGAGGATCGGCGGCGGCCGATGGGCCCCGAGGTGTCCCGCCTCTGGCAAAGCCCGGAGCCCCAGCGCTGCGGGGCCTGCGGATAGGGCGCCAAGGGGAGGGGAAGAGCAGCAAGAGCTTTCGGGGCTGGGCCCTTCCCTGCGGGAGCAGGAGCCCGACGTTCGCCCCCCCGGAAAAGAGGCTCGGCGGCGGCCGACGGGCCCCGAGGTGTCCCGCCTCTGGCAAAGCCCGGAGCCCCAGCGCTGCGGGGCCTGCGGCTAGGGCGCCAAGGGGAGGGGAAGAGCAGCAAGAGCTTTCGGGGCTGGGCCCTTCCCTGCGGGAGCAGGAGCCCGACGTTCGCCCCCCCGGAAAAGAGGCTCGGCGGTGGCCGACGGGCCCCGAGGTGTCCCGCCTCTGGCAAAGCCCAGAGCCCCAGCGCTGCGGGGCCTGCGGATAGGGCGCCAAGGGGAGGGGAAGAGCAGCAAGAGCTTTCGGGGCTGGGCCCTTCCCTGCGAGAGCAGGAGCCCGACGTTCGCCCCCCCGGAAAAGAGGCTCGGCGGCGGCCGAGGGGCCCCGAGGTGTCCCGCCTCTGGCAAAGCCCGGAGCCCCAGCGCTGCGGGGCCTGCGGATAGGGCGCCAAGGGGAGGGGAAGAGCAGCAAGAGCTTTCAGGGCTGGGCCCTTCCCTGCGGGAGCAGGAGCCCGACGTTCGCCCCTCCGGAAAAGAGGCTCGGCGGCGGCCGACGGGCCCCGAGGTGTCCCGCCTGTGGCAAAGCCCGGAGCCACAGCGCTGCGGGGCCTGCGGATAGGGCGCCAAGGGGAGGGGAAGAGCAGCAAGAGCTTTCGGGGCTGGGCCCTTCCCTGCGGGAGCAGGAGCCCGACCTTCGCCCCCCCGGAAAAGAGGCTCGGCGGCGGCCGAGGGGCCCCGAGGTGTCCCGCCTCTGGCAAAGCCCGGAGCCCCAGCGCTGCGGGGCCTGCGGATAGGGCGCCAAGGGGAGGGGAAGAGCAGCAAGAGCTTTCGGGGCTGGGCCCTTCCCTGCGAGAGCAGGAGCCCGACGTTCGCCCCCCCGGAAAAGAGGCTCGGCGGCGGCCGAGGGGCCCCGAGGTGTCCCGCCTCTGGCAAAGCCCGGAGCCCCAGCGCTGCGGGGCCTGCGGATAGGGCGCCAAGGGGAGGGGAAGAGCAGCAAGAGCTTTCGGGGCTGGGCCCTTCCCTGCGGGAGCAGGAGCCCGACGTTCGCCCCCCCGGAAAAGAGGCTCAGCGGCGGCCGACGGGCCCCGAGGTGTCCCGCCTCTGGCAAAGCCCGGAGCCCCAGCGCTGCGGGGCCTGCGGATAGGGCGCCAAGGGGAGGGGAAGAGCAGCAAGAGCTTTCGGGGCTGGGCCCTTCCCTGCGGGAGCAGGAGCCCGACGTTCGCCCCCCCGGAAAAGAGGCTCGGCGGCGGCCGAGGGGCCCCGAGGTGTCCCGCCTCTGGCAAAGCCCGGAGCCCCAGCGCTGCGGGGCCTGCGGATAGGGCGCCAAGGGGAGGGGAAGAGCAGCAAGAGCTTTCGGGGCTGGGCCCTTCCCTGCGGGAGCAGGAGCCCGACGTTCGCCCCCCCGGAAAAGAGGCTCGGCGGCGGCCGACGGGCCCCGAGGTGTCCCGCCTCTGGCAAAGCCCGGAGCCCCAGCGCTGCGGGGCCTGCGGATAGGGCGCCAAGGGGAGGGGAAGAGCAGCAAGAGCTTTCGGGGCTGGGCCCTTCCCTGCGGGAGCAGGAGCCCGACGTTCGCCCCCCCGGAAAAGAGGCTCGGCGGCGGCCGACGGGCCCCGAGGTGTCCCGCCTCTGGCAAAGCCCGGAGCCCCAGCGCTGCGGGGCCTGCGGATAGGGCTCCAAGGGGAGGGGAAGAGCAGCAAGAGCTTTCGGGGCTGGGCCCTTCCCTGCGGGAGCAGGAGCCCTACGTTCGCCTCACTGGAAAAGAGGCTCGGCGGCGGCCGACGGGCCCCGAGGTGTCCCGCCTCTGGCAAAGCCCGGAGCCCCAGCGCTGCGGGGCCTGCGGATAGGGCGCCAAGGGGAGGGGAAGAGCAGCAAGAGCTTTCGGGGCTGGGCCCTTCCCTGCGGGAGCAGGAGCCCGACGTTCGCCCCCCCGGAAAAGAGGCTCGGCGGCGGCCGAGGGGCCCCGAGGTGTCCCGCCTCTGGCAAAGCCCGGAGCCCCAGCGCTGCTGGGCCTGCGGATAGGGCGCCAAGGGGAGGGGAAGAGCAGCAAGAGCTTTCGGGGCTGGGCCCTTCCCTGCGAGAGCAGGAGCCCGACGTTCGCCCCCCCGGAAAAGAGGCTCGGCGGCGGCCGACGGGCCCCGAGGTGTCCCGCCTCTGGCAAAGCCCGGAGCACCAGCGCTGCGGGGCCTGCGGATAGGGCGCCAAGGGGAGGGGAAGAGCAGCAAGAGCTTTCGGAGCTGGGCCCTTCCCTGCGAGAGCAGGAGCCCGACGTTCGCCCCCCGGAAAAGAGGCTCGGCGGCGGCCGACGGGCCCCGAGGTGTCCCGCCTCTGGCAAAGCCCGGAGCCCCAGCGCTGCGGGGCCTGCGGATAGGGCGCCAAGGGGAGGGGAAGAGCAGCAAGAGCTTTCGGGGCTGGGCCCTTCCCTGCGGGAGCAGGAGCCCGACGTTCGCCCCTCCGGAAAAGAGGCTCGGCGGCGGCCGAGGGGCCCCGAGGTGTCCCGCCTCTGGCAAAGCCCGGAGCCCCAGCGCTGCGGGGCCTGCGGATAGGGCGCCAAGGGGAGGGGAAGAGCAGCAAGAGCTTTCGGGGCTGGGCCCTTCCCTGCGGGAGCAGGAGCCCGACGTTCGCCCCCCCGGAAAAGAGGAACGGCGGCGGCCGACGGGCCCCGAGGTGTCCCGCCTCTGGCAAAGCCCGGAGCCCCAGCGCTGCGGGGCCTGCGGATAGGGCGCCAAGGGGAGGGGAAGAGCAGCAAGAGCTTTCGGGGCTGGGCCCTTCCCTGCGGGAGCAGGAGCCCGACGTTCGCCCCCCCGGAAAAGAGGCTCGGCGGCGGCCGACGGGCCCCGAGGTGTCCCGCCTCTGGCAAAGCCCGGAGCCCCAGCGCTGCGGGGCCTGCGGATAGGGCGCCAAGGGGAGGGGAAGAGCAGCAAGAGCTTTCGGGGCTGGGCCCTTCCCTGCGGGAGCAGGAGCCCGACGTTCGCCCCCCCGGAAAAG
>NW_027439327.1:0-157254 GCF_964188355.1 Buteo buteo
CCCGACGTTCGCCCCCCCGGAAAAGAGGCTCGGCGGCGGCCGACGGGCCCCGAGGTGTCCCGCCTCTGGCAAAGCCCGGAGCCCCAGCGCTGCGGGGCCTGCGGATAGGGCGCCAAGGGGAGGGGAAGAGCAGCAAGAGCTTTCGGGGCTGGGCCCTTCCCTGCGGGAGCAGGAGCCCGACGTTCGCCCCCCCAGAAAAGAGGCTCGGTGGCGGCCGACGGGACCCGAGGTGTCCCGCCTCTGGCAAAGCCCGGAGCCCCAGCGCTGCGGGGCCTGCGGATAGGGCGCCAAGGGGAGGGGAAGAGCAGCAAGAGCTTTCGGGGCTGGGCCCTTCCCTGCGGGAGCAGGAGCCCGACGTTCGCCCCCCCGGAAAAGAGGCTCGGCGGCGGCCGAGGGGCCCCGAGGTGTCCCGCCTCTGGCAAAGCCCGGAGCCCCAGCGCTGCGGGGCCTGCGGATAGGGCGCCAAGGGGAGGGGAAGAGCAGCAAGAGCTTTCGGGGCTGGGCCCTTCCCTGCGGGAGCAGGAGCCCGACGTTCGCCCCCCCGGAAAAGAGGCTCTGCCGCGGCCGACGGGCCCCGAGGTGTCCCGCCTCTGGCAAAGCCCGGAGCCCCAGCGCTGCGGGGCCTGCGGATAGGGCGCCAAGGGGAGGGGAAGAGCAGCAAGAGCTTTCGGGGCTGGGCCCTTCCCTGCGGGAGCAGGAGCCCGACGTTCGCCCCCCCGGAAAAGAGGCTCGGCGGCGGCCGACGGGCCCCGAGGTGTCCCGCCTCTGGCAAAGCCCGGAGCCCCAGCGCTGCGGGGCCTGCGGATAAGGTGCCAAGGGGAGGGGAAGAGCAGCAAGAGCTTTCGGGGCTGGGCCCTTCCCTGTGGGAGCAGGAGCCCGACGTTCGCCCCCCCGGAAAAGAGGCTCGGTGGCGGCCGACGGGCCCCGAGGTGTCCCGCCTCTGGCAAAGCCCGGAGCCCCAGCGCTGCGGGGCCTGCGGATAGGGCGCCAAGGGGAGGGGAAGAGCAGCAAGAGCTTTCGGGGCTGGGCCCTTCCCTGCGGGAGCAGGAGCCCGACGTTCGCCCCCCCGGAAAAGAGGCTCGGCGGCGGCCGACGGGCCCCGAGGTGTCCCGCCTCTGGCAAAGCCCGGAGCCCCAGCGCTGCGGGGCCTGCGGATAGGGCGCCAAGGGGAGGGGAAGAGCAGCAAGAGCTTTCGGGGCTGGGCCCTTCCCTGCGGGAGCAGGAGCCCGACGTTCGCCCTCCCGGAAAAGAGGCTCGGCGGCGGCCGAGGGGCCCCGAGGTGTCCCGCCTCTGGCAAAGCCCGGAGCCCCAGCGCTGCGGGGCCTGCGGATAGGGCGCCAAGGGGAGGGGAAGAGCAGCAAGAGCTTTCGGGGCTGGGCCATTTCCTGCGGGAGCAGGAGCCCGACGTTCGCCCCCCCGGAAAAGAGGCTCGGCGGCGGCCGAGGGGCCCCGAGGTGTCCCGCCTCTGGCAAAGCCCGGAGCCCCAGCGCTGCGGGGCCTGCGGATAGGGCGCCAAGGGGAGGGGAAGAGCAGCAAGAGCTTTCGGGGCTGGGCCCTTCCCTGCGGGAGCAGGAGCCCGACGTTCGCCCCCCCAGAAAAGAGGCTCGGTGGCGGCCGACGGGACCCGAGGTGTCCCGCCTCTGGCAAAGCCCGGAGCCCCAGCGCTGCGGGGCCTGCGGATAGGGCGCCAAGGGGAGGGGAAGAGCAGCAAGAGCTTTCGGGGCTGGGCCCTTCCCTGCGGGAGCAGGAGCCCGACGTTCGCCCCCCCGGAAAAGAGGCTCGGCGGCGGCCGACGGGCCCCGAGGTGTCCCGCCTCTGGCAAAGCCCGGAGCCCCAGCGCTGCGGGGCCTGCGGATAGGGCGCCAAGGGGAGGGGAAGAGCAGCAAGAGCTTTCGGGGCTGGGCCCTTCCCTGCGGGAGCAGGAGCCCGACGTTCGCCCCCCCGGAAAAGAGGCTCGGCGGCGGCCGACGGGCCCCGAGGTGTCCCGCCTCTGGCAAAGCCCGGAGCCCCAGCGCTGCGGGGCCTGCGGATAGGGCGCCAAGGGGAGGGGAAGAGCAGCAAGAGCTTTTGGGGCTGGGCCCTTCCCTGCGGGAGCAGGAGCCCGACGTTCGCCCCCCCGGAAAAGAGGCTCGGCGGCGGCCGACGGGCCCCGAGGTGTCCCGCCTCTGGCAAAGCCCGGAGCCCCAGCGCTGCGGGGCCTGCGGATAGGGCGCCAAGGGGAGGGGAAGAGCAGCAAGAGCTTTCGGGGCTGGGCCCTTCCCTGCGGGAGCAGGAGCCCGACGTTCGCCGCCGCGGAAAAGAGGCTCGGCGGCGGCCGACGGGCCCCGAGGTGTCCCGCCTCTGGCAAAGCCCGGAGCCCCAGCGCTGCGGGGCCTGCGGATAGGGCGCCAAGGGGAGGGGAAGAGCAGCAAGAGCTTTCGGGGCTGGGCCCTTCCCTGCGGGAGCAGGAGCCCGACGTTCGCCCCCCCGGAAAAGAGGCTCGGCGGCGGCCGACGGGCCCCGAGGTGTCCCGCCTCTGGCAAAGCCCGGAGCCCCAGCGCTGCGGGGCCTGCGGATAGGGCGCCAAGGGGAGGGGAAGAGCAGCAAGAGCTTTCGGGGCTGGGCCCTTCCCTGCGGGAGCAGGAGCCCGACGTTCGCCCCCCCCGGAAAAGAGGCTCGGCGGCGGCCGACGGGCCCCGAGGTGTCCCGCCTCTGGCAAAGCCCGGAGCCCCAGCGCTGCGGGGCCTGCGGATAGGGCGCCAAGGGGAGGGGAAGAGCAGCAAGAGCTTTCGGGGCTGGGCCCTTCCCTGCGGGAGCAGGAGCCCGACGTTCGCCCCCCCGGAAAAGAGGCTCGGCGGCGGCCGACGGGCCCCGAGGTGTCCCGCCTCTGGCAAAGCCCGGAGCCCCAGCGCTGCGGGGCCTGCGGATAGGGCGCCAAGGGGAGGGGAAGAGCAGCAAGAGCTTTCGGGGCTGGGCCCTTCCCTGCGGGAGCAGGAGCCCGACGTTCGCCCCCCCGGAAAAGAGGCTCGGCGGCGGTCGACGGGCCCCGAGGTGTCCCGCCTCTGGCAAAGCCCGGAGCCCCAGCGCTGCGGGGCCTGCGGATAGGGCGCCAAGGGGAGGGGAAGAGCAGCAAGAGCTTTCGGGGCTGGGCCCTTCCCTGCGGGAGCAGGAGCCCGACGTTCGCCCCCCCGGAAAAGAGGCTCGGCGGCGGCCGACGGGCCCCGAGGTGTCCCGCCTCTGGCAAAGCCCGGAGCCCCAGCGCTGCGGGGCCTGCGGATAGGGCGCCAAGGGGAGGGGAAGAGCAGCAAGAGCTTTCGGGGCTGGGCCCTTCCCTGCGGGAGCAGGAGCCCGACGTTCGCCCCCCCGGAAAAGAGGCTCGGCGGCGGCCGACGGGCCCCGAGGTGTCCCGCCTCTGGCAAAGCCCGGAGCCCCAGCGCTGCGGGGCCTGCGGATAGGGCGCCAAGGGGACGGGAAGAGCAGCAAGAGCTTTCGGGGCTGGGCCCTTCCCTGCGGGAGCAGGAGCCCGACGTTCGCCCCCCCGGAAAAGAGGCTCGGCGGCGGCCGACGGGCCCCGAGGTGTCCCGCCTCTGGCAAAGCCCGGAGCCCCAGCGTTGCGGGGCCTGCGGATAGGGCGCCAAGGGGAGGGGAAGAGCAGCAAGAGCTTTCGGGGCTGGGCCCTTCCCTGCGGGAGCAGGAGCCCGACGTTCGCCCCCCCGGAAAAGAGGCTCTGCCGCGGCCGACGGGCCCCGAGGTGTCCCGCCTCTGGCAAAGCCCGGAGCCCCAGCGCTGCGGGGCCTGCGGATAGGGCGCCAAGGGGAGGGGAAGAGCAGCAAGAGCTTTCGGGGCTGGGCCCTTCCCTGCGGGAGCAGGAGCCCGACGTTCGCCCCCCCGGAAAAGAGGCTCGGCGGCGGCCGACGGGCCCCGAGGTGTCCCGCCTCTGGCAAAGCCCGGAGCCCCAGCGCTGCGGGGCCTGCGGATAAGGTGCCAAGGGGAGGGGAAGAGCAGCAAGAGCTTTCGGGGCTGGGCCCTTCCCTGTGGGAGCAGGAGCCCGACGTTCGCCCCCCCGGAAAAGAGGCTCGGTGGCGGCCGACGGGCCCCGAGGTGTCCCGCCTCTGGCAAAGCCCGGAGCCCCAGCGCTGCGGGGCCTGCGGATAGGGCGCCAAGGGGAGGGGAAGAGCAGCAAGAGCTTTCGGGGCTGGGCCCTTCCCTGCGGGAGCAGGAGCCCGACGTTCGCCCCCCCGGAAAAGAGGCTCGGCGGCGGCCGAGGGGCCCCGAGGTGTCCCGCCTCTGGCAAAGCCCGGAGCCCCAGCGCTGCGGGGCCTGCGGATAGGGCGCCAAGGGGAGGGGAAGAGCAGCAAGAGCTTTCGGGGCTGGGCCCTTCCCTGCGGGAGCAGGAGCCCGACGTTCGCCCCCCCGGAAAAGAGGCTCGGCGGCGGCCGAGGGGCCCCGAGGTGTCCCGCCTCTGGCAAAGCCCGGAGCCCCAGCGCTGCGGGGCCTGCGGATAGGGCGCCAAGGGGAGGGGAAGAGCAGCAAGAGCTTTCGGGGCTGGGCCCTTCCCTGCGGGAGCAGGAGCCCGACGTTCGCCGCCGCGGAAAAGAGGCTCGGCGGCGGCCGAGGGGCCCCGAGGTGTCCCGCCTCTGGCAAAGCCCGGAGCCCCAGCGCTGCGGGGCCTGCGGATAGGGCGCCAAGGGGAGGGGAAGAGCAGCAAGAGCTTTCGGGGCTGGGCCCTTCCCTGCGGGAGCAGGAGCCCGACGTTCGCCCCCCCGGAAAAGAGGCTCGGCGGCGGCCGACGGGCCCCGAGGTGTCCCGCCTCTGGCAAAGCCCGGAGCCCCAGCGCTGCGGGGCCTGCGGATAGGGCGCCAAGGGGAGGGGAAGAGCAGCAAGAGCTTTCGGGGCTGGGCCCTTCCCTGCGGGAGCAGGAGCCCGACGTTCGCCCCCCCGGAAAAGAGGCTCGGCGGCGGCCGACGGGCCCCGAGGTGTCCCGCCTCTGGCAAAGCCCGGAGCCCCAGCGCTGCGGGGCCTGCGGATAGGGCGCCAAGGGGAGGGGAAGAGCAGCAAGAGCTTTCGGGGCTGGGCCCTTCCCTGCGGGAGCAGGAGCCCGACGTTCGCCCCCCCGGAAAAGAGGCTCGGCGGCGGCCGACGGGCCCCGAGGTGTCCCGCCTCTGGCAAAGCCCGGAGCCCCAGCGCTGCGGGGCCTGCGGATAGGGCGCCAAGGGGAGGGGAAGAGCAGCAAGAGCTTTCGGGGCTGGGCCCTTCCCTGCGGGAGCAGGAGCCCGACGTTCGCCCCCCCGGAAAAGAGGCTCGGCGGCGGCCGACGGGCCCCGAGGTGTCCCGCCTCTGGCAAAGCCCGGAGCCCCAGCGCTGCGGGGCCTGCGGATAGGGCGCCAAGGGGAGGGGAAGAGCAGCAAGAGCTTTCGGGGCTGGGCCCTTCCCTGCGGGAGCAGGAGCCCGACGTTCGCCCCCCTGGAAAAGAGGCTCGGCGGCGGCCGACGGGCCCCGAGGTGTCCCGCCTCTGGCAAAGCCCGGAGCCCCAGCGCTGCGGGGCCTGCGGATAGGGCGCCAAGGGGAGGGGAAGAGCAGCAAGAGCTTTCGGGGCTGGGCCCTTCCCTGCGGGAGCAGGAGCCCGACGTTCGCCCCCCCGGAAAAGAGGCTCGGCGGCGGCCGACGGGCCCCGAGGTGTCCCGCCTCTGGCAAAGCCCGGAGCCCCAGCGCTGCGGGGCCTGCGGATAGGGCGCCAAGGGGAGGGGAAGAGCAGCAAGAGCTTTCGGGGCTGGGCCCTTCCCTGCGGGAGCAGGAGCCCGACGTTCGCCCCCCCGGAAAAGAGGCTCGGTGGCGGCCGACGGGCCCCGAGGTGTCCCGCCTCTGGCAAAGCCCGGAGCCCCAGCACTGCGGGGCCTGCGGATAGGGCGCCAAGGGGAGGGGAAGAGCAGCAAGAGCTTTCGGGGCTGGGCCCTTCCCTGCGGGAGCAGGAGCCCGACGTTCGCCCCCCCGGAAAAGAGGCTCGGCGGCGGCCGACGGGCCCCGAGGTGTCCCGCCTCTGGCAAAGCCCGGAGCCCCAGCGCTGCGGGGCCTGCGGATAGGGCGCCAAGGGGAGGGGAAGAGCAGCAAGAGCTTTCGGGGCTGGGCCCTTCCCTGCGGGAGCAGGAGCCCGACTTTCGCCCCCCCGGAAAAGAGGCTCGGCGGCGGCCGACGGGCCCCGAGGTGTCCCGCCTCTGGCAAAGCCCGGAGCCCCAGCGCTGCGGGGCCTGCGGATAGGGCGCCAAGGGGAGGGGAAGAGCAGCAAGAGCTTTCGGGGCTGGGCCCTTCCCTGCGGGAGCAGGAGCCCGACGTTCGTCCCCCCGGAAAAGAGGCTCGGCGGCGGCCGAGGGGCCCCGAGGTGTCCCGCCTCTGGCAAAGCCCGGAGCCCCAGCGCTGCGGGGCCTGCGGATAGGGCGCCAAGGGGAGGGGAAGAGCAGCAAGAGCTTTCGGGGCTGGGCCCTTCCCTGCGGGAGCAGGAGCCCGACGTTCGCCCCCCCGGAAAAGAGGCTCGGCGGCGGCCGACGGGCCCCGAGGTGTCCCGCCTCTGGCAAAGCCCGGAGCACCAGCGCTGCGGGGCCTGCGGATAGGGCGCCAAGGGGAGGGGAAGAGCAGCAAGAGCTTTCGGGGCTGGGCCCTTCCCTGCGGGAGCAGGAGCCCGACTTTCGCCCCCCCGGAAAAGAGGCTCGGCGGCGGCCGACGGGCCCCGAGGTGTCCCGCCTCTGGCAAAGCCCGGAGCCCCAGCGCTGCGGGGCCTGCGGATAGGGCGCCAAGGGGAGGGGAAGAGCAGCAAGAGCTTTCGGGGCTGGGCCCTTCCCTGCGGGAGCAGGAGCCCGACGTTCGCCCCCCCGGAAAAGAGGCTCGGCGGCGGCCGACGGGCCCCGAGGTGTCCCGCCTCTGGCAAAGCCCGGAGCCCCAGCGCTGTGGGGCCTGCGGATAGGGCGCCAAGGGGAGGGGAAGAGCAGCAAGAGCTTTCGGGGCTGGGCCCTTCCCTGCGGGAGCAGGAGCCCGACGTTCGCCCCCCCGGAAAAGAGGCTCGGCGGCGGCCGACGGGCCCCGAGGTGTCCCGCCTCTGGCAAAGCCCGGAGCCCCAGCGCTGCGGGGCCTGCGGAGAGGGCGCCAAGGGGAGGGGAAGAGCAGCAAGAGCTTTCGGGGCTGGGCCCTTCCCTGCGGGAGCAGGAGCCCGACGTTCGCCCCCCCGGAAAAGAGGCTCGGCGGCGGCCGACGGGCCCCGAGGTGTCCCGCCTCTGGCAAAGCCCGGAGCCCCAGCGCTGCGGGGCCTGCGGATAGGGCGCCAAGGGGAGGGGAAGAGCAGCAAGAGCTTTCGGGGCTGGGCCCTTCCCTGCGGGAGCAGGAGCCCGACGTTCGCCCCCCCGGAAAAGAGGCTCGGCGGCGGCCGACGGGCCCCGAGGTGTCCCGCCTCTGGCAAAGCCCGGAGCCCCAGCGCTGCGGGGCCTGCGGATAGGGCGCCAAGGGGAGGGGAAGAGCAGCAAGAGCTTTCGGGGCTGGGCCCTTCCCTGCGGGAGCAGGAGCCCGACGTTCGCCCCCCCGGAAAAGAGGCTCGGCGGCGGCCGACGGGCCCCGAGGTGTCCCGCCTCTGGCAAAGCCCGGAGCCCCAGCGCTGCGGGGCCTGCGGATAGGGCGCCAAGGGGAGGGGAAGAGCAGCAAGAGCTTTCGGGGCTGGGCCCTTCCCTGCAGGAGCAGGAGCCCGACGTTCGCCCCCCCGGAAAAGAGGCTCGGCGGCGGCCGACGGGCCCCGAGGTGTCCCGCCTCTGGCAAAGCCCGGAGCCCCAGCGCTGCGGGGCAGCGGATAGGGCGCCAAGGGGAGGGGAAGAGCAGCAAGAGCTTTCGGGGCTGGGCCCTTCCCTGCGGGAGCAGGAGCCCGACGTTCGCCCCCCCGGAAAAGAGGCTCGGCGGCGGCCGACGGGCCCCGAGGTGTCCCGCCTCTGGCAAAGCCCGGAGCCCCAGCGCTGCGGGGCCTGCGGATAGGGTGCCAAGGGGAGGGGAAGAGCAGCAAGAGCTTTCGGGGCTGGGCCCTTCCCTGCGGGAGCAGGAGCCCGACGTTCGCCCCCCCGGAAAAGAGGCTCGGCGGCGGCCGACGGGCCCCGAGGTGTCCCGCCTCTGGCAAAGCCCGGAGCCCCAGCGCTGCGGGGCCTGCGGATAGGGCGCCAAGGGGAGGGGAAGAGCAGCAAGAGCTTTCGGGGCTGGGCCCTTCCCTGCGGGAGCAGGAGCCCGACGTTCGCCCCCCCGGAAAAGAGGCTCGGCGGCGGCCGACGGGCCCCGAGGTGTCCCGCCTCTGTCAAAGCCCGGAGCCCCAGCGCTGCGGGGCCTGCGGATAGGGCGCCAAGGGGAGGGGAAGAGCAGCAAGAGCTTTCGGGGCTGGGCCCTTCCCTGCGGGAGCAGGAGCCCGACGTTCGCCCCCCCGGAAAAGAGGCTCGGCGGCGGCCGACGGGCCCCGAGGTGTCCCGCCTCTGGCAAAGCCCGGAGCCCCAGCGCTGCGGGGCCTGCGGATAGGGCGCCAAGGGGAGGGGAAGAGCAGCAAGAGCTTTCGGGGCTGGGCCCTTCCCTGCGGGAGCAGGAGCCCGACGTTCGCCCCCCCGGAAAAGAGGCTCGGCGGCGGCCGACGGGCCCCGAGGTGTCCCGCCTCTGGCAAAGCCCGGAGCCCCAGCGCTGCGGGGCCTGCGGATAGGGCGCCAAGGGGAGGGGAAGAGCAGCAAGAGCTTTCGGGGCTGGGCCCTTCCCTGCGGGAGCAGGAGCCCGACGTTCGCCCCCCCGGAAAAGAGGCTCGGCGGCGGCCGACGGGCCCCGAGGTGTCCCGCCTCTGGCAAAGCCCGGAGCCCCAGCGCTGCGGGGCCTGCGGATAGGGCGCCAAGGGGAGGGGAAGAGCAGCAAGAGCTTTCGGGGCTGGGCCCTTCCCTGCAGGAGCAGGAGCCCGACGTTCGCCCCCCCGGAAAAGAGGCTCGGCGGCGGCCGACGGGCCCCGAGGTGTCCCGCCTCTGGCAAAGCCCGGAGCCCCAGCGCTGCGGGGCAGCGGATAGGGCGCCAAGGGGAGGGGAAGAGCAGCAAGAGCTTTCGGGGCTGGGCCCTTCCCTGCGGGAGCAGGAGCCCGACGTTCGCCCCCCCGGAAAAGAGGCTCGGCGGCGGCCCACGGGCCCCGAGGTGTCCCGCCTCTGGCAAAGCCCGGAGCCCCAGCGCTGCGGGGCCTGCGGATAGGGCGCCAAGGGGAGGGGAAGAGCAGCAAGAGCTTTCGGGGCTGGGCCCTTCCCTGCGGGAGCAGGAGCCCGACGTTCGCCCCCCCGGAAAAGAGGCTCGGCGGCGGCCGACGGGCCCCGAGGTGTCCCGCCTCTGGCAAAGCCCGGAGCCCCAGCGCTGCGGGGCCTGCGGATAGGGTGCCAAGGGGAGGGGAAGAGCAGCAAGAGCTTTCGGGGCTGGGCCCTTCCCTGCGGGAGCAGGAGCCCGACGTTCGCCCCCCCGGAAAAGAGGCTCGGCGGCGGCCGACGGGCCCCGAGGTGTCCCGCCTCTGGCAAAGCCCGGAGCCCCAGCGCTGCGGGGCCTGCGGATAGGGCGCCAAGGGGAGGGGAAGAGCAGCAAGAGCTTTCGGGGCTGGGCCCTTCCCTGCGGGAGCAGGAGCCCGACGTTCGCCCCCCCGGAAAAGAGGCTCGGCGGCGGCCGACGGGCCCCGAGGTGTCCCGCCTCTGGCAAAGCCCGGAGCCCCAGCGCTGCGGGGCCTGCGCATAGGGCGCCAAGGGGAGGGGAAGAGCAGCAAGAGCTTTCGGGGCTGGGCCCTTCCCTGCGGGAGCAGGAGCCCGACGTTCGCCCCCCCGGAAAAGAGGCTCGGCGGCGGCCGACGGGCCCCGAGGTGTCCCGCCTCTGGCAAAGCCCGGAGCCCCAGCGCTGCGGGGCCTGCGGATAGGGCGCCAAGGGGAGGGGAAGAGCAGCAAGAGCTTTCGGGGCTGGGCCCTTCCCTGCGGGAGCAGGAGCCTGACGTTCGCCCCCCCGGAAAAGAGGCTCGGCGGCGGCCGACGGGCCCCGAGGTGTCCCGCCTCTGGCAAAGCCCGGAGCCCCAGCGCTGCGGGGCCTGCGGATAGGGCGCCAAGGGGAGGGGAAGAGCAGCAAGAGCTTTCGGGGCTGGGCCCTTCCCTGCGGGAGCAGGAGCCTGACGTTCGCCCCCCCGGAAAAGAGGCTCGGCGGCGGCCGACGGGCCCCGAGGTGTCCCGCCTCTGGCAAAGCCCGGAGCCCCAGCGCTGCGGGGCCTGCGGATAGGGCGCCAAGGGGAGGGGAAGAGCAGCAAGAGCTTTCGGGGCTGGGCCCTTCCCTGCGGGAGCAGGAGCCCGACGTTCGCCCCCCCGGAAAAGAGGCTCGGCGGCGGCCGACGGGCCCCGAGGTGTCCCGCCTCTGGCAAAGCCCGGAGCCCCAGCGCTGCGGGGCCTGCGGATAGGGCGCCAAGGGGAGGGGAAGAGCAGCAAGAGCTTTCGGGGCTGGGCCCTTCCCTGCGGGAGCAGGAGCCCAACGTTCGCCCCCCCGGAAAAGAGGCTCGGCGGCGGCCGACGGGCCCTGAGGTGTCCCGCCTCTGGCAAAGCCCGGAGCCCCAGCGCTGTGGGGCCTGCAGATAGGGCGCCAAGGGGAGGGGAAGAGCAGCAAGAGCTTTCGGGGCTGGGGCCTTCCCTGCGGGAGCAGGAGCCCGACGTTCGCCCCCCCGGAAAAGAGGCTCGGCGGCGGCCGAGGGGCCCCGAGGTGTCCCGCCTCTGGCAAAGCCCGGAGCCCCAGCGCTGCGGGGCCTGCGGATAGGGCGCCAAGGGGAGGGGAAGAGCAGCAAGAGCTTTCGGGGCTGGGCCCTTCCCTGCGGGAGCAGGAGCCCGACGTTCGCCCCCCCGGAAAAGAGGCTCGGCGGCGGCCGACGGGCCCCGAGGTGTCCCGCCTCTGGCAAAGCCCGGAGCCCCAGCGCTGCGGGGCCTGCGGATAGGGGTCAAGGGGAGGGGAAGAGCAGCAAGAGCTTTCGGGGCTGGGCCCTTCCCTGTGGGAGCAGGAGCCCGACGTTCGCCCCCCCGGAAAAGAGGCTCGGCGGCGGCCGACGGGCCCCGAGGTGTCCCGCCTCTGGCAAAGCCCGGAGCCCCAGCGCTGCGGGGCCTGCGGATAGGGCGCCAAGGGGAGGGGAAGAGCAGCAAGAGCTTTCGGGGCTGGGCCCTTCCCTGCGGGAGCAGGAGCCCGACGTTCGCCCCCCCGGAAAAGAGGCTCGGCGGCGGCCGACGGGCCCCGAGGTGTCCTGCCTCTGGCAAAGCCCGGAGCCCCAGCGCTGCGGGGCCTGCGGATAGGGCGCCAAGGGGAGGGGAAGAGCAGCAAGAGCTTTCGGGGCTGGGCCCTTCCCTGCGGGAGCAGGAGCCCGACGTTCGCCCCCCCGGAAAAGAGGCTCGGCGGCGGCCGACGGGCACCGAGGTGTCCCGCCTCTGGCAAAGCCCGGAGCCCCAGCGCTGTGGGGCCTGCGGATAGGGCGCCAAGGGGAGGGGAAGAGCAGCAAGAGCTTTCGGGGCTGGGCCCTTCCCTGCGGGAGCAGGAGCCCGACGTTCGTCCCCCGGAAAAGAGGCTCGGCGGCGGCCGAGGGGCCCCGAGGTGTCCCGCCTCTGGCAAAGCCCGGAGCCCCAGCGCTGCGGGGCCTGCGGATAGGGCGCCAAGGGGAGGGGAAGAGCAGCAAGAGCTTTCGGGGCTGGGCCCTTCAATGCGGGAGCAGGAGCCCGACGTTCGCCCCCCCGGAAAAGAGGCTCGGCGGCGGCCGACGGGCCCCGAGGTGTCCCGCCTCTGGCAAAGCCCGGAGCCCCAGCGCTGCGGGGCCTGCGGATAGGGCGCCAAGGGGAGGGGAAGAGCAGCAAGAGCTTTCGGGGCTGGGCCCTTCCCTGCGGGAGCAGGAGCCCGACGTTCCCCCCCCCGGAAAAGAGGCTCGGCAGCGGCCGAGGGGCACCGAGGTGTCCCGCCTCTGGCAAAGCCCGGAGCCCCAGCGCTGCGGGGCCTGCGGATAGGGCGCCAAGGGGAGGGGAAGAGCAGCAAGAGCTTTCGGGGCTGGGCCCTTCCCTGCGGGTGCAGGAGCCCGACGTTCGCCCCCCCGGAAAAGAGGCTCGGCGGCGGCCGAGGGGCCCCGAGGTGTCCCGCCTCTGGCAAAGCCCGGAGCCCCAGCGCTGCGGGGCCTGCGGATAGGGCGCCAAGGGGAGGGGAAGAGCAGCAAGAGCTTTCGGGGCTGGGCCCTTCCCTGCGGGAGCAGGAGCCCGACGTTCGCCCCCCCGGAAAAGAGGCTCGGCGGCGGCCGAGGGGCCCCGAGGTGTCCCGCCTCTGGCAAAGCCCGGAGCCCCAGCGCTGCGGGGCCTGCGGATAGGGCGCCAAGGGGAGGGGAAGAGCAGCAAGAGCTTTCGGGGCTGGGCCCTTCCCTGCGGGAGGAGGAGCCCGACGTTCGCCCCCCCAGAAAAGAGGCTCGGCGGCGGCCGACGGGCCCCGAGGTGTCCCGCCTCTGGCAAAGCCCGGAGCCCCAGCGCTGCGGGGCCTGCGGATAGGGGTCAAGGGGAGGGGAAGAGCAGCAAGAGCTTTCGGGGCTGGGCCCTTCCCTGTGGGAGCAGGAGCCCGACGTTCGCCCCCCCGGAAAAGAGGCTCGGCGGCGGCCGACGGGCCCCGAGGTGTCCCGCCTCTGGCAAAGCCCGGAGCCCCAGCGCTGCGGGGCCTGCGCATAGGGCGCCAAGGGGAGGGGAAGAGCAGCAAGAGCTTTCGGGGCTGGGCCCTTCCCTGCGGGAGCAGGAGCCCGACGTTCGCCCCCCCGGAAAAGAGGCTCGGCGGCGGCCGACGGGCCCCGAGGTGTCCCGCCTCTGGCAAAGCCCGGAGCCCCAGCGCTGCGGGGCCTGCGGATAGGGCGCCAAGGGGAGGGGAAGAGCAGCAAGAGCTTTCGGGGCTGGGCCCTTCCCTGCGGGAGCAGGAGCCCGACGTTCGCCCCCCCAGAAAAGAGGCTCGGCGGCGGCCGACGGGCCCCGAGGTGTCCCGCCTCTGGCAAAGCCCGGAGCCCCAGCGCTGCGGGGCCTGCGGATAGGGGTCAAGGGGAGGGGAAGAGCAGCAAGAGCTTTCGGGGCTGGGCCCTTCCCTGTGGGAGCAGGAGCCCGACGTTCGCCCCCCCGGAAAAGAGGCTCGGCGGCGGCCGACGGGCCCCGAGGTGTCCCGCCTCTGGCAAAGCCCGGAGCCCCAGCGCTGCGGGGCCTGCGGATAGGGCGCCAAGGGGAGGGGAAGAGCAGCAAGAGCTTTCGGGGCTGGGCCCTTCCCTGCGGGAGCAGGAGCCCGACGTTCGCCCCCCCGGAAAAGAGGCTCGGCGGCGGCCGACGGGCCCCGAGGTGTCCCGCCTCTGGCAAAGCCCGGAGCCCCAGCGCTGCGGGGCCTGTGGATAGGGGTCAAGGGGAGGGGAAGAGCAGCAAGAGCTTTCGGGGCTGGGCCCTTCCCTGTGGGAGCAGGAGCCCGACGTTCGCCCCCCCGGAAAAGAGGCTCGGCGGCGGCCGACGGGCCCCGAGGTGTCCCGCCTCTGGCAAAGCCCGGAGCCCCAGCGCTGCGGGGCCTGCGGATAGGGCGCCAAGGGGAGGGGAAGAGCAGCAAGAGCTTTCGGGGCTGGGCCCTTCCCTGCGGGAGCAGGAGCCCGACGTTCGCCCCCCCGGAAAATAGGCTCGGCGGCGGCCGAGGGGCCCCGAGGTGTCCTGCCTCTGGCAAAGCCCGGAGCCCCAGCGCTGCGGGGCCTGCGGATAGGGCGCCAAGGGGAGGGGAAGAGCAGCAAGAGCTTTCGGGGCTGGGCCCTTCCCTGCGGGAGCAGGAGCCCGACGTTCGCCCCCCCGGAAAACAGGCTCGGCGGCGGCCGACGGGCACCGAGGTGTCCCGCCTCTGGCAAAGCCCGGAGCCCCAGCGCTGCGGGGCCTGCGGATAGGGCGCCAAGGGGAGGGGAAGAGCAGCAAGAGCTTTCGGGGCTGGGCCCTTCCCTGCGGGAGCAGGAGCCCGACGTTCGTCCCCCGGAAAAGAGGCTCGGCGGCGGCCGAGGGGCCCCGAGGTGTCCCGCCTCTGGCAAAGCCCGGAGCCCCAGCGCTGCGGGGCCTGCGGATAGGGCGCCAAGGGGAGGGGAAGAGCAGCAAGAGCTTTCGGGGCTGGGCCCTTCAATGCGGGAGCAGGAGCCCGACGTTCGCCCCCCCGGAAAAGAGGCTCAGCGGCGGCCGACGGGCCCCGAGGTGTCCCGCCTCTGGCAAAGCCCGGAGCCCCAGCGCTGCGGGGCCTGCGGATAGGGCGCCAAGGGGAGGGGAAGAGCAGCAAGAGCTTTCGGGGCTGGGCCCTTCCCTGCGGGAACAGGAGCCCGACGTTCGCCCCCCCGGAAAAGAGGCTCGGCAGCGGCCGAGGGGCACCGAGGTGTCCCGCCTCTGGCAAAGCCCGGAGCCCCAGCGCTGCGGGGCCTGCGGATAGGGCGCCAAGGGGAGGGGAAGAGCAGCAAGAGCTTTCGGGGCTGGGCCCTTCCCTGCGGGTGCAGGAGCCCGACGTTCGCCCCCCCGGAAAAGAGGCTCGGCGGCGGCCGAGGGGCCCCGAGGTGTCCCACCTCTGGCAAAGCCCGGAGCCCCAGCGCTGCGGGGCCTGCGGATAGGGCGCCAAGGGGAGGGGAAGAGCAGCAAGAGCTTTCGGGGCTGGGCCCTTCCCTGCGGGAGCAGGAGCCCGACGTTCGCCCCCCCGGAAAAGAGGCTCGGCGGCGGCCGACGGGCCCCGAGGTGTCCCGCCTCTGGCAAAGCCCGGAGCCCCAGCGCTGCGGGGCCTGCGGATAGGGCGCCAAGGGGAGGGGAAGAGCAGCAAGAGCTTTCGGGGCTGGGCCCTTCCCTGCGGGAGCAGGAGCCCGACGTTCGCCCCCCCGGAAAAGAGGCTCGGCGGCGGCCGACGGGCCCCGAGGTGTCCCGCCTCTGGCAAAGCCCGGAGCCCCAGCGCTGCGGGGCCTGCGGATAGGGCGCCAAGGGGAGGGGAAGAGCAGCAAGAGCTTTCGGGGCTGGGCCCTTCCCTGCGGGAGCAGGAGCCCGACGTTCGCCCCCCCGGAAAAGAGGCTCGGCGGCGGCCGACGGGCCCCGAGGTGTCCCGCCTCTGGCAAAGCCCGGAGCCCCAGCGCTGCGGGGCCTGCGGATAGGGCGCCAAGGGGAGGGGAAGAGCAGCAAGAGCTTTCGGGGCTGGGCCCTTCCCTGCGGGAGCAGGAGCCCAACGTTCGCCCCCCCGGAAAAGAGGCTCGGCGGCGGCCGACGGGCCCCGAGGTGTCCCGCCTCTGGCAAAGCCCGGAGCCCCAGCGCTGCGGGGCCTGCGGATAGGGCGCCAAGGGGAGGGGAAGAGCAGCAAGAGCTTTCGGGGCTGGGCCCTTCCCTGCGGGAGCAGGAGCCCGACGTTCGCCCCCCCGGAAAAGAGGTTCGGCGGCGGCCGACGGGCCCCGAGGTGTCCCGCCTCTGGCAAAGCCCGGAGCCCCAGCGCTGCGGGGCCTGCGGATAGGGCGCCAAGGGGAGGGGAAGAGCAGCAAGAGCTTTCGGGGCTGGGCCCTTCCCTGCGGGAGCAGGAGCCCAACGTTCGCCCCCCCGGAAAAGAGGCTCGGCGGCGGCCGACGGGCCCTGAGGTGTCCCGCCTCTGGCAAAGCCCGGAGCCCCAGCGCTGCGGGGCCTGCAGATAGGGCGCCAAGGGGAGGGGAAGAGCAGCAAGAGCTTTCGGGGCTGGGGCCTTCCCTGCGGGAGCAGGAGCCCGACGTTCGCCCCCCCGGAAAAGAGGCTCGGCGGCGGCCGACGGGCCCCGAGGTGTCCCGCCTCTGGCAAAGCCCGGAGCCCCAGCGCTGCGGGGCCTGCGGATAGGGCGCCAAGGGGAGGGGAAGAGCAGCAAGAGCTTTCGGGGCTGGGCCCTTCCCTGCGGGAGCAGGAGCCCGACGTTCGCCCCCCCGGAAAAGAGGCTCGGCGGCGGCCGACGGGCACCGAGGTGTCCCGCCTCTGGCAAAGCCCGGAGCCCCAGCGCTGCGGGGCCTGCGGATAGGGCGCCAAGGGGAGGGGAAGAGCAGCAAGAGCTTTCGGGGCTGGGCCCTTCCCTGCGGGAGCAGGAGCCCGACGTTCGCCCCCCGGAAAAGAGGCTCGGCGGCGGCCGAGGGGCCCCGAGGTGTCCCGCCTCTGGCAAAGCCCGGAGCCCCAGCGCTGCGGGGCCTGCGCATAGGGCGCCAAGGGGAGGGGAAGAGCAGCAAGAGCTTTCGGGGCTGGGCCCTTCAATGCGGGAGCAGGAGCCCGACGTTCGCCCCCCCGGAAAAGAGGCTCGGCGGCGGCCGACGGGCCCCGAGGTGTCCCGCCTCTGGCAAAGCCCGGAGCCCCAGCGCTGCGGGGCCTGCGGATAGGGCGCCAAGGGGAGGGGAAGAGCAGCAAGAGCTTTCGGGGCTGGGCCCTTCCCTGCGGGAGCAGGAGCCCGACGTTCGCCCCCCCGGAAAAGAGGCTCGGCAGCGGCCGAGGGGCACCGAGGTGTCCCGCCTCTGGCAAAGCCCGGAGCCCCAGCGCTGCGGGGCCTGCGGATAGGGCGCCAAGGGGAGGGGAAGAGCAGCAAGAGCTTTCGGGGCTGGGCCCTTCCCTGCGGGTGCAGGAGCCCGACGTTCGCCCCCCCGGAAAAGAGGCTCGGCGGCGGCCGACGGGCCCCGAGGTGTCCCGCCTCTGGCAAAGCCCGGAGCCCCAGCGCTGCGGGGCCTGCGGATAGGGCGCCAAGGGGAGGGGAAGAGCAGCAAGAGCTTTCGGGGCTGGGCCCTTCCCTGCGGGAGCAGGAGCCCGACGTTCGCCCCCCCGGAAAAGAGGCTCGGCGGCGGCCGAGGGGCCCCGAGGTGTCCCGCCTCTGGCAAAGCCCGGAGCCCCAGCGCTGCGGGGCCTGCGGATAGGGCGCCAAGGGGAGGGGAAGAGCAGCAAGAGCTTTCGGGGCTGGGCCCTTCCCTGCGGGAGCAGGAGCCCGACGTTCGCCCCCCCGGAAAAGAGGCTCGGCGGCGGCCGACGGGCCCCGAGGTGTCCCGCCTCTGGCAAAGCCCGGAGCCCCAGCGCTGCGGGGCCTGCGCATAGGGCGCCAAGGGGAGGGGAAGAGCAGCAAGAGCTTTCGGGGCTGGGCCCTTCCCTGCGGGAGCAGGAGCCCGACGTTCGCCCCCCCGGAAAAGAGGCTCGGCGGCGGCCGAGGGGCCCCGAGGTGTCCCGCCTCTGGCAAAGCCCGGAGCCCCAGCGCTGCGGGGCCTGCGCATAGGGCGCCAAGGGGAGGGGAAGAGCAGCAAGAGCTTTCGGGGCTGGGCCCTTCCCTGCGGGAGCAGGAGCCCGACGTTCGCCCCCCCGGAAAAGAGGCTCGGCGGCGGCCGACGGGCCCCGAGGTGTCCCGCCTCTGGCAAAGCCCGGAGCCCCAGCGCTGCGGGGCCTGCGGATAGGGCGCCAAGGGGAGGGGAAGAGCAGCAAGAGCTTTCGGGGCTGGGCCCTTCCCTGCGGGAGCAGGAGCCCAACGTTCGCCCCCCCGGAAAAGAGGCTCGGCGGCGGCCGACGGGCCCCGAGGTGTCCCGCCTCTGGCAAAGCCCGGAGCCCCAGCGCTGCGGGGCCTGCGGATAGGGCGCCAAGGGGAGGGGAAGAGCAGCAAGAGCTTTCGGGGCTGGGCCCTTCCCTGTGGGAGCAGGAGCCCGACGTTCGCCCCCCCGGAAAAGAGGCTCGGCGGCGGCCGAGGGGCCCCGAGGTGTCCCGCCTCTGGCAAAGCCCGGAGCCCCAGCGCTGCGGGGCCTGCGGATAGGGCGCCAAGGGGAGGGGAAGAGCAGCAAGAGCTTTCGGGGCTGGGCCCTTCCCTGCGGGAGCAGGAGCCCAACGTTCGCCGCCCCGGAAAAGAGGCTCGGCGGCGGCCGACGGGCCCTGAGGTGTCCCGCCTCTGGCAAAGCCCGGAGCCCCAGCGCTGCGGGGCCTGCAGATAGGGCGCCAAGGGGAGGGGAAGAGCAGCAAGAGCTTTCGGGGCTGGGGCCTTCCCTGCGGGAGCAGGAGCCCGACGTTCGCCCCCCCGGAAAAGAGGCTCGGCGGCGGCCGACGGGCCCCGAGGTGTCCCGCCTCTGGCAAAGCCCGGAGCCCCAGCGCTGCGGGGCCTGCGGATAGGGCGCCAAGGGGAGGGGAAGAGCAGCAAGAGCTTTCGGGGCTGGGCCCTTCCCTGCGGGAGCAGGAGCCCGACGTTCCCACCCCGGAAAAGAGGCTCGGCGGCGGCCGACGGGCCCCGAGGTGTCCCGCCTCTGGCAAAGCCCGGAGCCCCAGCGCTGCGGGGCCTGCGGATAGGGCGCCAAGGGGAGGGGAAGAGCAGCAAGAGCTTTCGGGGCTGGGCCCTTCCCTGCGGGAGCAGGAGCCCAACGTTCGCCGCCCCGGAAAAGAGGCTCGGCGGCGGCCGACGGGCCCTGAGGTGTCCCGCCTCTGGCAAAGCCCGGAGCCCCAGCGCTGCGGGGCCTGCAGATAGGGCGCCAAGGGGAGGGGAAGAGCAGCAAGAGCTTTCGGGGCTGGGGCCTTCCCTGCGGGAGCAGGAGCCCGACGTTCGCCCCCCCGGAAAAGAGGCTCGGCGGCGGCCGACGGGCCCCGAGGTGTCCCGCCTCTGGCAAAGCCCGGAGCCCCAGCGCTGCGGGGCCTGCGGATAGGGCGCCAAGGGGAGGGGAAGAGCAGCAAGAGCTTTCGGGGCTGGGCCCTTCCCTGCGGGAGCAGGAGCCCGACGTTCGCCCCCCCGGAAAAGAGGCTCGGCGGCGGCCGACGGGCACCGAGGTGTCCCGCCTCTGGCAAAGCCCGGAGCCCCAGCGCTGTGGGGCCTGCGGATAGGGCGCCAAGGGGAGGGGAAGAGCAGCAAGAGCTTTCGGGGCTGGGCCCTTCCCTGCGGGAGCAGGAGCCCGACGTTCGTCCCCCGGAAAAGAGGCTCGGCGGCGGCCGAGGGGCCCCGAGGTGTCCCGCCTCTGGCAAAGCCCGGAGCCCCAGCGCTGCGGGGCCTGCGGATAGGGCGCCAAGGGGAGGGGAAGAGCAGCAAGAGCTTTCGGGGCTGGGCCCTTCAATGCGGGAGCAGGAGCCCGACGTTCGCCCCCCCGGAAAAGAGGCTCGGCGGCGGCCGACGGGCCCCGAGGTGTCCCGCCTCTGGCAAAGCCCGGAGCCCCAGCGCTGCGGGGCCTGCGGATAGGGCGCCAAGGGGAGGGGAAGAGCAGCAAGAGCTTTCGGGGCTGGGCCCTTCCCTGCGGGAGCAGGAGCCCGACGTTCGCCCCCCCGGAAAAGAGGCTCGGCAGCGGCCGACGGGCACCGAGGTGTCCCGCCTCTGGCAAAGCCCGGAGCCCCAGCGCTGCGGGGCCTGCGGATAGGGCGCCAAGGGGAGGGGAAGAGCAGCAAGAGCTTTCGGGGCTGGGCCCTTCCCTGCGGGTGCAGGAGCCCGACGTTCGCCCCCCCGGAAAAGAGGCTCGGCGGCGGCCGACGGGCCCCGAGGTGTCCCGCCTCTGGCAAAGCCCGGAGCCCCAGCGCTGCGGGGCCTGCGGATAGGGCGCCAAGGGGAGGGGAAGAGCAGCAAGAGCTTTCGGGGCTGGGCCCTTCCCTGCGGGAGCAGGAGCCCGACGTTCGCCCCCCCGGAAAAGAGGCTCGGCGGCGGCCGACGGGCCCCGAGGTGTCCCGCCTCTGGCAAAGCCCGGAGCCCCAGCGCTGCGGGGCCTGCGGATAGGGCGCCAAGGGGAGGGGAAGAGCAGCAAGAGCTTTCGGGGCTGGGCCCTTCCCTGCGGGAGCAGGAGCCCGACGTTCGCCCCCCCGGAAAAGAGGCTCGGCGGCGGCCGACGGGCCCCGAGGTGTCCCGCCTCTGGCAAAGCCCGGAGCCCCAGCGCTGCGGGGCCTGCGCATAGGGCGCCAAGGGGAGGGGAAGAGCAGCAAGAGCTTTCGGGGCTGGGCCCTTCCCTGCGGGAGCAGGAGCCCGACGTTCGCCCCCCCGGAAAAGAGGCTCGGCGGCGGCCGAGGGGCCCCGAGGTGTCCCGCCTCTGGCAAAGCCCGGAGCCCCAGCGCTGCGGGGCCTGCGGATAGGGCGCCAAGGGGAGGGGAAGAGCAGCAAGAGCTTTCGGGGCTGGGCCCTTCCCTGCGGGAGCAGGAGCCCGACGTTCGCCCCCCCAGAAAAGAGGCTCGGCGGCGGCCGACGGGCCCCGAGGTGTCCCGCCTCTGGCAAAGCCCGGAGCCCCAGCGCTGCGGGGCCTGCGGATAGGGGTCAAGGGGAGGGGAAGAGCAGCAAGAGCTTTCGGGGCTGGGCCCTTCCCTGTGGGAGCAGGAGCCCGACGTTCGCCCCCCCGGAAAAGAGGCTCGGCGGCGGCCGACGGGCCCCGAGGTGTCCCGCCTCTGGCAAAGCCCGGAGCCCCAGCGCTGCGGGGCCTGCGCATAGGGCGCCAAGGGGAGGGGAAGAGCAGCAAGAGCTTTCGGGGCTGGGCCCTTCCCTGCGGGAGCAGGAGCCCGACGTTCGCCCCCCCGGAAAAGAGGCTCGGCGGCGGCCGACGGGCCCCGAGGTGTCCCGCCTCTGGCAAAGCCCGGAGCCCCAGCGCTGCGGGGTCTGCGGATAGGGCGCCAAGGGGAGGGGAAGAGCAGCAAGAGCTTTCGGGGCTGGGCCCTTCCCTGCGGGAGCAGGAGCCCGACGTTCGCCCCCCCAGAAAAGAGGCTCGGCGGCGGCCGGCGGGCCCCGAGGTGTCCCGCCTCTGGCAAAGCCCGGAGCCCCAGCGCTGCGGGGCCTGCGGATAGGGGTCAAGGGGAGGGGAAGAGCAGCAAGAGCTTTCGGGGCTGGGCCCTTCCCTGTGGGAGCAGGAGCCCGACGTTCGCCCCCCCGGAAAAGAGGCTCGGCGGCGGCCGACGGGCCCCGAGGTGTCCCGCCTCTGGCAAAGCCCGGAGCCCCAGCGCTGCGGGGCCTGCGGATAGGGGTCAAGGGGAGGGGAAGAGCAGCAAGAGCTTTCGGGGCTGGGCCCTTCCCTGTGGGAGCAGGAGCCCGACGTTCGCCCCCCCGGAAAAGAGGCTCGGCGGCGGCCGACGGGCCCCGAGGTGTCCCGCCTCTGGCAAAGCCCGGAGCCCCAGCGCTGCGGGGCCTGCGGATAGGGCGCCAAGGGGAGGGGAAGAGCAGCAAGAGCTTTCGGGGCTGGGCCCTTCCCTGCGGGAGCAGGAGCCCGACGTTCGCCCCCCCGGAAAATAGGCTCGGCGGCGGCCGAGGGGCCCCGAGGTGTCCTGACTCTGGCAAAGCCCGGAGCCCCAGCGCTGCGGGGCCTGCGGATAGGGCGCCAAGGGGAGGGGAAGAGCAGCAAGAGCTTTCGGGGCTGGGCCCTTCCCTGCGGGAGCAGGAGCCCGACGTTCGCCCCCCCGGAAAAGAGGCTCGGCGGCGGCCGACGGGCACCGAGGTGTCCCGCCTCTGGCAAAGCCCGGAGCCCCAGCGCTGTGGGGCCTGCGGATAGGGCGCCAAGGGGAGGGGAAGAGCAGCAAGAGCTTTCGGGGCTGGGCCCTTCCCTGCGGGAGCAGGAGCCCGACGTTCGTCCCCCGGAAAAGAGGCTCGGCGGCGGCCGAGGGGCCCCGAGGTGTCCCGCCTCTGGCAAAGCCCGGAGCCCCAGCGCTGCGGGGCCTGCGGATAGGGCGCCAAGGGGAGGGGAAGAGCAGCAAGAGCTTTCGGGGCTGGGCCCTTCAATGCGGGAGCAGGAGCCCGACGTTCGCCCCCCCGGAAAAGAGGCTCGGCGGCGGCCGACGGGCCCCGAGGTGTCCCGCCTCTGGCAAAGCCCGGAGCCCCAGCGCTGCGGGGCCTGCGGATAGGGCGCCAAGGGGAGGGGAAGAGCAGCAAGAGCTTTCGGGGCTGGGCCCTTCCCTGCGGGAGCAGGAGCCCGACGTTCGCCCCCCCGGAAAAGAGGCTCGGCAGCGGCCGAGGGGCACCGAGGTGTCCCGCCTCTGGCAAAGCCCGGAGCCCCAGCGCTGCGGGGCCTGCGGATAGGGCGCCAAGGGGAGGGGAAGAGCAGCAAGAGCTTTCGGGGCTGGGCCCTTCCCTGCGGGAGCAGGAGCCCGACGTTCGCCCCCCCGGAAAAGAGGCTCGGCGGCGGCCGAGGGGCCCCGAGGTGTCCCGCCTCTGGCAAAGCCCGGAGCCCCAGCGCTGCGGGGCCTGCGGATAGGGCGCCAAGGGGAGGGGAAGGGCAGCAAGAGCTTTCGGGGCTGGGCCCTTCCCTGCGGGAGCAGGAGCCCGACGTTCGCCCCCCCGGAAAAGAGGCTCGGCGGCGGCCGAGGGGCCCCGAGGTGTCCCGCCTCTGGCAAAGCCCGGAGCCCCAGCGCTGCGGGGCCTGCGCATAGGGCGCCAAGGGGAGGGGAAGAGCAGCAAGAGCTTTCGGGGCTGGGCCCTTCCCTGCGGGAGCAGGAGCCCGACGTTCGCCCCCCCGGAAAAGAGGCTCGGCGGCGGCCGAGGGGCCCCGAGGTGTCCCGCCTCTGGCAAAGCCCGGAGCCCCAGCGCTGCGGGGCCTGCGGATAGGGCGCCAAGGGGAGGGGAAGAGCAGCAAGAGCTTTCGGGGCTGGGCCCTTCCCTGCGGGAGCAGGAGCCCGACGTTCGCCCCCCCAGAAAAGAGGCTCGGCGGCGGCCGACGGGCCCCGAGGTGTCCCGCCTCTGGCAAAGCCCGGAGCCCCAGCGCTGCGGGGCCTGCGGATAGGGGTCAAGGGGAGGGGAAGAGCAGCAAGAGCTTTCGGGGCTGGGCCCTTCCCTGTGGGAGCAGGAGCCCGACGTTCGCCCCCCCGGAAAAGAGGCTCGGCGGCGGCCGACGGGCCCCGAGGTGTCCCGCCTCTGGCAAAGCCCGGAGCCCCAGCGCTGCGGGGCCTGCGCATAGGGCGCCAAGGGGAGGGGAAGAGCAGCAAGAGCTTTCGGGGCTGGGCCCTTCCCTGCGGGAGCAGGAGCCCGACGTTCGCCCCCCCGGAAAAGAGGCTCGGCGGCGGCCGACGGGCCCCGAGGTGTCCCGCCTCTGGCAAAGCCCGGAGCCCCAGCGCTGCGGGGCCTGCGGATAGGGCGCCAAGGGGAGGGGAAGAGCAGCAAGAGCTTTCGGGGCTGGGCCCTTCCCTGCGGGAGCAGGAGCCCGACGTTCGCCCCCCCGGAAAAGAGGCTCGGCGGCGGCCGACGGGCACCGAGGTGTCCCGCCTCTGGCAAAGCCCGGAGCCCCAGCGCTGTGGGGCCTGCGGATAGGGCGCCAAGGGGAGGGGAAGAGCAGCAAGAGCTTTCGGGGCTGGGCCCTTCCCTGCGGGAGCAGGAGCACGACGTTCGTCCCCCGGAAAAGAGGCTCGGCGGCGGCCGAGGGGCCCCGAGGTGTCCCGCCTCTGGCAAAGCCCGGAGCCCCAGCGCTGCGGGGCCTACGCATAGGGCGCCAAGGGGAGGGGAAGAGCAGCAAGAGCTTTCGGGGCTGGGCCCTTCAATGCGGGAGCAGGAGCCCGACGTTCGCCCCCCCGGAAAAGAGGCTCGGCGGCGGCCGACGGGCCCCGAGGTGTCCCGCCTCTGGCAAAGCCCGGAGCCCCAGCGCTGCGGGGCCTGCGGATAGGGCGCCAAGGGGAGGGGAAGAGCAGCAAGAGCTTTCGGGGCTGGGCCCTTCCCTGCGGGAGCAGGAGCCCGACGTTCGCCCCCCCGGAAAAGAGGCTCGGCAGCGGCCGAGGGGCACCGAGGTGTCCCGCCTCTGGCAAAGCCCGGAGCCCCAGCGCTGCGGGGCCTGCGGATAGGGCGCCAAGGGGAGGGGAAGAGCAGCAAGAGCTTTCGGGGCTGGGCCCTTCCCTGCGGGTGCAGGAGCCCGACGTTCGCCCCCCCGGAAAAGAGGCTCGGCGGCGGCCGACGGGCCCCGAGGTGTCCCGCCTCTGGCAAAGCCCGGAGCCCCAGCGCTGCGGGGCCTGCGGATAGGGCGCCAAGGGGAGGGGAAGAGCAGCAAGAGCTTTCGGGGCTGGGCCCTTCCCTGCGGGAGCAGGAGCCCGACGTTCGCCCCCCCGGAAAAGAGGCTCGGCGGCGGCCGACGGGCCCCGAGGTGTCCCGCCTCTGGCAAAGCCCGGAGCCCCAGCGCTGCGGGGCCTGCGGATAGGGCGCCAAGGGGAGGGGAAGAGCAGCAAGAGCTTTCGGGGCTGGGCCCTTCCCTGCGGGAGCAGGAGCCCGACGTTCCCACCCCGGAAAAGAGGCTCGGCGGCGGCCGACGGGCCCCGAGGTGTCCCGCCTCTGGCAAAGCCCGGAGCCCCAGCGCTGTGGGGCCTGCGGATTGGGCGCCAAGGGGAGGGGAAGAGCAGCAAGAGCTTTCGGGGCTGGGCCCTTCCCTGCGGGAGCAGGAGCCCGACGTTCGTCCCCCGGAAAAGAGGCTCGGCGGCGGCCGAGGGGCCCCGAGGTGTCCCGCCTCTGGCAAAGCCCGGAGCCCCAGCGCTGCGGGGCCTGCGCATAGGGCGCCAAGGGGAGGGGAAGAGCAGCAAGAGCTTTCGGGGCTGGGCCCTTCCCTGCGGGAGCAGGAGCCCGACGTTCGCCCCCCCGGAAAAGAGGCTCGGCGGCGGCCGACGGGCCCCGAGGTGTCCCGCCTCTGGCAAAGCCCGGAGCCCCAGCGCTGCGGGGCCTGCGGATAGGGCGCCAAGGGGAGGGGAAGAGCAGCAAGAGCTTTCGGGGCTGGGCCCTTCCCTGCGGGAGCAGGAGCCCGACGTTCGCCCCCCCGGAAAAGAGGCTCGGCGGCGGCCGACGGGCCCCGAGGTGTCCCGCCTCTGGCAAAGCCCGGAGCCTCTGCGCTGCGGGGCCTGCGGATAGGGCGCCAAGGGGAGGGGAAGAGCAGCAAGAGCTTTCGGGGCTGGGCCCTTCCCTGCGGGAGCAGGAGCCCAACGTTCGCCCCCCCGGAAAAGAGGCTCGGCGGCGGCCGACGGGCCCCGAGGTGTCCCGCCTCTGGCAAAGCCCGGAGCCCCAGCGCTGCGGGGCCTGCGGATAGGGCGCCAAGGGGAGGGGAAGAGCAGCAAGAGCTTTCGGGGCTGGGCCCTTCCCTGTGGGAGCAGGAGCCCGACGTTCGCCCCCCCGGAAAAGAGGCTCGGCGGCGGCCGACGGGCCCCGAGGTGTCCCGCCTCTGGCAAAGCCCGGAGCCCCAGCGCTGCGGGGCCTGCGGATAGGGCGCCAAGGGGAGGGGAAGAGCAGCAAGAGCTTTCGGGGCTGGGCCCTTCCCTGCGGGAGCAGGAGCCCAACGTTCGCCGCCCCGGAAAAGAGGCTCGGCGGCGGCCGACGGGCCCTGAGGTGTCCCGCCTCTGGCAAAGCCCGGAGCCCCAGCGCTGCGGGGCCTGCAGATAGGGCGCCAAGGGGAGGGGAAGAGCAGCAAGAGCTTTCGGGGCTGGGGCCTTCCCTGCGGGAGCAGGAGCCCGACGTTCGCCCCCCCGGAAAAGAGGCTCGGCGGCGGCCGACGGGCCCCGAGGTGTCCCGCCTCTGGCAAAGCCCGGAGCCCCAGCGCTGCGGGGCCTGCGGATAGGGCGCCAAGGGGAGGGGAAGAGCAGCAAGAGCTTTCGGGGCTGGGCCCTTCCCTGCGGGAGCAGGAGCCCGACGTTCCCACCCCGGAAAAGAGGCTCGGCAGCGGCCGACGGGCACCGAGGTGTCCCGCCTCTGGCAAAGCCCGGAGCCCCAGCGCTGCGGGGCCTGCGGATAGGGCGCCAAGGGGAGGGGAAGAGCAGCAAGAGCTTTCGGGGCTGGGCCCTTCCCTGCGGGTGCAGGAGCCCGACGTTCGCCCCCCCGGAAAAGAGGCTCGGCGGCGGCCGACGGGCCCCGAGGTGTCCCGCCTCTGGCAAAGCCCGGAGCCCCAGCGCTGCGGGGCCTGCGGATAGGGCGCCAAGGGGAGGGGAAGAGCAGCAAGAGCTTTCGGGGCTGGGCCCTTCCCTGCGGGAGCAGGAGCCCGACGTTCGCCCCCCCGGAAAAGAGGCTCGGCGGCGGCCGACGGGCCCCGAGGTGTCCCGCCTCTGGCAAAGCCCGGAGCCCCAGCGCTGCGGGGCCTGCGGATAGGGCGCCAAGGGGAGGGGAAGAGCAGCAAGAGCTTTCGGGGCTGGGCCCTTCCCTGCGGGAGCAGGAGCCCGACGTTCGCCCCCCCGGAAAAGAGGCTCGGCGGCGGCCGACGGGCCCCGAGGTGTCCCGCCTCTGGCAAAGCCCGGAGCCCCAGCGCTGCGGGGCCTGCGCATAGGGCGCCAAGGGGAGGGGAAGAGCAGCAAGAGCTTTCGGGGCTGGGCCCTTCCCTGCGGGAGCAGGAGCCCGACGTTCGCCCCCCCGGAAAAGAGGCTCGGCGGCGGCCGAGGGGCCCCGAGGTGTCCCGCCTCTGGCAAAGCCCGGAGCCCCAGCGCTGCGGGGCCTGCGGATAGGGCGCCAAGGGGAGGGGAAGAGCAGCAAGAGCTTTCGGGGCTGGGCCCTTCCCTGCGGGAGCAGGAGCCCGACGTTCGCCCCCCCAGAAAAGAGGCTCGGCGGCGGCCGACGGGCCCCGAGGTGTCCCGCCTCTGGCAAAGCCCGGAGCCCCAGCGCTGCGGGGCCTGCGGATAGGGGTCAAGGGGAGGGGAAGAGCAGCAAGAGCTTTCGGGGCTGGGCCCTTCCCTGTGGGAGCAGGAGCCCGACGTTCGCCCCCCCGGAAAAGAGGCTCGGCGGCGGCCGACGGGCCCCGAGGTGTCCCGCCTCTGGCAAAGCCCGGAGCCCCAGCGCTGCGGGGCCTGCGCATAGGGCGCCAAGGGGAGGGGAAGAGCAGCAAGAGCTTTCGGGGCTGGGCCCTTCCCTGCGGGAGCAGGAGCCCGACGTTCGCCCCCCCGGAAAAGAGGCTCGGCGGCGGCCGACGGGCCCCGAGGTGTCCCGCCTCTGGCAAAGCCCGGAGCCCCAGCGCTGCGGGGTCTGCGGATAGGGCGCCAAGGGGAGGGGAAGAGCAGCAAGAGCTTTCGGGGCTGGGCCCTTCCCTGCGGGAGCAGGAGCCCGACGTTCGCCCCCCCAGAAAAGAGGCTCGGCGGCGGCCGGCGGGCCCCGAGGTGTCCCGCCTCTGGCAAAGCCCGGAGCCCCAGCGCTGCGGGGCCTGCGGATAGGGGTCAAGGGGAGGGGAAGAGCAGCAAGAGCTTTCGGGGCTGGGCCCTTCCCTGTGGGAGCAGGAGCCCGACGTTCGCCCCCCCGGAAAAGAGGCTCGGCGGCGGCCCACGGGCCCCGAGGTGTCCCGCCTCTGGCAAAGCCCGGAGCCCCAGCGCTGCGGGGCCTGCGGATAGGGGTCAAGGGGAGGGGAAGAGCAGCAAGAGCTTTCGGGGCTGGGCCCTTCCCTGTGGGAGCAGGAGCCCGACGTTCGCCCCCCCGGAAAAGAGGCTCGGCGGCGGCCGACGGGCCCCGAGGTGTCCCGCCTCTGGCAAAGCCCGGAGCCCCAGCGCTGCGGGGCCTGCGGATAGGGCGCCAAGGGGAGGGGAAGAGCAGCAAGAGCTTTCGGGGCTGGGCCCTTCCCTGCGGGAGCAGGAGCCCGACGTTCGTCCCCCGGAAAAGAGGCTCGGCGGCGGCCGAGGGGCCCCGAGGTGTCCCGCCTCTGGCAAAGCCCGGAGCCCCAGCGCTGCGGGGCCTGCGGATAGGGCGCCAAGGGGAGGGGAAGAGCAGCAAGAGCTTTCGGGGCTGGGCCCTTCAATGCGGGAGCAGGAGCCCGACGTTCGCCCCCCCGGAAAAGAGGCTCGGCGGCGGCCGACGGGCCCCGAGGTGTCCCGCCTCTGGCAAAGCCCGGAGCCCCAGCGCTGCGGGGCCTGCGGATAGGGCGCCAAGGGGAGGGGAAGAGCAGCAAGAGCTTTCGGGGCTGGGCCCTTCCCTGCGGGAGCAGGAGCCCGACGTTCGCCCCCCCGGAAAAGAGGCTCGGCAGCGGCCGAGGGGCACCGAGGTGTCCCGCCTCTGGCAAAGCCCGGAGCCCCAGCGCTGCGGGGCCTGCGGATAGGGCGCCAAGGGGAGGGGAAGAGCAGCAAGAGCTTTCGGGGCTGGGCCCTTCCCTGCGGGTGCAGGAGCCCGACGTTCGCCCCCCCGGAAAAGAGGCTCGGCGGCGGCCGAGGGGCCCCGAGGTGTCCCGCCTCTGGCAAAGCCCGGAGCCCCAGCGCTGCGGGGCCTGCGGATAGGGCGCCAAGGGGAGGGGAAGAGCAGCAAGAGCTTTCGGGGCTGGGCCCTTCCCTGCGGGAGCAGGAGCCCGACGTTCGCCCCCCCGGAAAAGAGGCTCGGCGGCGGCCGACGGGCCCCGAGGTGTCCCGCCTCTGGCAAAGCCCGGAGTCCCAGCGCTGCGGGGCCTGCGGATAGGGCGCCAAGGGGAGGGGAAGAGCAGCAAGAGCTTTCGGGGCTGGGCCCTTCCCTGCGGGAGCAGGAGCCCGACGTTCGCCCCCCCGGAAAAGAGGCTCGGCGGCGGCCGAGGGGCCCCGAGGTGTCCCGCCTCTGGCAAAGCCCGGAGCCCCAGCGCTGCGGGGCCTGCGCATAGGGCGCCAAGGGGAGGGGAAGAGCAGCAAGAGCTTTCGGGGCTGGGCCCTTCCCTGCGGGAGCAGGAGCCCGACGTTCGCCCCCCCGGAAAAGAGGCTCGGCGGCGGCCGAGGGGCCCCGAGGTGTCCCGCCTCTGGCAAAGCCCGGAGCCCCAGCGCTGCGGGGCCTGCGGATAGGGCGCCAAGGGGAGGGGAAGAGCAGCAAGAGCTTTCGGGGCTGGGCCCTTCCCTGCGGGAGCAGGAGCCCGACGTTCGCCCCCCCAGAAAAGAGGCTCGGCGGCGGCCGACGGGCCCCGAGGTGTCCCGCCTCTGGCAAAGCCCGGAGCCCCAGCGCTGCGGGGCCTGCGGATAGGGGTCAAGGGGAGGGGAAGAGCAGCAAGAGCTTTCGGGGCTGGGCCCTTCCCTGTGGGAGCAGGAGCCCGACGTTCGCCCCCCCGGAAAAGAGGCTCGGCGGCGGCCGACGGGCCCCGAGGTGTCCCGCCTCTGGCAAAGCCCGGAGCCCCAGCGCTGCGGGGCCTGCGCATAGGGCGCCAAGGGGAGGGGAAGAGCAGCAAGAGCTTTCGGGGCTGGGCCCTTCCCTGCGGGAGCAGGAGCCCGACGTTCGCCCCCCCGGAAAAGAGGCTCGGCGGCGGCCGACGGGCCCCGAGGTGTCCCGCCTCTGGCAAAGCCCGGAGCCCCAGCGCTGCGGGGCCTGCGGATAGGGCGCCAAGGGGAGGGGAAGAGCAGCAAGAGCTTTCGGGGCTGGGCCCTTCCCTGCGGGAGCAGGAGCCCGACGTTCGCCCCCCCAGAAAAGAGGCTCGGCGGCGGCCGACGGGCCCCGAGGTGTCCCGCCTCTGGCAAAGCCCGGAGCCCCAGCGCTGCAGGGCCTGCGGATAGGGGTCAAGGGGAGGGGAAGAGCAGCAAGAGCTTTCGGGGCTGGGCCCTTCCCTGTGGGAGCAGGAGCCCGACGTTCGCCCCCCCGGAAAAGAGGCTCGGCGGCGGCCGACGGGCCCCGAGGTGTCCCGCCTCTGGCAAAGCCCGGAGCCCCAGCGCTGCGGGGCCTGCGGATAGGGCGCCAAGGGGAGGGGAAGAGCAGCAAGAGCTTTCGGGGCTGGGCCCTTCCCTGCGGGAGCAGGAGCCCGACGTTCGCCCCCCCGGAAAAGAGGCTCGGCAGCGGCCGAGGGGCACCGAGGTGTCCCGCCTCTGGCAAAGCCCGGAGCCCCAGCGCTGCGGGGCCTGCGGATAGGGCGCCAAGGGGAGGGGAAGAGCAGCAAGAGCTTTCGGGGCTGGGCCCTTCCCTGCGGGAGCAGGAGCCCGACGTTCGCCCCCCCGGAAAAGAGGCTCGGCAGCGGCCGAGGGGCACCGAGGTGTCCCGCCTCTGGCAAAGCCCGGAGCCCCAGCGCTGCGGGGCCTGCGGATAGGGCGCCAAGGGGAGGGGAAGAGCAGCAAGAGCTTTCGGGGCTGGGCCCTTCCCTGCGGGTGCAGGAGCCCGACGTTCGCCCCCCCGGAAAAGAGGCTCGGCGGCGGCCGACGGGCCCCGAGGTGTCCCGCCTCTGGCAAAGCCCGGAGCCCCAGCGCTGCGGGGCCTGCGGATAGGGCGCCAAGGGGAGGGGAAGAGCAGCAAGAGCTTTCGGGGCTGGGCCCTTCCCTGCGGGAGCAGGAGCCCGACGTTCGCCCCCCCGGAAAAGAGGCTCGGCGGCGGCCGAGGGGCCCCGAGGTGTCCCGCCTCTGGCAAAGCCCGGAGCCCCAGCGCTGCGGGGCCTGCGGATAGGGCGCCAAGGGGAGGGGAAGAGCAGCAAGAGCTTTCGGGGCTGGGCCCTTCCCTGCGGGAGCAGGAGCCCGACGTTCGCCCCCCCGGAAAAGAGGCTCGGCGGCGGCCGACGGGCCCCGAGGTGTCCCGCCTCTGGCAAAGCCCGGAGCCCCAGCGCTGCGGGGCCTGCGCATAGGGCGCCAAGGGGAGGGGAAGAGCAGCAAGAGCTTTCGGGGCTGGGCCCTTCCCTGCGGGAGCAGGAGCCCGACGTTCGCCCCCCCGGAAAAGAGGCTCGGCGGCGGCCGAGGGGCCCCGAGGTGTCCCGCCTCTGGCAAAGCCCGGAGCCCCAGCGCTGCGGGGCCTGCGCATAGGGCGCCAAGGGGAGGGGAAGAGCAGCAAGAGCTTTCGGGGCTGGGCCCTTCCCTGCGGGAGCAGGAGCCCGACGTTCGCCCCCCCGGAAAAGAGGCTCGGCGGCGGCCGACGGGCCCCGAGGTGTCCCGCCTCTGGCAAAGCCCGGAGCCCCAGCGCTGCGGGGCCTGCGGATAGGGCGCCAAGGGGAGGGGAAGAGCAGCAAGAGCTTTCGGGGCTGGGCCCTTCCCTGCGGGAGCAGGAGCCCAACGTTCGCCCCCCCGGAAAAGAGGCTCGGCGGCGGCCGACGGGCCCCGAGGTGTCCCGCCTCTGGCAAAGCCCGGAGCCCCAGCGCTGCGGGGCCTGCGGATAGGGCGCCAAGGGGAGGGGAAGAGCAGCAAGAGCTTTCGGGGCTGGGCCCTTCCCTGTGGGAGCAGGAGCCCGACGTTCGCCCCCCCGGAAAAGAGGCTCGGCGGCGGCCGAGGGGCCCCGAGGTGTCCCGCCTCTGGCAAAGCCCGGAGCCCCAGCGCTGCGGGGCCTGCGGATAGGGCGCCAAGGGGAGGGGAAGAGCAGCAAGAGCTTTCGGGGCTGGGCCCTTCCCTGCGGGAGCAGGAGCCCAACGTTCGCCGCCCCGGAAAAGAGGCTCGGCGGCGGCCGACGGGCCCTGAGGTGTCCCGCCTCTGGCAAAGCCCGGAGCCCCAGCGCTGCGGGGCCTGCAGATAGGGCGCCAAGGGGAGGGGAAGAGCAGCAAGAGCTTTCGGGGCTGGGGCCTTCCCTGCGGGAGCAGGAGCCCGACGTTCGCCCCCCCGGAAAAGAGGCTCGGCGGCGGCCGACGGGCCCCGAGGTGTCCCGCCTCTGGCAAAGCCCGGAGCCCCAGCGCTGCGGGGCCTGCGGATAGGGCGCCAAGGGGAGGGGAAGAGCAGCAAGAGCTTTCGGGGCTGGGCCCTTCCCTGCGGGAGCAGGAGCCCGACGTTCCCACCCCGGAAAAGAGGCTCGGCGGCGGCCGACGGGCCCCGAGGTGTCCCGCCTCTGGCAAAGCCCGGAGCCCCAGCGCTGCGGGGCCTGCGGATAGGGCGCCAAGGGGAGGGGAAGAGCAGCAAGAGCTTTCGGGGCTGGGCCCTTCCCTGCGGGAGCAGGAGCCCAACGTTCGCCGCCCCGGAAAAGAGGCTCGGCGGCGGCCGACGGGCCCTGAGGTGTCCCGCCTCTGGCAAAGCCCGGAGCCCCAGCGCTGCGGGGCCTGCAGATAGGGCGCCAAGGGGAGGGGAAGAGCAGCAAGAGCTTTCGGGGCTGGGGCCTTCCCTGCGGGAGCAGGAGCCCGACGTTCGCCCCCCCGGAAAAGAGGCTCGGCGGCGGCCGACGGGCCCCGAGGTGTCCCGCCTCTGGCAAAGCCCGGAGCCCCAGCGCTGCGGGGCCTGCGGATAGGGCGCCAAGGGGAGGGGAAGAGCAGCAAGAGCTTTCGGGGCTGGGCCCTTCCCTGCGGGAGCAGGAGCCCGACGTTCGCCCCCCCGGAAAAGAGGCTCGGCGGCGGCCGACGGGCACCGAGGTGTCCCGCCTCTGGCAAAGCCCGGAGCCCCAGCGCTGTGGGGCCTGCGGATAGGGCGCCAAGGGGAGGGGAAGAGCAGCAAGAGCTTTCGGGGCTGGGCCCTTCCCTGCGGGAGCAGGAGCCCGACGTTCGTCCCCCGGAAAAGAGGCTCGGCGGCGGCCGAGGGGCCCCGAGGTGTCCCGCCTCTGGCAAAGCCCGGAGCCCCAGCGCTGCGGGGCCTGCGGATAGGGCGCCAAGGGGAGGGGAAGAGCAGCAAGAGCTTTCGGGGCTGGGCCCTTCAATGCGGGAGCAGGAGCCCGACGTTCGCCCCCCCGGAAAAGAGGCTCGGCGGCGGCCGACGGGCCCCGAGGTGTCCCGCCTCTGGCAAAGCCCGGAGCCCCAGCGCTGCGGGGCCTGCGGATAGGGCGCCAAGGGGAGGGGAAGAGCAGCAAGAGCTTTCGGGGCTGGGCCCTTCCCTGCGGGAGCAGGAGCCCGACGTTCGCCCCCCCGGAAAAGAGGCTCGGCAGCGGCCGACGGGCACCGAGGTGTCCCGCCTCTGGCAAAGCCCGGAGCCCCAGCGCTGCGGGGCCTGCGGATAGGGCGCCAAGGGGAGGGGAAGAGCAGCAAGAGCTTTCGGGGCTGGGCCCTTCCCTGCGGGTGCAGGAGCCCGACGTTCGCCCCCCCGGAAAAGAGGCTCGGCGGCGGCCGACGGGCCCCGAGGTGTCCCGCCTCTGGCAAAGCCCGGAGCCCCAGCGCTGCGGGGCCTGCGGATAGGGCGCCAAGGGGAGGGGAAGAGCAGCAAGAGCTTTCGGGGCTGGGCCCTTCCCTGCGGGAGCAGGAGCCCGACGTTCGCCCCCCCGGAAAAGAGGCTCGGCGGCGGCCGACGGGCCCCGAGGTGTCCCGCCTCTGGCAAAGCCCGGAGCCCCAGCGCTGCGGGGCCTGCGGATAGGGCGCCAAGGGGAGGGGAAGAGCAGCAAGAGCTTTCGGGGCTGGGCCCTTCCCTGCGGGAGCAGGAGCCCGACGTTCGCCCCCCCGGAAAAGAGGCTCGGCGGCGGCCGACGGGCCCCGAGGTGTCCCGCCTCTGGCAAAGCCCGGAGCCCCAGCGCTGCGGGGCCTGCGCATAGGGCGCCAAGGGGAGGGGAAGAGCAGCAAGAGCTTTCGGGGCTGGGCCCTTCCCTGCGGGAGCAGGAGCCCGACGTTCGCCCCCCCGGAAAAGAGGCTCGGCGGCGGCCGAGGGGCCCCGAGGTGTCCCGCCTCTGGCAAAGCCCGGAGCCCCAGCGCTGCGGGGCCTGCGGATAGGGCGCCAAGGGGAGGGGAAGAGCAGCAAGAGCTTTCGGGGCTGGGCCCTTCCCTGCGGGAGCAGGAGCCCGACGTTCGCCCCCCCAGAAAAGAGGCTCGGCGGCGGCCGACGGGCCCCGAGGTGTCCCGCCTCTGGCAAAGCCCGGAGCCCCAGCGCTGCGGGGCCTGCGGATAGGGGTCAAGGGGAGGGGAAGAGCAGCAAGAGCTTTCGGGGCTGGGCCCTTCCCTGTGGGAGCAGGAGCCCGACGTTCGCCCCCCCGGAAAAGAGGCTCGGCGGCGGCCGACGGGCCCCGAGGTGTCCCGCCTCTGGCAAAGCCCGGAGCCCCAGCGCTGCGGGGCCTGCGCATAGGGCGCCAAGGGGAGGGGAAGAGCAGCAAGAGCTTTCGGGGCTGGGCCCTTCCCTGCGGGAGCAGGAGCCCGACGTTCGCCCCCCCGGAAAAGAGGCTCGGCGGCGGCCGACGGGCCCCGAGGTGTCCCGCCTCTGGCAAAGCCCGGAGCCCCAGCGCTGCGGGGTCTGCGGATAGGGCGCCAAGGGGAGGGGAAGAGCAGCAAGAGCTTTCGGGGCTGGGCCCTTCCCTGCGGGAGCAGGAGCCCGACGTTCGCCCCCCCAGAAAAGAGGCTCGGCGGCGGCCGGCGGGCCCCGAGGTGTCCCGCCTCTGGCAAAGCCCGGAGCCCCAGCGCTGCGGGGCCTGCGGATAGGGGTCAAGGGGAGGGGAAGAGCAGCAAGAGCTTTCGGGGCTGGGCCCTTCCCTGTGGGAGCAGGAGCCCGACGTTCGCCCCCCCGGAAAAGAGGCTCGGCGGCGGCCGACGGGCCCCGAGGTGTCCCGCCTCTGGCAAAGCCCGGAGCCCCAGCGCTGCGGGGCCTGCGGATAGGGGTCAAGGGGAGGGGAAGAGCAGCAAGAGCTTTCGGGGCTGGGCCCTTCCCTGTGGGAGCAGGAGCCCGACGTTCGCCCCCCCGGAAAAGAGGCTCGGCGGCGGCCGACGGGCCCCGAGGTGTCCCGCCTCTGGCAAAGCCCGGAGCCCCAGCGCTGCGGGGCCTGCGGATAGGGCGCCAAGGGGAGGGGAAGAGCAGCAAGAGCTTTCGGGGCTGGGCCCTTCCCTGCGGGAGCAGGAGCCCGACGTTCGCCCCCCCGGAAAATAGGCTCGGCGGCGGCCGAGGGGCCCCGAGGTGTCCTGACTCTGGCAAAGCCCGGAGCCCCAGCGCTGCGGGGCCTGCGGATAGGGCGCCAAGGGGAGGGGAAGAGCAGCAAGAGCTTTCGGGGCTGGGCCCTTCCCTGCGGGAGCAGGAGCCCGACGTTCGCCCCCCCGGAAAAGAGGCTCGGCGGCGGCCGACGGGCACCGAGGTGTCCCGCCTCTGGCAAAGCCCGGAGCCCCAGCGCTGTGGGGCCTGCGGATAGGGCGCCAAGGGGAGGGGAAGAGCAGCAAGAGCTTTCGGGGCTGGGCCCTTCCCTGCGGGAGCAGGAGCCCGACGTTCGTCCCCCGGAAAAGAGGCTCGGCGGCGGCCGAGGGGCCCCGAGGTGTCCCGCCTCTGGCAAAGCCCGGAGCCCCAGCGCTGCGGGGCCTGCGGATAGGGCGCCAAGGGGAGGGGAAGAGCAGCAAGAGCTTTCGGGGCTGGGCCCTTCAATGCGGGAGCAGGAGCCCGACGTTCGCCCCCCCGGAAAAGAGGCTCGGCGGCGGCCGACGGGCCCCGAGGTGTCCCGCCTCTGGCAAAGCCCGGAGCCCCAGCGCTGCGGGGCCTGCGGATAGGGCGCCAAGGGGAGGGGAAGAGCAGCAAGAGCTTTCGGGGCTGGGCCCTTCCCTGCGGGAGCAGGAGCCCGACGTTCGCCCCCCCGGAAAAGAGGCTCGGCAGCGGCCGAGGGGCACCGAGGTGTCCCGCCTCTGGCAAAGCCCGGAGCCCCAGCGCTGCGGGGCCTGCGGATAGGGCGCCAAGGGGAGGGGAAGAGCAGCAAGAGCTTTCGGGGCTGGGCCCTTCCCTGCGGGAGCAGGAGCCCGACGTTCGCCCCCCCGGAAAAGAGGCTCGGCGGCGGCCGAGGGGCCCCGAGGTGTCCCGCCTCTGGCAAAGCCCGGAGCCCCAGCGCTGCGGGGCCTGCGGATAGGGCGCCAAGGGGAGGGGAAGGGCAGCAAGAGCTTTCGGGGCTGGGCCCTTCCCTGCGGGAGCAGGAGCCCGACGTTCGCCCCCCCGGAAAAGAGGCTCGGCGGCGGCCGAGGGGCCCCGAGGTGTCCCGCCTCTGGCAAAGCCCGGAGCCCCAGCGCTGCGGGGCCTGCGCATAGGGCGCCAAGGGGAGGGGAAGAGCAGCAAGAGCTTTCGGGGCTGGGCCCTTCCCTGCGGGAGCAGGAGCCCGACGTTCGCCCCCCCGGAAAAGAGGCTCGGCGGCGGCCGAGGGGCCCCGAGGTGTCCCGCCTCTGGCAAAGCCCGGAGCCCCAGCGCTGCGGGGCCTGCGGATAGGGCGCCAAGGGGAGGGGAAGAGCAGCAAGAGCTTTCGGGGCTGGGCCCTTCCCTGCGGGAGCAGGAGCCCGACGTTCGCCCCCCCAGAAAAGAGGCTCGGCGGCGGCCGACGGGCCCCGAGGTGTCCCGCCTCTGGCAAAGCCCGGAGCCCCAGCGCTGCGGGGCCTGCGGATAGGGGTCAAGGGGAGGGGAAGAGCAGCAAGAGCTTTCGGGGCTGGGCCCTTCCCTGTGGGAGCAGGAGCCCGACGTTCGCCCCCCCGGAAAAGAGGCTCGGCGGCGGCCGACGGGCCCCGAGGTGTCCCGCCTCTGGCAAAGCCCGGAGCCCCAGCGCTGCGGGGCCTGCGCATAGGGCGCCAAGGGGAGGGGAAGAGCAGCAAGAGCTTTCGGGGCTGGGCCCTTCCCTGCGGGAGCAGGAGCCCGACGTTCGCCCCCCCGGAAAAGAGGCTCGGCGGCGGCCGACGGGCCCCGAGGTGTCCCGCCTCTGGCAAAGCCCGGAGCCCCAGCGCTGCGGGGCCTGCGGATAGGGCGCCAAGGGGAGGGGAAGAGCAGCAAGAGCTTTCGGGGCTGGGCCCTTCCCTGCGGGAGCAGGAGCCCGACGTTCGCCCCCCCGGAAAAGAGGCTCGGCGGCGGCCGACGGGCACCGAGGTGTCCCGCCTCTGGCAAAGCCCGGAGCCCCAGCGCTGTGGGGCCTGCGGATAGGGCGCCAAGGGGAGGGGAAGAGCAGCAAGAGCTTTCGGGGCTGGGCCCTTCCCTGCGGGAGCAGGAGCACGACGTTCGTCCCCCGGAAAAGAGGCTCGGCGGCGGCCGAGGGGCCCCGAGGTGTCCCGCCTCTGGCAAAGCCCGGAGCCCCAGCGCTGCGGGGCCTACGCATAGGGCGCCAAGGGGAGGGGAAGAGCAGCAAGAGCTTTCGGGGCTGGGCCCTTCAATGCGGGAGCAGGAGCCCGACGTTCGCCCCCCCGGAAAAGAGGCTCGGCGGCGGCCGACGGGCCCCGAGGTGTCCCGCCTCTGGCAAAGCCCGGAGCCCCAGCGCTGCGGGGCCTGCGGATAGGGCGCCAAGGGGAGGGGAAGAGCAGCAAGAGCTTTCGGGGCTGGGCCCTTCCCTGCGGGAGCAGGAGCCCGACGTTCGCCCCCCCGGAAAAGAGGCTCGGCAGCGGCCGAGGGGCACCGAGGTGTCCCGCCTCTGGCAAAGCCCGGAGCCCCAGCGCTGCGGGGCCTGCGGATAGGGCGCCAAGGGGAGGGGAAGAGCAGCAAGAGCTTTCGGGGCTGGGCCCTTCCCTGCGGGTGCAGGAGCCCGACGTTCGCCCCCCCGGAAAAGAGGCTCGGCGGCGGCCGACGGGCCCCGAGGTGTCCCGCCTCTGGCAAAGCCCGGAGCCCCAGCGCTGCGGGGCCTGCGGATAGGGCGCCAAGGGGAGGGGAAGAGCAGCAAGAGCTTTCGGGGCTGGGCCCTTCCCTGCGGGAGCAGGAGCCCGACGTTCGCCCCCCCGGAAAAGAGGCTCGGCGGCGGCCGACGGGCCCCGAGGTGTCCCGCCTCTGGCAAAGCCCGGAGCCCCAGCGCTGCGGGGCCTGCGGATAGGGCGCCAAGGGGAGGGGAAGAGCAGCAAGAGCTTTCGGGGCTGGGCCCTTCCCTGCGGGAGCAGGAGCCCGACGTTCCCACCCCGGAAAAGAGGCTCGGCGGCGGCCGACGGGCCCCGAGGTGTCCCGCCTCTGGCAAAGCCCGGAGCCCCAGCGCTGTGGGGCCTGCGGATTGGGCGCCAAGGGGAGGGGAAGAGCAGCAAGAGCTTTCGGGGCTGGGCCCTTCCCTGCGGGAGCAGGAGCCCGACGTTCGTCCCCCGGAAAAGAGGCTCGGCGGCGGCCGAGGGGCCCCGAGGTGTCCCGCCTCTGGCAAAGCCCGGAGCCCCAGCGCTGCGGGGCCTGCGCATAGGGCGCCAAGGGGAGGGGAAGAGCAGCAAGAGCTTTCGGGGCTGGGCCCTTCCCTGCGGGAGCAGGAGCCCGACGTTCGCCCCCCCGGAAAAGAGGCTCGGCGGCGGCCGACGGGCCCCGAGGTGTCCCGCCTCTGGCAAAGCCCGGAGCCCCAGCGCTGCGGGGCCTGCGGATAGGGCGCCAAGGGGAGGGGAAGAGCAGCAAGAGCTTTCGGGGCTGGGCCCTTCCCTGCGGGAGCAGGAGCCCGACGTTCGCCCCCCCGGAAAAGAGGCTCGGCGGCGGCCGACGGGCCCCGAGGTGTCCCGCCTCTGGCAAAGCCCGGAGCCTCTGCGCTGCGGGGCCTGCGGATAGGGCGCCAAGGGGAGGGGAAGAGCAGCAAGAGCTTTCGGGGCTGGGCCCTTCCCTGCGGGAGCAGGAGCCCAACGTTCGCCCCCCCGGAAAAGAGGCTCGGCGGCGGCCGACGGGCCCCGAGGTGTCCCGCCTCTGGCAAAGCCCGGAGCCCCAGCGCTGCGGGGCCTGCGGATAGGGCGCCAAGGGGAGGGGAAGAGCAGCAAGAGCTTTCGGGGCTGGGCCCTTCCCTGTGGGAGCAGGAGCCCGACGTTCGCCCCCCCGGAAAAGAGGCTCGGCGGCGGCCGACGGGCCCCGAGGTGTCCCGCCTCTGGCAAAGCCCGGAGCCCCAGCGCTGCGGGGCCTGCGGATAGGGCGCCAAGGGGAGGGGAAGAGCAGCAAGAGCTTTCGGGGCTGGGCCCTTCCCTGCGGGAGCAGGAGCCCAACGTTCGCCGCCCCGGAAAAGAGGCTCGGCGGCGGCCGACGGGCCCTGAGGTGTCCCGCCTCTGGCAAAGCCCGGAGCCCCAGCGCTGCGGGGCCTGCAGATAGGGCGCCAAGGGGAGGGGAAGAGCAGCAAGAGCTTTCGGGGCTGGGGCCTTCCCTGCGGGAGCAGGAGCCCGACGTTCGCCCCCCCGGAAAAGAGGCTCGGCGGCGGCCGACGGGCCCCGAGGTGTCCCGCCTCTGGCAAAGCCCGGAGCCCCAGCGCTGCGGGGCCTGCGGATAGGGCGCCAAGGGGAGGGGAAGAGCAGCAAGAGCTTTCGGGGCTGGGCCCTTCCCTGCGGGAGCAGGAGCCCGACGTTCCCACCCCGGAAAAGAGGCTCGGCAGCGGCCGACGGGCCCCGAGGTGTCCCGCCTCTGGCAAAGCCCGGAGCCCCAGCGCTGCGGGGCCTGCGGATAGGGCGCCAAGGGGAGGGGAAGAGCAGCAAGAGCTTTCGGGGCTGGGCCCTTCCCTGCGGGTGCAGGAGCCCGACGTTCGCCCCCCCGGAAAAGAGGCTCGGCGGCGGCCGACGGGCCCCGAGGTGTCCCGCCTCTGGCAAAGCCCGGAGCCCCAGCGCTGCGGGGCCTGCGGATAGGGCGCCAAGGGGAGGGGAAGAGCAGCAAGAGCTTTCGGGGCTGGGCCCTTCCCTGCGGGAGCAGGAGCCCGACGTTCGCCCCCCCGGAAAAGAGGCTCGGCGGCGGCCGACGGGCCCCGAGGTGTCCCGCCTCTGGCAAAGCCCGGAGCCCCAGCGCTGCGGGGCCTGCGGATAGGGCGCCAAGGGGAGGGGAAGAGCAGCAAGAGCTTTCGGGGCTGGGCCCTTCCCTGCGGGAGCAGGAGCCCGACGTTCGCCCCCCCGGAAAAGAGGCTCGGCGGCGGCCGACGGGCCCCGAGGTGTCCCGCCTCTGGCAAAGCCCGGAGCCCCAGCGCTGCGGGGCCTGCGGATAGGGCGCCAAGGGGAGGGGAAGAGCAGCAAGAGCTTTCGGGGCTGGGCCCTTCCCTGCGGGAGCAGGAGCCCGACGTTCGCCCCCCCGGAAAAGAGGCTCGGCGGCGGCCGACGGGCCCCGAGGTGTCCCGCCTCTGGCAAAGCCCGGAGCCCCAGCGCTGCGGGGCCTGCGGATAGGGCGCCAAGGGGAGGGGAAGAGCAGCAAGAGCTTTCGGGGCTGGGCCCTTCCCTGCGGGAGCAGGAGCCCGACGTTCGCCCCCCCGGAAAAGAGGCTCGGCGGCGGCCGACGGGCCCCGAGGTGTCCCGCCTCTGGCAAAGCCCGGAGCCCCAGCGCTGCGGGGCCTGCGGATAGGGCGCCAAGGGGAGGGGAAGAGCAGCAAGAGCTTTCGGGGCTGGGCCCTTCCCTGCGGGAGCAGGAGCCCGACGTTCGCCCCCCCGGAAAAGAGGCTCGGCGGGGCCGACGGGCCCCGAGGTGTCCCGCCTCTGGCAAAGCCCGGAGCCCCAGCGCTGCGGGGCCTGCGGATAGGGCGCCAAGGGGAGGGGAAGAGCAGCAAGAGCTTTCGGGGCTGGGCCCTTCCCTGCGGGAGCAGGAGCCCGACGTTCGCCCCCCCGGAAAAGAGGCTCGGCGGCGGCCGACGGGCCCCGAGGTGTCCCGCCTCTGGCAAAGCCCGGAGCCCCAGCGCTGCGGGGTCCTGCGGATAGGGCGCCAAGGGGAGGGGAAGAGCAGCAAGAGCTTTCGGGGCTGGGCCCTTCCCTGCGGGAGCAGGAGCCCGACGTTCGCCCCCCCGGAAAAGAGGCTCGGCGGCGGCCGACGGGCCCCGAGGTGTCCCGCCTCTGGCAAAGCCCGGAGCCCCAGCGCTGCGGGGCCTGCGGATAGGGCGCCAAGGGGAGGGGAAGAGCAGCAAGAGCTTTCGGGGCTGGGCCCTTCCCTGCGGGAGCAGGAGCCCGACGTTCGCCCCCCCGGAAAAGAGGCTCGGCGGCGGCCGACGGGCCCCGAGGTGTCCCGCCTCTGGCAAAGCCCGGAGCCCCAGCGCTGCGGGGCCTGCGGATAGGGCGCCAAGGGGAGGGGAAGAGCAGCAAGAGCTTTCGGGGCTGGGCCCTTCCCTGCGGGAGCAGGAGCCCGACGTTCGCCCCCCCGGAAAAGAGGCTCGGCGGCGGCCGACGGGCCCCGAGGTGTCCCGCCTCTGGCAAAGCCCGGAGCCCCAGCGCTGCGGGGCCTGCGGATAGGGCGCCAAGGGGAGGGGAAGAGCAGCAAGAGCTTTCGGGGCTGGGCCCTTCCCTGCGGGAGCAGGAGCCCGACGTTCGCCCCCCCGGAAAAGAGGCTCGGCGGCGGCCGACGGGCCCCGAGGTGTCCCGCCTCTGGCAAAGCCCGGAGCCCCAGCGCTGCGGGGCCTGCGGATAGGGCGCCAAGGGGAGGGGAAGAGCAGCAAGAGCTTTCGGGGCTGGGCCCTTCCCTGCGGGAGCAGGAGCCCGACGTTCGCCCCCCCGGAAAAGAGGCTCGGCGGCGGCCGACGGGCCCCGAGGTGTCCCGCCTCTGGCAAAGCCCGGAGCCCCAGCGCTGCGGGGCCTGCGGATAGGGCGCCAAGGGGAGGGGAAGAGCAGCAAGAGCTTTCGGGGCTGGGCCCTTCCCTGCGGGAGCAGGAGCCCGACGTTCGCCCCCCCGGAAAAGAGGCTCGGCGGCGGCCGACGGGCCCCGAGGTGTCCCGCCTCTGGCAAAGCCCGGAGCCCCAGCGCTGCGGGGCCTGCGGATAGGGCGCCAAGGGGAGGGGAAGAGCAGCAAGAGCTTTCGGGGCTGGGCCCTTCCCTGCGGGAGCAGGAGCCCGACGTTCGCCCCCCCGGAAAAGAGGCTCGGCGGCGGCCGACGGGCCCCGAGGTGTCCCGCCTCTGGCAAAGCCCGGAGCCCCAGCGCTGCGGGGCCTGCGGATAGGGCGCCAAGGGGAGGGGAAGAGCAGCAAGAGCTTTCGGGGCTGGGCCCTTCCCTGCGGGAGCAGGAGCCCGACGTTCGCCCCCCCGGAAAAGAGGCTCGGCGGCGGCCGACGGGCCCCGAGGTGTCCCGCCTCTGGCAAAGCCCGGAGCCCCAGCGCTGCGGGGCCTGCGGATAGGGCGCCAAGGGGAGGGGAAGAGCAGCAAGAGCTTTCGGGGCTGGGCCCTTCCCTGCGGGAGCAGGAGCCCGACGTTCGCCCCCCCGGAAAAGAGGCTCGGCGGCGGCCGACGGGCCCCGAGGTGTCCCGCCTCTGGCAAAGCCCGGAGCCCCAGCGCTGCGGGGCCTGCGGATAGGGCGCCAAGGGGAGGGGAAGAGCAGCAAGAGCTTTCGGGGCTGGGCCCTTCCCTGCGGGAGCAGGAGCCCGACGTTCGCCCCCCCGGAAAAGAGGCTCGGCGGCGGCCGACGGGCCCCGAGGTGTCCCGCCTCTGGCAAAGCCCGGAGCCCCAGCGCTGCGGGGCCTGCGGATAGGGCGCCAAGGGGAGGGGAAGAGCAGCAAGAGCTTTCGGGGCTGGGCCCTTCCCTGCGGGAGCAGGAGCCCGACGTTCGCCCCCCCGGAAAAGAGGCTCGGCGGCGGCCGACGGGCCCCGAGGTGTCCCGCCTCTGGCAAAGCCCGGAGCCCCAGCGCTGCGGGGCCTGCGGATAGGGCGCCAAGGGGAGGGGAAGAGCAGCAAGAGCTTTCGGGGCTGGGCCCTTCCCTGCGGGAGCAGGAGCCCGACGTTCGCCCCCCCGGAAAAGAGGCTCGGCGGCGGCCGACGGGCCCCGAGGTGTCCCGCCTCTGGCAAAGCCCGGAGCCCCAGCGCTGCGGGGCCTGCGGATAGGGCGCCAAGGGGAGGGGAAGAGCAGCAAGAGCTTTCGGGGCTGGGCCCTTCCCTGCGGGAGCAGGAGCCCGACGTTCGCCCCCCCGGAAAAGAGGCTCGGCGGCGGCCGACGGGCCCCGAGGTGTCCCGCCTCTGGCAAAGCCCGGAGCCCCAGCGCTGCGGGGCCTGCGGATAGGGCGCCAAGGGGAGGGGAAGAGCAGCAAGAGCTTTCGGGGCTGGGCCCTTCCCTGCGGGAGCAGGAGCCCGACGTTCGCCCCCCCGGAAAAGAGGCTCGGCGGCGGCCGACGGGCCCCGAGGTGTCCCGCCTCTGGCAAAGCCCGGAGCCCCAGCGCTGCGGGGCCTGCGGATAGGGCGCCAAGGGGAGGGGAAGAGCAGCAAGAGCTTTCGGGGCTGGGCCCTTCCCTGCGGGAGCAGGAGCCCGACGTTCGCCCCCCCGGAAAAGAGGCTCGGCGGCGGCCGACGGGCCCCGAGGTGTCCCGCCTCTGGCAAAGCCCGGAGCCCCAGCGCTGCGGGGCCTGCGGATAGGGCGCCAAGGGGAGGGGAAGAGCAGCAAGAGCTTTCGGGGCTGGGCCCTTCCCTGCGGGAGCAGGAGCCCGACGTTCGCCCCCCCGGAAAAGAGGCTCGGCGGCGGCCGACGGGCCCCGAGGTGTCCCGCCTCTGGCAAAGCCCGGAGCCCCAGCGCTGCGGGGCCTGCGGATAGGGCGCCAAGGGGAGGGGAAGAGCAGCAAGAGCTTTCGGGGCTGGGCCCTTCCCTGCGGGAGCAGGAGCCCGACGTTCGCCCCCCCGGAAAAGAGGCTCGGCGGCGGCCGACGGGCCCCGAGGTGTCCCGCCTCTGGCAAAGCCCGGAGCCCCAGCGCTGCGGGGCCTGCGGATAGGGCGCCAAGGGGAGGGGAAGAGCAGCAAGAGCTTTCGGGGCTGGGCCCTTCCCTGCGGGAGCAGGAGCCCGACGTTCGCCCCCCCGGAAAAGAGGCTCGGCGGCGGCCGACGGGCCCCGAGGTGTCCCGCCTCTGGCAAAGCCCGGAGCCCCAGCGCTGCGGGGCCTGCGGATAGGGCGCCAAGGGGAGGGGAAGAGCAGCAAGAGCTTTCGGGGCTGGGCCCTTCCCTGCGGGAGCAGGAGCCCGACGTTCGCCCCCCCGGAAAAGAGGCTCGGCGGCGGCCGACGGGCCCCGAGGTGTCCCGCCTCTGGCAAAGCCCGGAGCCCCAGCGCTGCGGGGCCTGCGGATAGGGCGCCAAGGGGAGGGGAAGAGCAGCAAGAGCTTTCGGGGCTGGGCCCTTCCCTGCGGGAGCAGGAGCCCGACGTTCGCCCCCCCGGAAAAGAGGCTCGGCGGCGGCCGACGGGCCCCGAGGTGTCCCGCCTCTGGCAAAGCCCGGAGCCCCAGCGCTGCGGGGCCTGCGGATAGGGCGCCAAGGGGAGGGGAAGAGCAGCAAGAGCTTTCGGGGCTGGGCCCTTCCCTGCGGGAGCAGGAGCCCGACGTTCGCCCCCCCGGAAAAGAGGCTCGGCGGCGGCCGACGGGCCCCGAGGTGTCCCGCCTCTGGCAAAGCCCGGAGCCCCAGCGCTGCGGGGCCTGCGGATAGGGCGCCAAGGGGAGGGGAAGAGCAGCAAGAGCTTTCGGGGCTGGGCCCTTCCCTGCGGGAGCAGGAGCCCGACGTTCGCCCCCCCGGAAAAGAGGCTCGGCGGCGGCCGACGGGCCCCGAGGTGTCCCGCCTCTGGCAAAGCCCGGAGCCCCAGCGCTGCGGGGCCTGCGGATAGGGCGCCAAGGGGAGGGGAAGAGCAGCAAGAGCTTTCGGGGCTGGGCCCTTCCCTGCGGGAGCAGGAGCCCGACGTTCGCCCCCCCGGAAAAGAGGCTCGGCGGCGGCCGACGGGCCCCGAGGTGTCCCGCCTCTGGCAAAGCCCGGAGCCCCAGCGCTGCGGGGCCTGCGGATAGGGCGCCAAGGGGAGGGGAAGAGCAGCAAGAGCTTTCGGGGCTGGGCCCTTCCCTGCGGGAGCAGGAGCCCGACGTTCGCCCCCCCGGAAAAGAGGCTCGGCGGCGGCCGACGGGCCCCGAGGTGTCCCGCCTCTGGCAAAGCCCGGAGCCCCAGCGCTGCGGGGCCTGCGGATAGGGCGCCAAGGGGAGGGGAAGAGCAGCAAGAGCTTTCGGGGCTGGGCCCTTCCCTGCGGGAGCAGGAGCCCGACGTTCGCCCCCCCGGAAAAGAGGCTCGGCGGCGGCCGACGGGCCCCGAGGTGTCCCGCCTCTGGCAAAGCCCGGAGCCCCAGCGCTGCGGGGCCTGCGGATAGGGCGCCAAGGGGAGGGGAAGAGCAGCAAGAGCTTTCGGGGCTGGGCCCTTCCCTGCGGGAGCAGGAGCCCGACGTTCGCCCCCCCGGAAAAGAGGCTCGGCGGCGGCCGAGGGGCCCCGAGGTGTCCCGCCTCTGGCAAAGCCCGGAGCCCCAGCGCTGCGGGGCCTGCGGATAGGGCGCCAAGGGGAGGGGAAGAGCAGCAAGAGCTTTCGGGCTGGGCCCTTCCCTGCGGGAGCAGGAGCCCGACGTTCGCCCCCCCGGAAAAGAGGCTCGGCGGCGGCCGACGGGCCCCGAGGTGTCCCGCCTCTGGCAAAGCCCGGAGCCCCAGCGCTGCGGGGCCTGCGGATAGGGCGCCAAGGGGAGGGGAAGAGCAGCAAGAGCTTTCGGGGCTGGGCCCTTCCCTGCGGGAGCAGGAGCCCGACGTTCGCCCCCCCGGAAAAGAGGCTCGGCGGCGGCCGACGGGCCCCGAGGTGTCCCGCCTCTGGCAAAGCCCGGAGCCCCAGCGCTGCGGGGCCTGCGGATAGGGCGCCAAGGGGAGGGGAAGAGCAGCAAGAGCTTTCGGGGCTGGGCCCTTCCCTGCGGGAGCAGGAGCCCGACGTTCGCCCCCCCGGAAAAGAGGCTCGGCGGCGGCCGACGGGCCCCGAGGTGTCCCGCCTCTGGCAAAGCCCGGAGCCCCAGCGCTGCGGGGCCTGCGGATAGGGCGCCAAGGGGAGGGGAAGAGCAGCAAGAGCTTTCGGGGCTGGGCCCTTCCCTGCGGGAGCAGGAGCCCGACGTTCGCCCCCCCGGAAAAGAGGCTCGGCGGCGGCCGACGGGCCCCGAGGTGTCCCGCCTCTGGCAAAGCCCGGAGCCCCAGCGCTGCGGGGCCTGCGGATAGGGCGCCAAGGGGAGGGGAAGAGCAGCAAGAGCTTTCGGGGCTGGGCCCTTCCCTGCGGGAGCAGGAGCCCGACGTTCGCCCCCCCGGAAAAGAGGCTCGGCGGCGGCCGACGGGCCCCGAGGTGTCCCGCCTCTGGCAAAGCCCGGAGCCCCAGCGCTGCGGGGCCTGCGGATAGGGCGCCAAGGGGAGGGGAAGAGCAGCAAGAGCTTTCGGGGCTGGGCCCTTCCCTGCGGGAGCAGGAGCCCGACGTTCGCCCCCCCGGAAAAGAGGCTCGGCGGCGGCCGACGGGCCCCGAGGTGTCCCGCCTCTGGCAAAGCCCGGAGCCCCAGCGCTGCGGGGCCTGCGGATAGGGCGCCAAGGGGAGGGGAAGAGCAGCAAGAGCTTTCGGGGCTGGGCCCTTCCCTGCGGGAGCAGGAGCCCGACGTTCGCCCCCCCGGAAAAGAGGCTCGGCGGCGGCCGACGGGCCCCGAGGTGTCCCGCCTCTGGCAAAGCCCGGAGCCCCAGCGCTGCGGGGCCTGCGGATAGGGCGCCAAGGGGAGGGGAAGAGCAGCAAGAGCTTTCGGGGCTGGGCCCTTCCCTGCGGGAGCAGGAGCCCGACGTTCGCCCCCCCGGAAAAGAGGCTCGGCGGCGGCCGACGGGCCCCGAGGTGTCCCGCCTCTGGCAAAGCCCGGAGCCCCAGCGCTGCGGGGCCTGCGGATAGGGCGCCAAGGGGAGGGGAAGAGCAGCAAGAGCTTTCGGGGCTGGGCCCTTCCCTGCGGGAGCAGGAGCCCGACGTTCGCCCCCCCGGAAAAGAGGCTCGGCGGCGGCCGACGGGCCCCGAGGTGTCCCGCCTCTGGCAAAGCCCGGAGCCCCAGCGCTGCGGGGCCTGCGGATAGGGCGCCAAGGGGAGGGGAAGAGCAGCAAGAGCTTTCGGGGCTGGGCCCTTCCCTGCGGGAGCAGGAGCCCGACGTTCGCCCCCCCTCAAAAGAGGCTCGGCGGCGGCCGAGGGGCCCCGAGGTGTCCCGCCTCTGGCAAAGCCCGGAGCCCCAGCGCTGCGGGGCCTGCGGATAGGGCGCCAAGGGGAGGGGAAGAGCAGCAAGAGCTTTCGGGGCTGGGCCCTTCCCTGCGGGAGCAGGAGCCCGACGTTCGCCCCCCCGGAAAAGAGGCTCGGCGGCGGCCGACGGGCCCCGAGGTGTCCCGCCTCTGGCAAAGCCCGGAGCCCCAGCGCTGCGGGGCCTGCGGATAGGGCGCCAAGGGGAGGGGAAGAGCAGCAAGAGCTTTCGGGGCTGGGCCCTTCCCTGCGGGAGCAGGAGCCCGACGTTCGCCCCCCCGGAAAAGAGGCTCGGCGGCGGCCGACGGGCCCCGAGGTGTCCCGCCTCTGGCAAAGCCCGGAGCCCCAGCGCTGCGGGGCCTGCGGATAGGGCGCCAAGGGGAGGGGAAGAGCAGCAAGAGCTTTCGGGGCTGGGCCCTTCCCTGCGGGAGCAGGAGCCCGACGTTCGCCCCCCCGGAAAAGAGGCTCGGCGGCGGCCGACGGGCCCCGAGGTGTCCCGCCTCTGGCAAAGCCCGGAGCCCCAGCGCTGCGGGGCCTGCGGATAGGGCGCCAAGGGGAGGGGAAGAGCAGCAAGAGCTTTCGGGGCTGGGCCCTTCCCTGCGGGAGCAGGAGCCCGACGTTCGCCCCCCCGGAAAAGAGGCTCGGCGGCGGCCGACGGGCCCCGAGGTGTCCCGCCTCTGGCAAAGCCCGGAGCCCCAGCGCTGCGGGGCCTGCGGATAGGGCGCCAAGGGGAGGGGAAGAGCAGCAAGAGCTTTCGGGGCTGGGCCCTTCCCTGCGGGAGCAGGAGCCCGACGTTCGCCCCCCCGGAAAAGAGGCTCGGCGGCGGCCGACGGGCCCCGAGGTGTCCCGCCTCTGGCAAAGCCCGGAGCCCCAGCGCTGCGGGGCCTGCGGATAGGGCGCCAAGGGGAGGGGAAGAGCAGCAAGAGCTTTCGGGGCTGGGCCCTTCCCTGCGGGAGCAGGAGCCCGACGTTCGCCCCCCCGGAAAAGAGGCTCGGCGGCGGCCGACGGGCCCCGAGGTGTCCCGCCTCTGGCAAAGCCCGGAGCCCCAGCGCTGCGGGGCCTGCGGATAGGGCGCCAAGGGGAGGGGAAGAGCAGCAAGAGCTTTCGGGGCTGGGCCCTTCCCTGCGGGAGCAGGAGCCCGACGTTCGCCCCCCCGGAAAAGAGGCTCGGCGGCGGCCGACGGGCCCCGAGGTGTCCCGCCTCTGGCAAAGCCCGGAGCCCCAGCGCTGCGGGGCCTGCGGATAGGGCGCCAAGGGGAGGGGAAGAGCAGCAAGAGCTTTCGGGGCTGGGCCCTTCCCTGCGGGAGCAGGAGCCCGACGTTCGCCCCCCCGGAAAAGAGGCTCGGCGGCGGCCGACGGGCCCCGAGGTGTCCCGCCTCTGGCAAAGCCCGGAGCCCCAGCGCTGCGGGGCCTGCGGATAGGGCGCCAAGGGGAGGGGAAGAGCAGCAAGAGCTTTCGGGGCTGGGCCCTTCCCTGCGGGAGCAGGAGCCCGACGTTCGCCCCCCCGGAAAAGAGGCTCGGCGGCGGCCGAGGGGCCCCGAGGTGTCCCGCCTCTGGCAAAGCCCGGAGCCCCAGCGCTGCGGGGCCTGCGGATAGGGCGCCAAGGGGAGGGGAAGAGCAGCAAGAGCTTTCGGGGCTGGGCCCTTCCCTGCGGGAGCAGGAGCCCGACGTTCGCCCCCCCGGAAAAGAGGCTCGGCGGCGGCCGACGGGCCCCGAGGTGTCCCGCCTCTGGCAAAGCCCGGAGCCCCAGCGCTGCGGGGCCTGCGGATAGGGCGCCAAGGGGAGGGGAAGAGCAGCAAGAGCTTTCGGGGCTGGGCCCTTCCCTGCGGGAGCAGGAGCCCGACGTTCGCCCCCCCGGAAAAGAGGCTCGGCGGCGGCCGACGGGCCCCGAGGTGTCCCGCCTCTGGCAAAGCCCGGAGCCCCAGCGCTGCGGGGCCTGCGGATAGGGCGCCAAGGGGAGGGGAAGAGCAGCAAGAGCTTTCGGGGCTGGGCCCTTCCCTGCGGGAGCAGGAGCCCGACGTTCGCCCCCCCGGAAAAGAGGCTCGGCGGCGGCCGAGGGGCCCCGAGGTGTCCCGCCTCTGGCAAAGCCCGGAGCCCCAGCGCTGCGGGGCCTGCGGATAGGGCGCCAAGGGGAGGGGAAGAGCAGCAAGAGCTTTCGGGGCTGGGCCCTTCCCTGCGGGAGCAGGAGCCCGACGTTCGCCCCCCCGGAAAAGAGGCTCGGCGGCGGCCGACGGGCCCCGAGGTGTCCCGCCTCTGGCAAAGCCCGGAGCCCCAGCGCTGCGGGGCCTGCGGATAGGGCGCCAAGGGGAGGGGAAGAGCAGCAAGAGCTTTCGGGGCTGGGCCCTTCCCTGCGGGAGCAGGAGCCCGACGTTCGCCCCCCCGGAAAAGAGGCTCGGCGGCGGCCGACGGGCCCCGAGGTGTCCCGCCTCTGGCAAAGCCCGGAGCCCCAGCGCTGCGGGGCCTGCGGATAGGGCGCCAAGGGGAGGGGAAGAGCAGCAAGAGCTTTCGGGGCTGGGCCCTTCCCTGCGGGAGCAGGAGCCCGACGTTCGCCCCCCCGGAAAAGAGGCTCGGCGGCGGCCGAGGGGCCCCGAGGTGTCCCGCCTCTGGCAAAGCCCGGAGCCCCAGCGCTGCGGGGCCTGCGGATAGGGCGCCAAGGGGAGGGGAAGAGCAGCAAGAGCTTTCGGGGCTGGGCCCTTCCCTGCGGGAGCAGGAGCCCGACGTTCGCCCCCCCGGAAAAGAGGCTCGGCGGCGGCCGAGGGGCCCCGAGGTGTCCCGCCTCTGGCAAAGCCCGGAGCCCCAGCGCTGCGGGGCCTGCGGATAGGGCGCCAAGGGGAGGGGAAGAGCAGCAAGAGCTTTCGGGGCTGGGCCCTTCCCTGCGGGAGCAGGAGCCCGACGTTCGCCCCCCCGGAAAAGAGGCTCGGCGGCGGCCGAGGGGCCCCGAGGTGTCCCGCCTCTGGCAAAGCCCGGAGCCCCAGCGCTGCGGGGCCTGCGGATAGGGCGCCAAGGGGAGGGGAAGAGCAGCAAGAGCTTTCGGGGCTGGGCCCTTCCCTGCGGGAGCAGGAGCCCGACGTTCGCCCCCCCGGAAAAGAGGCTCGGCGGCGGCCGAGAGGCCCCGAGGTGTCCCGCCTCTGGCAAAGCCCGGAGCCCCAGCGCTGCGGGGCCTGCGGATAGGGCGCCAAGGGGAGGGGAAGAGCAGCAAGAGCTTTCGGGGCTGGGCCCTTCCCTGCGGGAGCAGGAGCCCGACGTTCGCCCCCCCGGAAAAGAGGCTCGGCGGCGGCCGACGGGCCCCGAGGTGTCCCGCCTCTGGCAAAGCCCGGAGCCCCAGCGCTGCGGGGCCTGCGGATAGGGCGCCAAGGGGAGGGGAAGAGCAGCAAGAGCTTTCGGGGCTGGGCCCTTCCCTGCGGGAGCAGGAGCCCGACGTTCGCCCCCCCGGAAAAGAGGCTCGGCGGCGGCCGACGGGCCCCGAGGTGTCCCGCCTCTGGCAAAGCCCGGAGCCCCAGCGCTGCGGGGCCTGCGGATAGGGCGCCAAGGGGAGGGGAAGAGCAGCAAGAGCTTTCGGGGCTGGGCCCTTCCCTGCGGGAGCAGGAGCCCGACGTTCGCCCCCCCGGAAAAGAGGCTCGGCGGCGGCCGACGGGCCCCGAGGTGTCCCGCCTCTGGCAAAGCCCGGAGCCCCAGCGCTGCGGGGCCTGCGGATAGGGCGCCAAGGGGAGGGGAAGAGCAGCAAGAGCTTTCGGGGCTGGGCCCTTCCCTGCGGGAGCAGGAGCCCGACGTTCGCCCCCCCGGAAAAGAGGCTCGGTGGCGGTCGAGAGGCCCCGAGGTGTCCCGCCTCTGGCAAAGCCCGGAGCCCCAGCGCTGCGGGGCCTGCGGATAGGGCGCCAAGGGGAGGGGAAGAGCAGCAAGAGCTTTCGGGGCTGGGCCCTTCCCTGCGGGAGCAGGAGCCCGACGTTCGCCCCCCCGGAAAAGAGGCTCGGCGGCGGCCGACGGGCCCCGAGGTGTCCCGCCTCTGGCAAAGCCCGGAGCCCCAGCGCTGCGGGGCCTGCGGATAGGGCGCCAAGGGGAGGGGAAGAGCAGCAAGAGCTTTCGGGGCTGGGCCCTTCCCTGCGGGAGCAGGAGCCCGACGTTCGCCCCCCCGGAAAAGAGGTTCGGCGGCGGCCGAAGGGCCCCGAGGTGTCCCGCCTCTGGCAAAGCCCGGAGCCCCAGCGCTGCGGGGCCTGCGGATAGGGCGCCAAGGGGAGGGGAAGAGCAGCAAGAGCTTTCGGGGCTGGGCCCTTCCCTGCGGGAGCAGGAGCCCGACGTTCGCCCCCCCTCAAAAGAGGCTCGGCGGCGGCCGACGGGCCCCGAGGTGTCCCGCCTCTGGCAAAGCCCGGAGCCCCAGCGCTGCGGGGCCTGTGGATAGGGCGCCAAGGGGAGGGGAAGAGCAGCAAGAGCTTTCGGGGCTGGGCCCTTCCCTGCGGGAGCAGGAGCCCGACGTTCGCCCCCCCGGAAAAGAGGCTCGGCGGCGGCCGACGGGCCCCGAGGTGTCCCGCCTCTGGCAAAGCCCGGAGCCCCAGCGCTGCGGGGCCTGCGGATAGGGCGCCAAGGGGAGGGGAAGAGCAGCAAGAGCTTTCGGGGCTGGGCCCTTCCCTGCGGGAGCAGGAGCTTGACGTTCGCCCCCCCGGAAAAGAGGTTCGGCGGCGGCCGAAGGGCCCCGAGGTGTCCCTCCTCTGGCAAAGCCCGGAGCCCCAGCGCTGCGGGGCCTGCGGATAGGGCGCCAAGGGGAGGGGAAGAGCAGCAAGAGCTTTCGGGGCTGGGCCCTTCCCTGCGGGAGCAGGAGCCCGACGTTCGCCCCCCCGGAAAAGAGGCTCGGCGGCGGCCGACGGGCCCCGAGGTGTCCCGCCTCTGGCAAAGCCCGGAGCCCCAGCGCTGCGGGGCCTGCGGATAGGGCGCCAAGGGGAGGGGAAGAGCAGCAAGAGCTTTCGGGGCTGGGCCCTTCCCTGCGGGAGCAGGAGCCCGACGTTCGCCCCCCCGGAAAAGAGGCTCGGCGGCGGCCGAGGGGCCCCGAGGTGTCCCGCCTCTGGCAAAGCCCGGAGCCCCAGCGCTGCGGGGCCTGCGGATAGGGCGCCAAGGGGAGGGGAAGAGCAGCAAGAGCTTTCGGGGCTGGGCCCTTCCCTGCGGGAGCAGGAGCCCGACGTTCGCCCCCCCGGAAAAGAGGCTCGGCGGCGGCCGACGGGCCCCGAGGTGTCCCGCCTCTGGCAAAGCCCGGAGCCCCAGCGCTGCGGGGCCTGCGGATAAGGCGCCAAGGGGAGGGGAAGAGCAGCAAGAGCTTTCGGGGCTGGGCCCTTCCCTGCGGGAGCAGGAGCCCGACGTTCGCCCCCCCGGAAAAGAGGCTCGGCGGCGGACGAGGGGCCCCGAGGTGTCCCGCCTCTGGCAAAGCCCGGAGCCCCAGCGCTGCGGGGCCTGCGGATAGGGCGCCAAGGGGAGGGGAAGAGCAGCAAGAGCTTTCGGGGCTGGGCCCTTCCCTGCGGGAGCAGGAGCCCGACGTTCGCCCCCCCGGAAAAGAGGCTCGGCGGCGGACGAGGGGCCCCGAGGTGTCCCGCCTCTGGCAAAGCCCGGAGCCCCAGCGCTGCGGGGCCTGCGGATAGGGCGCCAAGGGGAGGGGAAGAGCAGCAAGAGCTTTCGGGGCTGGGCCCTTCCCTGCGGGAGCAGGAGCCCGACGTTCGCCCCCCCGGAAAAGAGGCTCGGCGGCGGCCGACGGGCCCCGAGGTGTCCCGCCTCTGGCAAAGCCCGGAGCCCCAGCGCTGCGGGGCCTGCGGATAGGGCGCCAAGGGGAGGGGAAGAGCAGCAAGAGCTTTCGGGGCTGGGCCCTTCCCTGCGGGAGCAGGAGCCCGACGTTCGCCCCCCCGGAAAAGAGGCTCGGCGGCGGCCGACGGGCCCCGAGGTGTCCCGCCTCTGGCAAAGCCCGGAGCCCCAGCGCTGCGGGGCCTGCGGATAGGGCGCCAAGGGGAGGGGAAGAGCAGCAAGAGCTTTCGGGGCTGGGCCCTTCCCTGCGGGAGCAGGAGCCCGACGTTCGCCCCCCCGGAAAAGAGGCTCGGCGGCGGCCGAGGGGCCCCGAGGTGTCCCGCCTCTGGCAAAGCCCGGAGCCCCAGCGCTGCGGGGCCTGCGGATAGGGCGCCAAGGGGAGGGGAAGAGCAGCAAGAGCTTTCGGGGCTGGGCCCTTCCCTGCGGGAGCAGGAGCCCGACGTTCGCCCCCCCTCAAAAGAGGCTCGGCGGCGGCCGACGGGCCCCGAGGTGTCCCGCCTCTGGCAAAGCCCGGAGCCCCAGCGCTGCGGGGCCTGCGGATAAGGCGCCAAGGGGAGGGGAAGAGCAGCAAGAGCTTTCGGGGCTGGGCCCTTCCCTGCGGGAGCAGGAGCCCGACGTTCGCCCCCCCGGAAAAGAGGCTCGGCGGCGGACGAGGGGCCCCGAGGTGTCCCGCCTCTGGCAAAGCCCGGAGCCCCAGCGCTGCGGGGCCTGCGGATAGGGCGCCAAGGGGAGGGGAAGAGCAGCAAGAGCTTTCGGGGCTGGGCCCTTCCCTGCGGGAGCAGGAGCCCGACGTTCGCCCCCCCGGAAAAGAGGCTCGGCGGCGGACGAGGGGCCCCGAGGTGTCCCGCCTCTGGCAAAGCCCGGAGCCCCAGCGCTGCGGGGCCTGCGGATAGGGCGCCAAGGGGAGGGGAAGAGCAGCAAGAGCTTTCGGGGCTGGGCCCTTCCCTGCGGGAGCAGGAGCCCGACGTTCGCCCCCCCGGAAAAGAGGCTCGGCGGCGGCCGACGGGCCCCGAGGTGTCCCGCCTCTGGCAAAGCCCGGAGCCCCAGCGCTGCGGGGCCTGCGGATAGGGCGCCAAGGGGAGGGGAAGAGCAGCAAGAGCTTTCGGGGCTGGGCCCTTCCCTGCGGGAGCAGGAGCCCGACGTTCGCCCCCCCGGAAAAGAGGCTCGGCGGCGGCCGAGGGGCCCCGAGGTGTCCCGCCTCTGGCAAAGCCCGGAGCCCCAGCGCTGCGGGGCCTGCAGATAGGGCGCCAAGGGGAGGGGAAGAGCAGCAAGAGCTTTCGGGGCTGGGCCCTTCCCTGCGGGAGCAGGAGCCCGACGTTCGCCCCCCCGGAAAAGAGGTTCGGCGGCGGCCGAAGGGCCCCGAGGTGTCCCGCCTCTGGCAAAGCCCGGAGCCCCAGTGCTGCGGGGCCTGCGGATAGGGCGCCAAGGGGAGGGGAAGAGCAGCAAGAGCTTTCGGGGCTGGGCCCTTCCCTGCGGGAGCAGGAGCCCGACGTTCGCCCCCCGGAAAAGAGGCTCGGCGGCGGCCGACGGGCCCCGAGGTGTCCCGCCTCTGGCAAAGCCCGGAGCCCCAGCGCTGCGGGGCCTGCGGATAGGGCGCCAAGGGGAGGGGAAGAGCAGCAAGAGCTTTCGGGGCTGGGCCCTTCCCTGCGGGAGCAGGAGCCCGACGTTCGCCCCCCCGGAAAAGAGGCTCGGCGGCGGCCGAGGGGCCCCGAGGTGTCCCGCCTCTGGCAAAGCCCGGAGCCCCAGCGCTGCGGGGCCTGCGGATAGGGCGCCAAGGGGAGGGGAAGAGCAGCAAGAGCTTTCGGGGCTGGGCCCTTCCCTGCGGGAGCAGGAGCCCGACGTTCGCCCCCCCGGAAAAGAGGCTCGGCGGCGGCCGACGGGCCCCGAGGTGTCCCGCCTCTGGCAAAGCCCGGAGCCCCAGCGCTGCGGGGCCTGCGGATAGGGCGCCAAGGGGAGGGGAAGAGCAGCAAGAGCTTTCGGGGCTGGGCCCTTCCCTGCGGGAGCAGGAGCCCGACGTTCGCCCCCCCGGAAAAGAGGCTCGGCGGCGGCCGAGGGGCCCCGAGGTGTCCCGCCTCTGGCAAAGCCCGGAGCCCCAGCGCTGCGGGGCCTGCAGATAGGGCGCCAAGGGGAGGGGAAGAGCAGCAAGAGCTTTCGGGGCTGGGCCCTTCCCTGCGGGAGCAGGAGCCCGACGTTCGCCCCCCCGGAAAAGAGGTTCGGCGGCGGCCGAAGGGCCCCGAGGTGTCCCGCCTCTGGCAAAGCCCGGAGCCCCAGCGCTGCGGGGCCTGCGGATAGGGCGCCAAGGGGAGGGGAAGAGCAGCAAGAGCTTTCGGGGCTGGGCCCTTCCCTGCGGGAGCAGGAGCCCGACGTTCGCCCCCCCTCAAAAGAGGCTCGGCGGCGGCCGACGGGCCCCGAGGTGTCCCGCCTCTGGCAAAGCCCGGAGCCCCAGCGCTGCGGGGCCTGCGGATAGGGCGCCAAGGGGAGGGGAAGAGCAGCAAGAGCTTTCGGGGCTGGGCCCTTCCCTGCGGGAGCAGGAGCCCGACGTTCGCCCCCCCGGAAAAGAGGCTCGGCGGCGGCCGACGGGCCCCGAGGTGTCCCGCCTCTGGCAAAGCCCGGAGCCCCAGCGCTGCGGGGCCTGCGGATAGGGCGCCAAGGGGAGGGGAAGAGCAGCAAGAGCTTTCGGGGCTGGGCCCTTCCCTGCGGGAGCAGGAGCCCGACGTTCGCCCCCCCGGAAAAGAGGCTCGGCGGCGGCCGACGGGCCCCGAGGTGTCCCGCCTCTGGCAAAGCCCGGAGCCCCAGCGCTGCGGGGCCTGCGGATAGGGCGCCAAGGGGAGGGGAAGAGCAGCAAGAGCTTTCGGGGCTGGGCCCTTCCCTGTGGGAGCAGGAGCCCGACGTTCGCCCCCCTGGAAAAGAGGCTCGGCGGCGGCCGACGGGCCCCGAGGTGTCCCGCCTCTGGCAAAGCCCGGAGCCCCAGCGCTGCGGGGCCTGCGGATAGGGCGCCAAGGGGAGGGGAAGAGCAGCAAGAGCTTTCGGGGCTGGGCCCTTCCCTGCGGGAGCAGGAGCCCGACGTTCGCCCCCCCGGAAAAGAGGCTCGGCGGCGGCCGACGGGCCCCGAGGTGTCCCGCCTCTGGCAAAGCCCGGAGCCCCAGCGCTGCGGGGCCTGCGGATAGGGCGCCAAGGGGAGGGGAAGAGCAGCAAGAGCTTTCGGGGCTGGGCCCTTCCCTGCGGGAGCAGGAGCCCGACGTTCGCCCCCCCTCAAAAGAGGCTCGGCGGCGGCCGACGGGCCCCGAGGTGTCCCGCCTCTGGCAAAGCCCGGAGCCCCAGCGCTGCGGGGCCTGCAGGATAGGGCGCCAAGGGGAGGGGAAGAGCAGCAAGAGCTTTCGGGGCTGGGCCCTTCCCTGCGGGAGCAGGAGCCCGACGTTCGCCCCCCCGGAAAAGAGGCTCGGCGGCGGCCGACGGGCCCCGAGGTGTCCCGCCTCTGGCAAAGCCCGGAGCCCCAGCGCTGCGGGGCCTGCGGATAGGGCGCCAAGGGGAGGGGAAGAGCAGCAAGAGCTTTCGGGGCTGGGCCCTTCCCTGCGGGAGCAGGAGCCCGACGTTCGCCCCCCCGGAAAAGAGGCTCGGCGGCGGCCGACGGGCCCCGAGGTGTCCCGCCTCTGGCAAAGCCCGGAGCCCCAGCGCTGCGGGGCCTGCGGATAGGGCGCCAAGGGGAGGGGAAGAGCAGCAAGAGCTTTCGGGGCTGGGCCCTTCCCTGCGGGAGCAGGAGCCCGACGTTCGCCCCCCCGGAAAAGAGGCTCGGCGGCGGCCGACGGGCCCCGAGGTGTCCCGCCTCTGGCAAAGCCCGGAGCCCCAGCGCTGCGGGGCCTGCGGATAGGGCGCCAAGGGGAGGGGAAGAGCAGCAAGAGCTTTCGGGGCTGGGCCCTTCCCTGCGGGAGCAGGAGCCCGACGTTCGCCCCCCCGGAAAAGAGGCTCGGCGGCGGCCGACGGGCCCCGAGGTGTCCCGCCTCTGGCAAAGCCCGGAGCCCCAGCGCTGCGGGGCCTGCGGATAGGGCGCCAAGGGGAGGGGAAGAGCAGCAAGAGCTTTCGGGGCTGGGCCCTTCCCTGTGGGAGCAGGAGCCCGACGTTCGCCCCCCTGGAAAAGAGGCTCGGCGGCGGCCGACGGCCCCGAGGTGTCCCGCCTCTGGCAAAGCCCGGAGCCCCAGCGCTGCGGGGCCTGCGGATAGGGCGCCAAGGGGAGGGGAAGAGCAGCAAGAGCTTTCGGGGCTGGGCCCTTCCCTGCGGGAGCAGGAGCCCGACGTTCGCCCCCCCGGAAAAGAGGCTCGGCGGCGGCCGACGGGCCCCGAGGTGTCCCGCCTCTGGCAAAGCCCGGAGCCCCAGCGCTGCGGGGCCTGCGGATAGGGCGCCAAGGGGAGGGGAAGAGCAGCAAGAGCTTTCGGGGCTGGGCCCTTCCCTGCGGGAGCAGGAGCCCGACGTTCGCCCCCCCGGAAAAGAGGCTCGGCGGCGGCCGACGGGCCCCGAGGTGTCCCGCCTCTGGCAAAGCCCGGAGCCCCAGCGCTGCGGGGCCTGCGGATAGGGCGCCAAGGGGAGGGGAAGAGCAGCAAGAGCTTTCGGGGCTGGGCCCTTCCCTGCGGGAGCAGGAGCCCGACGTTCGCCCCCCCGGAAAAGAGGTTCGGCGGCGGCCGAAGGGCCCCGAGGTGTCCCGCCTCTGGCAAAGCCCGGAGCCCCAGCGCTGCGGGGCCTGCGGATAGGGCGCCAAGGGGGAGGGGAAGAGCAGCAAGAGCTTTCGGGGCTGGGCCCTTCCCTGCGGGAGCAGGAGCTTGACGTTCGCCCCCCCGGAAAAGAGGTTCGGCGGCGGCCGAAGGGCCCCGAGGTGTCCCGCCTCTGGCAAAGCCCGGAGCCCCAGCGCTGCGGGGCCTGCGGATAGGGCGCCAAGGGGAGGGGAAGAGCAGCAAGAGCTTTCGGGGCTGGGCCCTTCCCTGCGGGAGCAGGAGCCCGACGTTCGCCCCCCCGGAAAAGAGGCTCGGCGGCGGCCGACGGGCCCCGAGGTGTCCCGCCTCTGGCAAAGCCCGGAGCCCCAGCGCTGCGGGGCCTGCGGATAGGGCGCCAAGGGGAGGGGAAGAGCAGCAAGAGCTTTCGGGGCTGGGCCCTTCCCTGCGGGAGCAGGAGCCCGACGTTCGCCCCCCCGGAAAAGAGGCTCGGCGGCGGCCGAGGGGCCCCGAGGTGTCCCGCCTCTGGCAAAGCCCGGAGCCCCAGCGCTGCGGGGCCTGCGGATAGGGCGCCAAGGGGAGGGGAAGAGCAGCAAGAGCTTTCGGGGCTGGGCCCTTCCCTGCGGGAGCAGGAGCCCGACGTTCGCCCCCCCGGAAAAGAGGCTCGGCGGCGGCCGACGGGCCCCGAGGTGTCCCGCCTCTGGCAAAGCCCGGAGCCCCAGCGCTGCGGGGCCTGCGGATAAGGCGCCAAGGGGAGGGGAAGAGCAGCAAGAGCTTTCGGGGCTGGGCCCTTCCCTGCGGGAGCAGGAGCCCGACGTTCGCCCCCCCGGAAAAGAGGCTCGGCGGCGGACGAGGGGCCCCGAGGTGTCCCGCCTCTGGCAAAGCCCGGAGCCCCAGCGCTGCGGGGCCTGCGGATAGGGCGCCAAGGGGAGGGGAAGAGCAGCAAGAGCTTTCGGGGCTGGGCCCTTCCCTGCGGGAGCAGGAGCCCGACGTTCGCCCCCCCGGAAAAGAGGCTCGGCGGCGGACGAGGGGCCCCGAGGTGTCCCGCCTCTGGCAAAGCCCGGAGCCCCAGCGCTGCGGGGCCTGCGGATAGGGCGCCAAGGGGAGGGGAAGAGCAGCAAGAGCTTTCGGGGCTGGGCCCTTCCCTGCGGGAGCAGGAGCCCGACGTTCGCCCCCCCGGAAAAGAGGCTCGGCGGCGGCCGACGGGCCCCGAGGTGTCCCGCCTCTGGCAAAGCCCGGAGCCCCAGCGCTGCGGGGCCTGCGGATAGGGCGCCAAGGGGAGGGGAAGAGCAGCAAGAGCTTTCGGGGCTGGGCCCTTCCCTGCGGGAGCAGGAGCCCGACGTTCGCCCCCCCGGAAAAGAGGCTCGGCGGCGGCCGAGGGGCCCCGAGGTGTCCCGCCTCTGGCAAAGCCCGGAGCCCCAGCGCTGCGGGGCCTGCGGATAGGGCGCCAAGGGGAGGGGAAGAGCAGCAAGAGCTTTCGGGGCTGGGCCCTTCCCTGCGGGAGCAGGGAGCCCGACGTTCGCCCCCCCGGAAAAGAGGCTCGGCGGCGGCCGAGGGGCCCCGAGGTGTCCCGCCTCTGGCAAAGCCCGGAGCCCCAGCGCTGCGGGGCCTGCGGATAGGGCGCCAAGGGGAGGGGAAGAGCAGCAAGAGCTTTCGGGGCTGGGCCCTTCCCTGCGGGAGCAGGAGCCCGACGTTCGCCCCCCCGGAAAAGAGGCTCGGCGGCGGCCGACGGGCCCCGAGGTGTCCCGCCTCTGGCAAAGCCCGGAGCCCCAGCGCTGCGGGGCCTGCGGATAAGGCGCCAAGGGGAGGGGAAGAGCAGCAAGAGCTTTCGGGGCTGGGCCCTTCCCTGCGGGAGCAGGAGCCCGACGTTCGCCCCCCCGGAAAAGAGGCTCCGCGGCGGACGAGGGGCCCCGAGGTGTCCCGCCTCTGGCAAAGCCCGGAGCCCCAGCGCTGCGGGGCCTGCGGATAGGGCGCCAAGGGGAGGGGAAGAGCAGCAAGAGCTTTCGGGGCTGGGCCCTTCCCTGCGGGAGCAGGAGCCCGACGTTCGCCCCCCCGGAAAAGAGGCTCGGCGGCGGACGAGGGGCCCCGAGGTGTCCCGCCTCTGGCAAAGCCCGGAGCCCCAGCGCTGCGGGGCCTGCGGATAGGGCGCCAAGGGGAGGGGAAGAGCAGCAAGAGCTTTCGGGGCTGGGCCCTTCCCTGCGGGAGCAGGAGCCCGACGTTCGCCCCCCCGGAAAAGAGGCTCGGCGGCGGCCGACGGGCCCCGAGGTGTCCCGCCTCTGGCAAAGCCCGGAGCCCCAGCGCTGCGGGGCCTGCGGATAGGGCGCCAAGGGGAGGGGAAGAGCAGCAAGAGCTTTCGGGGCTGGGCCCTTCCCTGCGGGAGCAGGAGCCCGACGTTCGCCCCCCCGGAAAAGAGGCTCGGCGGCGGCCGAGGGGCCCCGAGGTGTCCCGCCTCTGGCAAAGCCCGGAGCCCCAGCGCTGCGGGGCCTGCAGATAGGGCGCCAAGGGGAGGGGAAGAGCAGCAAGAGCTTTCGGGGCTGGGCCCTTCCCTGCGGGAGCAGGAGCCCGACGTTCGCCCCCCCGGAAAAGAGGTTCGGCGGCGGCCGAAGGGCCCCGAGGTGTCCCGCCTCTGGCAAAGCCCGGAGCCCCAGCGCTGCGGGGCCTGCGGATAGGGCGCCAAGGGGAGGGGAAGAGCAGCAAGAGCTTTCGGGGCTGGGCCCTTCCCTGCGGGAGCAGGAGCCCGACGTTCGCCCCCCCGGAAAAGAGGCTCGGCGGCGGCCGAGGGGCCCCGAGGTGTCCCGCCTCTGGCAAAGCCCGGAGCCCCAGCGCTGCGGGGCCTGCGGATAGGGCGCCAAGGGGAGGGGAAGAGCAGCAAGAGCTTTCGGGGCTGGGCCCTTCCCTGCGGGAGCAGGAGCCCGACGTTCGCCCCCCCGGAAAAGAGGCTCGGCGGCGGCCGACGGGCCCCGAGGTGTCCCGCCTCTGGCAAAGCCCGGAGCCCCAGCGCTGCGGGGCCTGCGGATAGGGCGCCAAGGGGAGGGGAAGAGCAGCAAGAGCTTTCGGGGCTGGGCCCTTCCCTGCGGGAGCAGGAGCCCGACGTTCGCCCCCCCTCAAAAGAGGCTCGGCGGCGGCCGACGGGCCCCGAGGTGTCCCGCCTCTGGCAAAGCCCGGAGCCCCAGCGCTGCGGGGCCTGCGGATAGGGCGCCAAGGGGAGGGGAAGAGCAGCAAGAGCTTTCGGGGCTGGGCCCTTCCCTGCGGGAGCAGGAGCCCGACGTTCGCCCCCCCGGAAAAGAGGCTCGGCGGCGGCCGACGGGCCCCGAGGTGTCCCGCCTCTGGCAAAGCCCGGAGCCCCAGCGCTGCGGGGCCTGCGGATAGGGCGCCAAGGGGAGGGGAAGAGCAGCAAGAGCTTTCGGGGCTGGGCCCTTCCCTGCGGGAGCAGGAGCCCGACGTTCGCCCCCCCGGAAAAGAGGCTCGGCGGCGGACGAGGGGCCCCGAGGTGTCCCGCCTCTGGCAAAGCCCGGAGCCCCAGCGCTGCGGGGCCTGCGGATAGGGCGCCAAGGGGAGGGGAAGAGCAGCAAGAGCTTTCGGGGCTGGGCCCTTCCCTGCGGGAGCAGGAGCCCGACGTTCGCCCCCCCTCAAAAGAGGCTCGGCGGCGGCCGACGGGCCCCGAGGTGTCCCGCCTCTGGCAAAGCCCGGAGCCCCAGCGCTGTGGGGCCTGCGGATAGGGCGCCAAGGGGAGGGGAAGAGCAGCAAGAGCTTTCGGGGCTGGGCCCTTCCCTGCGGGAGCAGGAGCCCGACGTTCGCCCCCCCGGAAAAGAGGCTCGGCGGCGGCCGAGGGGCCCCGAGGTGTCCCGCCTCTGGCAAAGCCCGGAGCCCCAGCGCTGCGGGGCCTGCGGATAGGGCGCCAAGGGGAGGGGAAGAGCAGCAAGAGCTTTCGGGGCTGGGCCCTTCCCTGCAGGAGCAGGAGCCCGACGTTCGCCCCCCCGGAAAAGAGGTTCGGCGGCGGCCGAAGGGCCCCGAGGTGTCCCGCCTCTGGCAAAGCCCGGAGCCCCAGCGCTGCGGGGCCTGCGGATAGGGCGCCAAGGGGAGGGGAAGAGCAGCAAGAGCTTTCGGGGCTGGGCCCTTCCCTGCGGGAGCAGGAGCCCGACGTTCGCCCCCCCTCAAAAGAGGCTCGGCGGCGGCCGACGGGCCCCGAGGTGTCCCGCCTCTGGCAAAGCCCGGAGCCCCAGCGCTGCGGGGCCTGCGGATAGGGCGCCAAGGGGAGGGGAAGAGCAGCAAGAGCTTTCGGGGCTGGGCCCTTCCCTGCGGGAGCAGGAGCCCGACGTTCGCCCCCCCGGAAAAGAGGCTCGGCGGCGGCCGAGGGGCCCCGAGGTGTCCCGCCTCTGGCAAAGCCCGGAGCCCCAGCGCTGCGGGGCCTGCGGATAGGGCGCCAAGGGGAGGGGAAGAGCAGCAAGAGCTTTCGGGGCTGGGCCCTTCCCTGCGGGAGCAGGAGCCCGACGTTCGCCCCCCCGGAAAAGAGGCTCGGCGGCGGCCGACGGGCCCCGAGGTGTCCCGCCTCTGGCAAAGCCCGGAGCCCCAGCGCTGCGGGGCCTGCGGATAGGGCGCCAAGGGGAGGGGAAGAGCAGCAAGAGCTTTCGGGGCTGGGCCCTTCCCTGTGGGAGCAGGAGCCCGACGTTCGCCCCCCTGGAAAAGAGGCTCGGCGGCGGCCGAGGGGCCCCGAGGTGTCCCGCCTCTGGCAAAGCCCGGAGCCCCAGCGCTGCGGGGCCTGCGGATAGGGCGCCAAGGGGAGGGGAAGAGCAGCAAGAGCTTTCGGGGCTGGGCCCTTCCCTGCGGGAGCAGGAGCCCGACGTTCGCCCCCCCGGAAAAGAGGCTCGGCGGCGGCCGACGGGCCCCGAGGTGTCCCGCCTCTGGCAAAGCCCGGAGCCCCAGCGCTGCGGGGCCTGCGGATAGGGCGCCAAGGGGAGGGGAAGAGCAGCAAGAGCTTTCGGGGCTGGGCCCTTCCCTGCGGGAGCAGGAGCCCGACGTTCGCCCCCCCTCAAAAGAGGCTCGGCGGCGGCCGACGGGCCCCGAGGTGTCCCGCCTCTGGCAAAGCCCGGAGCCCCAGCGCTGCGGGGCCTGCAGATAGGGCGCCAAGGGGAGGGGAAGAGCAGCAAGAGCTTTCGGGGCTGGGCCCTTCCCTGCGGGAGCAGGAGCCCGACGTTCGCCCCCCCGGAAAAGAGGCTCGGCGGCGGCCGACGGGCCCCGAGGTGTCCCGCCTCTGGCAAAGCCCGGAGCCCCAGCGCTGCGGGGCCTGCGGATAGGGCGCCAAGGGGAGGGGAAGAGCAGCAAGAGCTTTCGGGGCTGGGCCCTTCCCTGCGGGAGCAGGAGCCCGACGTTCGCCCCCCCTCAAAAGAGGCTCGGCGGCGGCCGACGGGCCCCGAGGTGTCCCGCCTCTGGCAAAGCCCGGAGCCCCAGCGCTGCGGGGCCTGCGGATAGGGCGCCAAGGGGAGGGGAAGAGCAGCAAGAGCTTTCGGGGCTGGGCCCTTCCCTGCGGGAGCAGGAGCCCGACGTTCGCCCCCCCGGAAAAGAGGCTCGGCGGCGGCCGAGGGGCCCCGAGGTGTCCCGCCTCTGGCAAAGCCCGGAGCCCCAGCGCTGCGGGGCCTGCGGATAGGGCGCCAAGGGGAGGGGAAGAGCAGCAAGAGCTTTCGGGGCTGGGCCCTTCCCTGCGGGAGCAGGAGCCCGACGTTCGCCCCCCCGGAAAAGAGGCTCGGCGGCGGCCGACGGGCCCCGAGGTGTCCCGCCTCTGGCAAAGCCCGGAGCCCCAGCGCTGCGGGGCCTGCGGATAGGGCGCCAAGGGGAGGGGAAGAGCAGCAAGAGCTTTCGGGGCTGGGCCCTTCCCTGTGGGAGCAGGAGCCCGACGTTCGCCCCCCTGGAAAAGAGGCTCGGCGGCGGCCGACGGGCCCCGAGGTGTCCCGCCTCTGGCAAAGCCCGGAGCCCCAGCGCTGCGGGGCCTGCGGATAGGGCGCCAAGGGGAGGGGAAGAGCAGCAAGAGCTTTCGGGGCTGGGCCCTTCCCTGCGGGAGCAGGAGCCCGACGTTCGCCCCCCCGGAAAAGAGGCTCGGCGGCGGCCGACGGGCCCCGAGGTGTCCCGCCTCTGGCAAAGCCCGGAGCCCCAGCGCTGCGGGGCCTGCGGATAGGGCGCCAAGGGGAGGGGAAGAGCAGCAAGAGCTTTCGGGGCTGGGCCCTTCCCTGCGGGAGCAGGAGCCCGACGTTCGCCCCCCCTCAAAAGAGGCTCGGCGGCGGCCGACGGGCCCCGAGGTGTCCCGCCTCTGGCAAAGCCCGGAGCCCCAGCGCTGCGGGGCCTGCAGATAGGGCGCCAAGGGGAGGGGAAGAGCAGCAAGAGCTTTCGGGGCTGGGCCCTTCCCTGCGGGAGCAGGAGCCCGACGTTCGCCCCCCCGGAAAAGAGGCTCGGCGGCGGCCGACGGGCCCCGAGGTGTCCCGCCTCTGGCAAAGCCCGGAGCCCCAGCGCTGCGGGGCCTGCGGATAGGGCGCCAAGGGGAGGGGAAGAGCAGCAAGAGCTTTCGGGGCTGGGCCCTTCCCTGCGGGAGCAGGAGCCCGACGTTCGCCCCCCCTCAAAAGAGGCTCGGCGGCGGCCGACGGGCCCCGAGGTGTCCCGCCTCTGGCAAAGCCCGGAGCCCCAGCGCTGCGGGGCCTGCAGATAGGGCGCCAAGGGGAGGGGAAGAGCAGCAAGAGCTTTCGGGGCTGGGCCCTTCCCTGCGGGAGCAGGAGCCCGACGTTCGCCCCCCCGGAAAAGAGGCTCGGCGGCGGCCGAGGGGCCCCGAGGTGTCCCGCCTCTGGCAAAGCCCGGAGCCCCAGCGCTGCGGGGCCTGCGGATAGGGCGCCAAGGGGAGGGGAAGAGCAGCAAGAGCTTTCGGGGCTGGGCCCTTCCCTGCGGGAGCAGGAGCCCGACGTTCGCCCCCCCGGAAAAGAGGTTCGGCGGCGGCCGACGGGCCCCGAGGTGTCCCGCCTGTGGCAAAGCCCGGAGCCCCAGCGCTGCGGGGCCTGCGGATAGGGCGCCAAGGGGAGGGGAAGAGCAGCAAGAGCTTTCGGGGCTGGGCCCTTCCCTGCGGGAGCAGGAGCCCGACGTTCGCCCCCCCGGAAAAGAGGTTCGGCGGCGGCCGAAGGGCCCCGAGGTGTCCCGCCTCTGGCAAAGCCCGGAGCCCCAGCGCTGCGGGGCCTGCGGATAGGGCGCCAAGGGGAGGGGAAGAGCAGCAAGAGCTTTCGGGGCTGGGCCCTTCCCTGCGGGAGCAGGAGCCCGACGTTCGCCCCCCCGGAAAAGAGGCTCGGCGGCGGCCGACGGGCCCCGAGGTGTCCCGCCTCTGGCAAAGCCCGGAGCCCCAGCGCTGCGGGGCCTGCGGATAGGGTGCCAAGGGGAGGGGAAGAGCAGCAAGAGCTTTCGGGGCTGGGCCCTTCCCTGCGGGAGCAGGAGCCCGACGTTCGCCCCCCCGGAAAAGAGGCTCGGCGGCGGCCGACGGGCCCCGAGGTGTCCCGCCTCTGGCAAAGCCCGGAGCCCCAGCGCTGCGGGGCCTGTGGATAGGGCGCCAAGGGGAGGGGAAGAGCAGCAAGAGCTTTCGGGGCTGGGCCCTTCCCTGCGGGAGCAGGAGCCCGACGTTCGCCCCCCCGGAAAAGAGGCTCGGCGGCGGCCGAGGGGCCCCGAGGTGTCCCGCCTCTGGCAAAGCCCGGAGCCCCAGCGCTGCGGGGCCTGCGGATAGGGCGCCAAGGGGAGGGGAAGAGCAGCAAGAGCTTTCGGGGCTGGGCCCTTCCCTGCGGGGAGCAGGAGCCCGACGTTCGCCCCCCCGGAAAAGAGGCTCGGCGTCGGACGAGGGGCCCCGAGGTGTCCCGCCTCTGGCAAAGCCCGGAGCCCCAGCGCTGCGGGGCCTGCGGATAGGGCGCCAAGGGGAGGGGAAGAGCAGCAAGAGCTTTCGGGGCTGGGCCCTTCCCTGCGGGAGCAGGAGCCCGACGTTCGCCCCCCCGGAAAAGAGGCTCGGCGGCGGCCGACGGGCCCCGAGGTGTCCCGCCTCTGGCAAAGCCCGGAGCCCCAGCGCTGCGGGGCCTGCGGATAGGGCGCCAAGGGGAGGGGAAGAGCAGCAAGAGCTTTCGGGGCTGGGCCCTTCCCTGCGGGAGCAGGAGCCCGACGTTCGCCCCCCCCGGAAAAGAGGCTCGGCGGCGGCCGACGGGCCCCGAGGTGTCCCGCCTCTGGCAAAGCCCGGAGCCCCAGCGCTGCGGGGCCTGCAGATAGGGCGCCAAGGGGAGGGGAAGAGCAGCAAGAGCTTTCGGGGCTGGGCCCTTCCCTGCGGGAGCAGGAGCCCGACGTTCGCCCCCCCGGAAAAGAGGTTCGGCGGCGGCCGAAGGGCCCCGAGGTGTCCCGCCTCTGGCAAAGCCCGGAGCCCCAGCGCTGCGGGGCCTGCGGATAGGGCGCCAAGGGGAGGGGAAGAGCAGCAAGAGCTTTCGGGGCTGGGCCCTTCCCTGCGGGAGCAGGAGCCCGACGTTCGCCCCCCCTCAAAAGAGGCTCGGCGGCAGCCGAGGGGCCCCGAGGTGTCCCGCCTCTGGCAAAGCCCGGAGCCCCAGCGCTGCGGGGCCTGCGGATAGGGCGCCAAGGGGAGGGGAAGAGCAGCAAGAGCTTTCGGGGCTGGGCCCTTCCCTGCGGGAGCAGGAGCCCGACGTTCGCCCCCCCGGAAAAGAGGCTCGGCGGTGGCCGAGGGGCCCCGAGGTGTCCCGCCTCTGGCAAAGCCCGGAGCCCCAGCGCTGCGGGGCCTGCGGATAGGGCGCCAAGGGGAGGGGAAGAGCAGCAAGAGCTTTCGGGGCTGGGCCCTTCCCTGCGGGAGCAGGAGCCCGACGTTCGCCCCCCCGGAAAAGAGGCTCGGCGGCGGCCGACGGGCCCCGAGGTGTCCCGCCTCTGGCAAAGCCCGGAGCCCCAGCGCTGCGGGGCCTGCGGATAGGGCGCCAAGGGGAGGGGAAGAGCAGCAAGAGCTTTCGGGGCTGGGCCCTTCCCTGTGGGAGCAGGAGCCCGACGTTCGCCCCCCTGGAAAAGAGGCTCGGCGGCGGCCGACGGGCCCCGAGGTGTCCCGCCTCTGGCAAAGCCCGGAGCCCCAGCGCTGCGGGGCCTGCGGATAGGGCGCCAAGGGGAGGGGAAGAGCAGCAAGAGCTTTCGGGGCTGGGCCCTTCCCTGCGGGAGCAGGAGCCCGACGTTCGCCCCCCCGGAAAAGAGGCTCGGCGGCGGCCGACGGGCCCCGAGGTGTCCCGCCTCTGGCAAAGCCCGGAGCCCCAGCGCTGCGGGGCCTGCGGATAGGGCGCCAAGGGGAGGGGAAGAGCAGCAAGAGCTTTCGGGGCTGGGCCCTTCCCTGCGGGAGCAGGAGCCCGACGTTCGCCCCCCCGGAAAAGAGGCTCGGCGGCGGCCGAGGGGCCCCGAGGTGTCCCGCCTCTGGCAAAGCCCGGAGCCCCAGCGCTGCGGGGCCTGCGGATAGGGCGCCAAGGGGAGGGGAAGAGCAGCAAGAGCTTTCGGGGCTGGGCCCTTCCCTGCGGGAGCAGGAGCCCGACGTTCGCCCCCCCGGAAAAGAGGCTCGGCGGCGGCCGACGGGCCCCGAGGTGTCCCGCCTCTGGCAAAGCCCGGAGCCCCAGCGCTGCGGGGCCTGCGGATAGGGCGCCAAGGGGAGGGGAAGAGCAGCAAGAGCTTTCGGGGCTGGGCCCTTCCCTGCGGGAGCAGGAGCCCGACGTTCGCCCCCCCGGAAAAGAGGCTCGGCGGCGGACGAGGGGCCCCGAGGTGTCTCGCCTCTGGCAAAGCCCGGAGCCCCAGCGCTGCGGGGCCTGCGGATAGGGCACCAAGGGGAGGGGAAGAGCAGCAAGAGCTTTCGGGGCTGGGCCCTTCCCTGCGGGAGCAGGAGCCCGACGTTCGCCCCCCCGGAAAAGAGGCTCGGCGGCGGCCGACGGGCCCCGAGGTGTCCCGCCTCTGGCAAAGCCCGGAGCCCCAGCGCTGCGGGGCCTGCGGATAGGGCGCCAAGGGGAGGGGAAGAGCAGCAAGAGCTTTCGGGGCTGGGCCCTTCCCTGCGGGAGCAGGAGCCCGACGTTCGCCCCCCCTCAAAAGAGGCTCGGCGGCGGCCGACGGGCCCCGAGGTGTCCCGCCTCTGGCAAAGCCCGGAGCCCCAGCGCTGCGGGGCCTGCAGATAGGGCGCCAAGGGGAGGGGAAGAGCAGCAAGAGCTTTCGGGGCTGGGCCCTTCCCTGCGGGAGCAGGAGCCCGACGTTCGCCCCCCCGGAAAAGAGGCTCGGCGGCGGCCGAAGGGCCCCGAGGTGTCCCGCCTCTGGCAAAGCCCGGAGCCCCAGCGCTGCGGGGCCTGCGGATAGGGCGCCAAGGGGAGGGGAAGAGCAGCAAGAGCTTTCGGGGCTGGGCCCTTCCCTGCGGGAGCAGGAGCCCGACGTTCGCCCCCCCGGAAAAGAGGCTCGGCGGCGGCCGACGGGCCCCGAGGTGTCCCGCCTCTGGCAAAGCCCGGAGCCCCAGCGCTGCGGGGCCTGCAGATAGGGCGCCAAGGGGAGGGGAAGAGCAGCAAGAGCTTTCGGGGCTGGGCCCTTCCCTGCGGGAGCAGGAGCCCGACGTTCGCCCCCCCGGAAAAGAGGTTCGGCGGCGGCCGAAGGGCCCCGAGGTGTCCCGCCTCTGGCAAAGCCCGGAGCCCCAGCGCTGCGGGGCCTGCGGATAGGGCGCCAAGGGGAGGGGAAGAGCAGCAAGAGCTTTCGGGGCTGGGCCCTTCCCTGCGGGAGCAGGAGCCCGACGTTCGCCCCCCCGGAAAAGAGGCTCGGCGGCGGCCGACGGGCCCCGAGGTGTCCCGCCTCTGGCAAAGCCCGGAGCCCCAGCGCTGCGGGGCCTGCGGATAGGGCGCCAAGGGGAGGGGAAGAGCAGCAAGAGCTTTCGGGGCTGGGCCCTTCCCTGCGGGAGCAGGAGCCCGACGTTCGCCCCCCCGGAAAAGAGGCTCGGCGGCGGCCGAGGGGCCCCGAGGTGTCCCGCCTCTGGCAAAGCCCGGAGCCCCAGCGCTGCGGGGCCTGCGGATAGGGCGCCAAGGGGAGGGGAAGAGCAGCAAGAGCTTTCGGGGCTGGGCCCTTCCCTGCGGGAGCAGGAGCCCGACGTTCGCCCCCCCGGAAAAGAGGCTCGGCGGCGGCCGACGGGCCCCGAGGTGTCCCGCCTCTGGCAAAGCCCGGAGCCCCAGCGCTGCGGGGCCTGCGGATAGGGCGCCAAGGGGAGGGGAAGAGCAGCAAGAGCTTTCGGGGCTGGGCCCTTCCCTGCGGGAGCAGGAGCCCGACGTTCGCCCCCCCGGAAAAGAGGCTCGGCGGCGGCCGACGGGCCCCGAGGTGTCCCGCCTCTGGCAAAGCCCGGAGCCCCAGCGCTGCGGGGCCTGCGGATAGGGCGCCAAGGGGAGGGGAAGAGCAGCAAGAGCTTTCGGGGCTGGGCCCTTCCCTGCGGGAGCAGGAGCCCGACGTTCGCCCCCCCGGAAAAGAGGCTCGGCGGCGGACGAGGGGCCCCGAGGTGTCCCGCCTCTGGCAAAGCCCGGAGCCCCAGCGCTGCGGGGCCTGCGGATAGGGCGCCAAGGGGAGGGGAAGAGCAGCAAGAGCTTTCGGGGCTGGGCCCTTCCCTGCGGGAGCAGGAGCCCGACGTTCGCCCCCCCGGAAAAGAGGCTCGGCGGCGGCCGACGGGCCCCGAGGTGTCCCGCCTCTGGCAAAGCCCGGAGCCCCAGCGCTGCGGGGCCTGCGGATAGGGCGCCAAGGGGAGGGGAAGAGCAGCAAGAGCTTTCGGGGCTGGGCCCTTCCCTGCGGGAGCAGGAGCCCGACGTTCGCCCCCCCTCAAAAGAGGCTCGGCGGCGGCCAACGGGCCCCGAGGTGTCCCGCCTCTGGCAAAGCCCGGAGCCCCAGCGCTGCGGGGCCTGCAGATAGGGCGCCAAGGGGAGGGGAAGAGCAGCAAGAGCTTTCGGGGCTGGGCCCTTCCCTGCGGGAGCAGGAGCCCGACGTTCGCCCCCCCGGAAAAGAGGCTCGGCGGCGGCCGACGGGCCCCGAGGTGTCCCGCCTCTGGCAAAGCCCGGAGCCCCAGCGCTGCGGGGCCTGCGGATAGGGCGCCAAGGGGAGGGGAAGAGCAGCAAGAGCTTTCGGGGCTGGGCCCTTCCCTGCGGGAGCAGGAGCCCGACGTTCGCCCCCCCGGAAAAGAGGCTCGGCGGCGGCCGACGGGCCCCGAGGTGTCCCGCCTCTGGCAAAGCCCGGAGCCCCAGCGCTGCGGGGCCTGCGGATAGGGCGCCAAGGGGAGGGGAAGAGCAGCAAGAGCTTTCGGGGCTGGGCCCTTCCCTGCGGGAGCAGGAGCCCGACGTTCGCCCCCCCTCAAAAGAGGCTCGGCGGCGGCCGACGGGCCCCGAGGTGTCCCGCCTCTGGCAAAGCCCGGAGCCCCAGCGCTGCGGGGCCTGCAGATAGGGCGCCAAGGGGAGGGGAAGAGCAGCAAGAGCTTTCGGGGCTGGGCCCTTCCCTGCGGGAGCAGGAGCCCGACGTTCGCCCCCCCGGAAAAGAGGCTCGGCGGCGGCCGACGGGCCCCGAGGTGTCCCGCCTCTGGCAAAGCCCGGAGCCCCAGCGCTGCGGGGCCTGCGGATAGGGCGCCAAGGGGAGGGGAAGAGCAGCAAGAGCTTTCGGGGCTGGGCCCTTCCCTGCGGGAGCAGGAGCCCGACGTTCGCCCCCCCTCAAAAGAGGCTCGGCGGCGGCCGACGGGCCCCGAGGTGTCCCGCCTCTGGCAAAGCCCGGAGCCCCAGCGCTGCGGGGCCTGCGGATAGGGCGCCAAGGGGAGGGGAAGAGCAGCAAGAGCTTTCGGGGCTGGGCCCTTCCCTGCGGGAGCAGGAGCCCGACGTTCGCCCCCCCGGAAAAGAGGCTCGGCGGCGGCCGACGGGCCCCGAGGTGTCCCGCCTCTGGCAAAGCCCGGAGCCCCAGCGCTGCGGGGCCTGCGCATAGGGCGCCAAGGGGAGGGGAAGAGCAGCAAGAGCTTTCGGGGCTGGGCCCTTCCCTGCGGGAGCAGGAGCCCGACGTTCGCCCCCCCGGAAAAGAGGCTCAGCGGCGGCCGACGGGCCCCGAGGTGTCCCGCCTCTGGCAAAGCCCGGAGCCCCAGCGCTGCGGGGCCTGCGGATAGGGCGCCAAGGGGAGGGGAAGAGCAGCAAGAGCTTTCGGGGCTGGGCCCTTCCCTGCGGGAGCAGGAGCCCGACGTTCGCCCCCCCGGAAAAGAGGCTCGGCGGCGGCCGAGGGTACCCGAGGTGTCCCTCCTCTGGCAAAGCCCGGAGCCCCAGCGCTGCGGGGCCTGCGGATAGGGCGCCAAGGGGAGGGGAAGAGCAGCAAGAGCTTTCGGGGCTGGGCCCTTCCCTGCGGGAGCAGGAGCCCGACGTTCGCCCCCCCTCAAAAGAGGCTCGGCGGCGGCCGACGGGCCCCGAGGTGTCCCGCCTCTGGCAAAGCCCGGAGCCCCAGCGCTGCGGGGCCTGCGGATAGGGCACCAAGGGGAGGGGAAGAGCAGCAAGAGCTTTCGGGGCTGGGCCCTTCCCTGCGGGAGCAGGAGCCCGACGTTCGCCCCCCCGGAAAAGAGGCTCGGCGGCGGCCGACGGGCCCCGAGGTGTCCCGCCTCTGGCAAAGCCCGGAGCCCCAGCGCTGCGGGGCCTGCGGATAGGGCGCCAAGGGGAGGGGAAGAGCAGCAAGAGCTTTCGGGGCTGGGCCCTTCCCTGCGGGAGCAGGAGCCCGACGTTCGCCCCCCCTCAAAAGAGGCTCGGCGGCGGCCGACGGGCCCCGAGGTGTCCCGCCTCTGGCAAAGCCCGGAGCCCCAGCGCTGCGGGGCCTGCGGATAGGGTGCCAAGGGGAGGGGAAGAGCAGCAAGAGCTTTCGGGGCTGGGCCCTTCCCTGCGGGAGCAGGAGCCCGACGTTCGGCCCCCCTCAAAAGAGGCTCGGCGGCGGCCGACGGGCCCCGAGGTGTCCCGCCTCTGGCAAAGCCCGGAGCCCCAGCGCTGCGGGGCCTGCGGATAGGGCGCCAAGGGGAGGGGAAGAGCAGCAAGAGCTTTCGGGGCTGGGCCCTTCCCTGCGGGAGCAGGAGCCCGACGTTCGCCCCCCCGGAAAAGAGGCTCGGCGGCGGCCGAGGGGCCCCGAGGTGTCCCGCCTCTGGCAAAGCCCGGAGCCCCAGCGCTGCGGGGCCTGCGGATAGGGCGCCAAGGGGAGGGGAAGAGCAGCAAGAGCTTTCGGGGCTGGGCCCTTCCCTGCGGGAGCAGGAGCCCGACGTTCGCCCCCCCGGAAAAGAGGCTCGGCGGCGGCCGACGGGCCCCGAGGTGTCCCGCCTCTGGCAAAGCCCGGAGCCCCAGCGCTGCGGGGCCTGCAGATAGGGCGCCAAGGGGAGGGGAAGAGCAGCAAGAGCTTTCGGGGCTGGGCCCTTCCCTGCGGGAGCAGGAGCCCGACGTTCGCCCCCCCGGAAAAGAGGTTCGGCGGCGGCCGAAGGGCCCCGAGGTGTCCCGCCTCTGGCAAAGCCCGGAGCCCCAGCGCTGCGGGGCCTGCGGATAGGGCGCCAAGGGGAGGGGAAGAGCAGCAAGAGCTTTCGGGGCTGGGCCCTTCCCTGCGGGAGCAGGAGCCCGACGTTCGCCCCCCCGGAAAAGAGGCTCGGCGGCGGCCGACGGGCCCCGAGGTGTCCCGCCTCTGGCAAAGCCCGGAGCCCCAGCGCTGCGGGGCCTGCGGATAGGGCGCCAAGGGGAGGGGAAGAGCAGCAAGAGCTTTCGGGGCTGGGCCCTTCCCTGCGGGAGCAGGAGCCCGACGTTCGCCCCCCCGGAAAAGAGGCTCGGCGGCGGCCGACGGGCCCCGAGATGTCCCGCCTCTGGCAAAGCCCGGAGCCCCAGCGCTGCGGGGCCTGTGGATAGGGCGCCAAGGGGAGGGGAAGAGCAGCAAGAGCTTTCGGGGCTGGGCCCTTCCCTGCGGGAGCAGGAGCCCGACGTTCGCCCCCCCGGAAAAGAGGCTCGGCGGCGGCCGAGGGGCCCCGAGGTGTCCCGCCTCTGGCAAAGCCCGGAGCCCCAGCGCTGCGGGGCCTGCGGATAGGGCGCCAAGGGGAGGGGAAGAGCAGCAAGAGCTTTCGGGGCTGGGCCCTTCCCTGCGGGAGCAGGAGCCCGACGTTCGCCCCCCCGGAAAAGAGGCTCGGCGGCGGACGAGGGGCCCCGAGGTGTCCCGCCTCTGGCAAAGCCCGGAGCCCCAGCGCTGCGGGGCCTGCGGATAGGGCGCCAAGGGGAGGGGAAGAGCAGCAAGAGCTTTCGGGGCTGGGCCCTTCCCTGCGGGAGCAGGAGCCCGACGTTCGCCCCCCCGGAAAAGAGGCTCGGCGGCGGCCGACGGGCCCCGAGGTGTCCCGCCTCTGGCAAAGCCCGGAGCCCCAGCGCTGCGGGGCCTGCGGATAGGGCGCCAAGGGGAGGGGAAGAGCAGCAAGAGCTTTCGGGGCTGGGCCCTTCCCTGCGGGAGCAGGAGCCCGACGTTCGCCCCCCCGGAAAAGAGGCTCGGCGGCGGCCGAGGGGCCCCGAGGTGTCCCGCCTCTGGCAAAGCCCGGAGCCCCAGCGCTGCGGGGCCTGCAGATAGGGCGCCAAGGGGAGGGGAAGAGCAGCAAGAGCTTTCGGGGCTGGGCCCTTCCCTGCGGGAGCAGGAGCCCGACGTTCGCCCCCCCGGAAAAGAGGTTCGGCGGCGGCCGAAGGGCCCCGAGGTGTCCCGCCTCTGGCAAAGCCCGGAGCCCCAGCGCTGCGGGGCCTGCGGATAGGGCGCCAAGGGGAGGGGAAGAGCAGCAAGAGCTTTCGGGGCTGGGCCCTTCCCTGCGGGAGCAGGAGCCCGACGTTCGCCCCCCCTCAAAAGAGGCTCGGCGGCGGCCGAGGGGCCCCGAGGTGTCCCGCCTCTGGCAAAGCCCGGAGCCCCAGCGCTGCGGGGCCTGCGGATAGGGCGCCAAGGGGAGGGGAAGAGCAGCAAGAGCTTTCGGGGCTGGGCCCTTCCCTGCGGGAGCAGGAGCCCGACGTTCGCCCCCCCGGAAAAGAGGCTCGGCGGTGGCCGACGGGCCCCGAGGTGTCCCGCCTCTGGCAAAGCCCGGAGCCCCAGCGCTGCGGGGCCTGCGGATAGGGCGCCAAGGGGAGGGGAAGAGCAGCAAGAGCTTTCGGGGCTGGGCCCTTCCCTGCGGGAGCAGGAGCCCGACGTTCGCCCCCCCGGAAAAGAGGCTCGGCGGCGGCCGACGGGCCCCGAGGTGTCCCGCCTCTGGCAAAGCCCGGAGCCCCAGCGCTGCGGGGCCTGCGGATAGGGCGCCAAGGGGAGGGGAAGAGCAGCAAGAGCTTTCGGGGCTGGGCCCTTCCCTGTGGGAGCAGGAGCCCGACGTTCGCCCCCCTGGAAAAGAGGCTCGGCGGCGGCCGACGGGCCCCGAGGTGTCCCGCCTCTGGCAAAGCCCGGAGCCCCAGCGCTGCGGGGCCTGCGGATAGGGCGCCAAGGGGAGGGGAAGAGCAGCAAGAGCTTTCGGGGCTGGGCCCTTCCCTGCGGGAGCAGGAGCCCGACGTTCGCCCCCCCGGAAAAGAGGCTCGGCGGCGGCCGACGGGCCCCGAGGTGTCCCGCCTCTGGCAAAGCCCGGAGCCCCAGCGCTGCGGGGCCTGCGGATAGGGCGCCAAGGGGAGGGGAAGAGCAGCAAGAGCTTTCGGGGCTGGGCCCTTCCCTGCGGGAGCAGGAGCCCGACGTTCGCCCCCCCGGAAAAGAGGCTCGGCGGCGGACGAGGGGCCCCGAGGTGTCTCGCCTCTGGCAAAGCCCGGAGCCCCAGCGCTGCGGGGCCTGCGGATAGGGCACCAAGGGGAGGGGAAGAGCAGCAAGAGCTTTCGGGGCTGGGCCCTTCCCTGCGGGAGCAGGAGCCCGACGTTCGCCCCCCCTCAAAAGAGGCTCGGCGGCGGCCGACGGGCCCCGAGGTGTCCCGCCTCTGGCAAAGCCCGGAGCCCCAGCGCTGCGGGGCCTGCGGATAGGGCGCCAAGGGGAGGGGAAGAGCAGCAAGAGCTTTCGGGGCTGGGCCCTTCCCTGCGGGAGCAGGAGCCCGACGTTCGCCCCCCCTCAAAAGAGGCTCGGCGGCGGCCGACGGGCCCCGAGGTGTCCCGCCTCTGGCAAAGCCCGGAGCCCCAGCGCTGCGGGGCCTGCAGATAGGGCGCCAAGGGGAGGGGAAGAGCAGCAAGAGCTTTCGGGGCTGGGCCCTTCCCTGCGGGAGCAGGAGCCCGACGTTCGCCCCCCCGGAAAAGAGGCTCGGCGGCGGCCGAAGGGCCCCGAGGTGTCCCGCCTCTGGCAAAGCCCGGAGCCCCAGCGCTGCAGGGCCTGCGGATAGGGCGCCAAGGGGAGGGGAAGAGCAGCAAGAGCTTTCGGGGCTGGGCCCTTCCCTGCGGGAGCAGGAGCCCGACGTTCGCCCCCCCGGAAAAGAGGCTCGGCGGCGGCCGACGGGCCCCGAGGTGTCCCGCCTCTGGCAAAGCCCGGAGCCCCAGCGCTGCGGGGCCTGCAGATAGGGCGCCAAGGGGAGGGGAAGAGCAGCAAGAGCTTTCGGGGCTGGGCCCTTCCCTGCGGGAGCAGGAGCCCGACGTTCGCCCCCCCGGAAAAGAGGTTCGGCGGCGGCCGAAGGGCCCCGAGGTGTCCCGCCTCTGGCAAAGCCCGGAGCCCCAGCGCTGCGGGGCCTGCGGATAGGGCGCCAAGGGGAGGGGAAGAGCAGCAAGAGCTTTCGGGCCTGGGCCCTTCCCTGCGGGAGCAGGAGCCCGACGTTCGCCCCCCCGAAAAAGAGGCTCGGCGGCGGCCGAGGGGCCCCGAGGTGTCCCGCCTCTGGCAAAGCCCGGAGCCCCAGCGCTGCGGGGCCTGCGGATAGGGCGCCAAGGGGAGGGGAAGAGCAGCAAGAGCTTTCGGGGCTGGGCCCTTCCCTGCGGGAGCAGGAGCCCGACGTTCGCCCCCCCTCAAAAGAGGCTCGGCGGCGGCCGACGGGCCCCGAGGTGTCCCGCCTCTGGCAAAGCCCGGAGCCCCAGCGCTGCGGGGCCTGCAGATAGGGCGCCAAGGGGAGGGGAAGAGCAGCAAGAGCTTTCGGGGCTGGGCCCTTCCCTGCGGGAGCAGGAGCCCGACGTTCGCCCCCCCGGAAAAGAGGCTCGGCGGCGGCCGAGGGGCCCCGAGGTGTCCCGCCTCTGGCAAAGCCCGGAGCCCTAGCGCTGCGGGGCCTGCGGATAGGGCGCCAAGGGGAGGGGAAGAGCAGCAAGAGCTTTCGGGGCTGGGCCCTTCCCTGCGGGAGCAGGAGCCCGACGTTCGCCCCCCCGGAAAAGAGGCTCGGCGGCGGCCGAGGGGCCCCGAGGTGTCCCGCCTCTGGCAAAGCCCGGAGCCCCAGCGCTGCGGGGCCTGCAGATAGGGCGCCAAGGGGAGGGGAAGAGCAGCAAGAGCTTTCGGGGCTGGGCCCTTCCCTGCGGGAGCAGGAGCCCGACGTTCGCCCCCCCGGAAAAGAGGTTCGGCGGCGGCCGAAGGGCCCCGAGGTGTCCCGCCTCTGGCAAAGCCCGGAGCCCCAGCGCTGCGGGGCCTGCGGATAGGGCGCCAAGGGGAGGGGAAGAGCAGCAAGAGCTTTCGGGACTGGGCCCTTCCCTGCGGGAGCAGGAGCCCGACGTTCGCCCCCCCGGAAAAGAGGCTCGGCGGCGGCCGAAGGGCCCCGAGGTGTCCCGCCTCTGGCAAAGCCCGGAGCCCCAGCGCTGCGGGGCCTGCGGATAGGGCGCCAAGGGGAGGGGAAGAGCAGCAAGAGCTTTCGGGGCTGGGCCCTTCCCTGCGGGAGCAGGAGCCCGACGTTCGCCCCCCCGGAAAAGAGGCTCGGCGGCGGCCGACGGGCCCCGAGGTGTCCCGCCTCTGGCAAAGCCCGGAGCCCCAGCGCTGCGGGGCCTGCGGATAGGGCGCCAAGGGGAGGGGAAGAGCAGCAAGAGCTTTCGGGGCTGGGCCCTTCCCTGCGGGAGCAGGAGCCCGACGTTCGCCCCCCCGGAAAAGAGGCTCGGCGGCGGCCGACGGGCCCCGAGGTGTCCCGCCTCTGGCAAAGCCCGGAGCCCCAGTGCTGCGGGGCCTACGGATAGGGCGCCAAGGGGAGGGGAAGAGCAGCAAGAGCTTTCGGGGCTGGGCCCTTCCCTGCGGGAGCAGGAGCCCGACGTTCGCCCCCCCGGAAAAGAGGCTCGGTGGCGGCCGACGGGCCCCGAGGTGTCCCGCCTCTGGCAAAGCCCGGAGCCCCAGCGCTGCGGGGCCTGCGGATAGGGCGCCAAGGGGAGGGGAAGAGCAGCAAGAGCTTTCGGGGCTGGGCCCTTCCCTGCGGGAGCAGGAGCCCGACGTTCGCCCCCCCGGAAAAGAGGCTCGGCGGTGGCCGACGGGCCCCGAGGTGTCCCGCCTCTGGCAAAGCCCGGAGCCCCAGCGCTGCGGGGCCTGCGGATAGGGCGCCAAGGGGAGGGGAAGAGCAGCAAGAGCTTTCGGGGCTGGGCCCTTCCCTGCGGGAGCAGGAGCCCGACGTTCGCCCCCCCGGAAAAGAGGCTCAGCGGCGGCCGACGGGCCTCGAGGTGTCCCGCCTCTGGCAAAGCCCGGAGCCCCAGCGCTGCGGGGCCTGCGGATAGGGCGCCAAGGGGAGGGGAAGAGCAGCAAGAGCTTTCGGGGCTGGGCCCTTCCCTGCGGGAGCAGGAGCCCGACGTTCGCCCCCCCTCAAAAGAGGCTCGGCGGCGGCCGACGGGCCCCGAGGTGTCCCGCCTCTGGCAAAGCCCGGAGCCCCAGCGCTGCGGGGCCTGCGGATAGGGCGCCAAGGGGAGGGGAAGAGCAGCAAGAGCTTTCGGGGCTGGGCCCTTCCCTGCGGGAGCAGGAGCCCGACGTTCGCCCCCCCTCAAAAGAGGCTCGGCGGCGGCCGACGGGCCCCGAGGTGTCCCGCCTCTGGCAAAGCCCGGAGCCCCAGCGCTGCGGGGCCTGCGGATAGGGCGCCAAGGGGAGGGGAAGAGCAGCAAGAGCTTTCGGGCCTGGGCCCTTCCCTGCGGGAGCAGGAGCCCGACGTTCGCCCCCCCGAAAAAGAGGCTCGGCGGCGGCCGAGGGGCCCCGAGGTGTCCCGCCTCTGGCAAAGCCCGGAGCCCCAGCGCTGCGGGGCCTGCGGATAGGGCGCCAAGGGGAGGGGAAGAGCAGCAAGAGCTTTCGGGGCTGGGCCCTTCCCTGCGGGAGCAGGAGCCCGACGTTCGCCCCCCCTCAAAAGAGGCTCGGCGGCGGCCGACGGGCCCCGAGGTGTCCCGCCTCTGGCAAAGCCCGGAGCCCCAGCGCTGCGGGGCCTGCAGATAGGGCGCCAAGGGGAGGGGAAGAGCAGCAAGAGCTTTCGGGGCTGGGCCCTTCCCTGCGGGAGCAGGAGCCCGACGTTCGCCCCCCCGGAAAAGAGGCTCGGCGGCGGCCGACGGGCCCCGAGGTGTCCCGCCTCTGGCAAAGCCCGGAGCCCCAGCGCTGCGGGGCCTGCGGATAGGGCGCCAAGGGGAGGGGAAGAGCAGCAAGAGCTTTCGGGGCTGGGCCCTTCCCTGCGGGAGCAGGAGCCCGACGTTCGCCCCCCCGGAAAAGAGGCTCGGCGGCGGCCGAGGGGCCCCGAGGTGTCCCGCCTCTGGCAAAGCCCGGAGCCCCAGCGCTGCGGGGCCTGCAGATAGGGCGCCAAGGGGAGGGGAAGAGCAGCAAGAGCTTTCGGGGCTGGGCCCTTCCCTGCGGGAGCAGGAGCCCGACGTTCGCCCCCCCGGAAAAGAGGTTCGGCGGCGGCCGAAGGGCCCCGAGGTGTCCCGCCTCTGGCAAAGCCCGGAGCCCCAGCGCTGCGGGGCCTGCGGATAGGGCGCCAAGGGGAGGGGAAGAGCAGCAAGAGCTTTCGGGGCTGGGCCCTTCCCTGCGGGAGCAGGAGCCCGACGTTCGCCCCCCCGGAAAAGAGGCTCGGCGGCGGCCGACGGGCCCCGAGGTGTCCCGCCTCTGGCAAAGCCCGGAGCCCCAGCGCTGCGGGGCCTGCGGATAGGGCGCCAAGGGGAGGGGAAGAGCAGCAAGAGCTTTCGGGGCTGGGCCCTTCCCTGCGGGAGCAGGAGCCCGACGTTCGCCCCCCCGGAAAAGAGGCTCGGCGGCGGCCGACGGGCCCCGAGGTGTCCCGCCTCTGGCAAAGCCCGGAGCCCCAGCGCTGCGGGGCCTGCGGATAGGGCGCCAAGGGGAGGGGAAGAGCAGCAAGAGCTTTCGGGGCTGGGCCCTTCCCTGCGGGAGCAGGAGCCCGACGTTCGCCCCCCCGGAAAAGAGGCTCGGCGGCGGCCGACGGGCCCCGAGGTGTCCCGCCTCTGGCAAAGCCCGGAGCCCCAGCGCTGCGGGGCCTGCGGATAGGGCGCCAAGGGGAGGGGAAGAGCAGCAAGAGCTTTCGGGGCTGGGCCCTTCCCTGCGGGAGCAGGAGCCCGACGTTCGCCCCCCCGGAAAAGAGGCTCGGCGGCGGCCGACGGGCCCCGAGGTGTCCCGCCTCTGGCAAAGCCCGGAGCCCCAGCGCTGCGGGGCCTGCGGATAGGGCGCCAAGGGGAGGGGAAGAGCAGCAAGAGCTTTCGGGGCTGGGCCCTTCCCTGCGGGAGCAGGAGCCCGACGTTCGCCCCCCCGGAAAAGAGGCTCGGCGGCGGCCGAGGGTACCCGAGGTGTCCCTCCTCTGGCAAAGTCCGGAGCCCCAGCGCTGCGGGGCCTGCGGATAGGGCGCCAAGGGGAGGGGAAGAGCAGCAAGAGCTTTCGGGGCTGGGCCCTTCCCTGCGGGAGCAGGAGCCCGACGTTCGCCCCCCCGGAAAAGAGGCTCGGCGGCGGCCGACGGGCCCCGAGGTGTCCCGCCTCTGGCAAAGCCCGGAGCCCCAGCGCTGCGGGGCCTGCGGATAGGGCGCCAAGGGGAGGGGAAGAGCAGCAAGAGCTTTCGGGGCTGGGCCCTTCCCTGCGGGAGCAGGAGCCCGACGTTCGCCCCCCCGGAAAAGAGGCTCGGCGGCGGCCGACGGGCCCCGAGGTGTCCCGCCTCTGGCAAAGCCCGGAGCCCCAGCGCTGCGGGGCCTGCGGATAGGGCGCCAAGGGGAGGGGAAGAGCAGCAAGAGCTTTCGGGGCTGGGCCCTTCCCTGCGGGAGCAGGAGCCCGACGTTCGCCCCCCCGGAAAAGAGGCTCGGCGGCGGCCGAGGGGCCCCGAGGTGTCCCGCCTCTGGCAAAGCCCGGAGCCCCAGCGCTGCGGGGCCTGCGGATAGGGCGCCAAGGGGAGGGGAAGAGCAGCAAGAGCTTTCGGGGCTGGGCCCTTCCCTGCGGGAGCAGGAGCCCGACGTTCGCCCCCCCGGAAAAGAGGCTCGGCGGCGGCCGACGGGCCCCGAGGTGTCCCGCCTCTGGCAAAGCCCGGAGCCCCAGCGCTGCGGGGCCTGCGGATAGGGCGCCAAGGGGAGGGGAAGAGCAGCAAGAGCTTTCGGGGCTGGGCCCTTCCCTGCGGGAGCAGGAGCCCGACGTTCGCCCCCCCGGAAAAGAGGTTCGGCGGCGGCCGAAGGGCCCCGAGGTGTCCCGCCTCTGGCAAAGCCCGGAGCCCCAGCGCTGCGGGGCCTGCGGATAGGGCGCCAAGGGGAGGGGAAGAGCAGCAAGAGCTTTCGGGGCTGGGCCCTTCCCTGCGGGAGCAGGAGCCCGACGTTCGCCCCCCCTCAAAAGAGGCTCGGCGGCGGCCGACGGGCCCCGAGGTGTCCCGCCTCTGGCAAAGCCCGGAGCCCCAGCGCTGCGGGGCCTGCGGATAGGGCGCCAAGGGGAGGGGAAGAGCAGCAAGAGCTTTCGGGGCTGGGCCCTTCCCTGCGGGAGCAGGAGCCCGACGTTCGCCCCCCCTCAAAAGAGGCTCGGCGGCGGCCGACGGGCCCCGAGGTGTCCCGCCTCTGGCAAAGCCCGGAGCCCCAGCGCTGCGGGGCCTGCGGATAGGGCGCCAAGGGGAGGGGAAGAGCAGCAAGAGCTTTCGGGGCTGGGCCCTTCCCTGCGGGAGCAGGAGCCCGACGTTCGCCCCCCCGGAAAAGAGGCTCGGCGGCGGCCGAGGGGCCCCGAGGTGTCCCGCCTCTGGCAAAGCCCGGAGCCCCAGCGCTGCGGGGCCTGCGGATAGGGCGCCAAGGGGAGGGGAAGAGCAGCAAGAGCTTTCGGGGCTGGGCCCTTCCCTGCGGGAGCAGGAGCCCGACGTTCGCCCCCCCGGAAAAGAGGTTCGGCGGCGGCCGACGGGCCCCGAGGTGTCCCGCCTCTGGCAAAGCCCGGAGCCCCAGCGCTGCGGGGCCTGCGGATAGGGCGCCAAGGGGAGGGGAAGAGCAGCAAGAGCTTTCGGGGCTGGGCCCTTCCCTGCGGGAGCAGGAGCCCGACGTTCGCCCCCCCGGAAAAGAGGCTCGGCGGCGGCCGACGGGCCCCGAGGTGTCCCGCCTCTGGCAAAGCCCGGAGCCCCAGCGCTGCGGGGCCTGCGGATAGGGCGCCAAGGGGAGGGGAAGAGCAGCAAGAGCTTTCGGGGCTGGGCCCTTCCCTGCGGGAGCAGGAGCCCGACGTTCGCCCCCCCGGAAAAGAGGCTCGGCGGCGGCCGACGGGCCCCGAGGTGTCCCGCCTCTGGCAAAGCCCGGAGCCCCAGCGCTGCGGGGCCTGCGGATAGGGCGCCAAGGGGAGGGGAAGAGCAGCAAGAGCTTTCGGGGCTGGGCCCTTCCCTGCGGGAGCAGGAGCCCGACGTTCGCCCCCCCGGAAAAGAGGCTCGGCGGCGGCCGAGGGTACCCGAGGTGTCCCTCCTCTGGCAAAGCCCGGAGCCCCAGCGCTGCGGGGCCTGCGGATAGGGCACCAAGGGGAGGGGAAGAGCAGCAAGAGCTTTCGGGGCTGGGCCCTTCCCTGCGGGAGCAGGAGCCCGACGTTCGCCCCCCCGGAAAAGAGGCTCGGCGGCGGCCGAGGGGCCCCGAGGTGTCCCGCCTCTGGCAAAGCCCGGAGCCCCAGCGCTGCGGGGCCTGCGGATAGGGCGCCAAGGGGAGGGGAAGAGCAGCAAGAGCTTTCGGGGCTGGGCCCTTCCCTGCGGGAGCAGGAGCCCGACGTTCACCCCCCCTCAAAAGAGGCTCGGCGGCGGCCGACGGGCCCCGAGGTGTCCCGCCTCTGGCAAAGCCCGGAGCCCCAGCGCTGCGGGGCCTGCGGATAGGGCGCCAAGGGGAGGGGAAGAGCAGCAAGAGCTTTCGGGGCTGGGCCCTTCCCTGCGGGAGCAGGAGCCCGACGTTCGCCCCCCCGGAAAAGAGGCTCGGCGGCGGCCGACGGGCCCCGAGGTGTCCCGCCTCTGGCAAAGCCCGGAGCCCCAGCGCTGCGGGGCCTGCGGATAGGGCGCCAAGGGGAGGGGAAGAGCAGCAAGAGCTTTCGGGGCTGGGCCCTTCCCTGCGGGAGCAGGAGCCCGACGTTCGCCCCCCCGGAAAAGAGGCTCGGCGGCGGCCGACGGGCCCCGAGGTGTCCCGCCTCTGGCAAAGCCCGGAGCCCCAGCGCTGCGGGGCCTGCGGATAGGGCGCCAAGGGGAGGGGAAGAGCAGCAAGAGCTTTCGGGGCTGGGCCCTTCCCTGCGGGAGCAGGAGCCCGACGTTCGCCCCCCCGGAAAAGAGGCTCGGCGGCGGCCGACGGGCCCCGAGGTGTCCCGCCTCTGGCAAAGCCCGGAGCCCCAGCGCTGCGGGGCCTGCGGATAGGGCGCCAAGGGGAGGGGAAGAGCAGCAAGAGCTTTCGGGGCTGGGCCCTTCCCTGCGGGAGCAGGAGCCCGACGTTCGCCCCCCCGGAAAAGAGGCTCGGCGGCGGCCGACGGGCCCCGAGGTGTCCCGCCTCTGGCAAAGCCCGGAGCCCCAGCGCTGCGGGGCCTGCGGATAGGGCGCCAAGGGGAGGGGAAGAGCAGCAAGAGCTTTCGGGGCTGGGCCCTTCCCTGCGGGAGCAGGAGCCCGACGTTCGCCCCCCCGGAAAAGAGGCTCGGCGGCGGCCGACGGGCCCCGAGGTGTCCCGCCTCTGGCAAAGCCCGGAGCCCCAGCGCTGCGGGGCCTGCGGATAGGGCGCCAAGGGGAGGGGAAGAGCAGCAAGAGCTTTCGGGGCTGGGCCCTTCCCTGCGGGAGCAGGAGCCCGACGTTCGCCCCCCCTCAAAAGAGGCTCGGCGGCGGCCGACGGGCCCCGAGGTGTCCCGCCTCTGGCAAAGCCCGGAGCCCCAGCGCTGCGGGGCCTGCGGATAGGGCGCCAAGGGGAGGGGAAGAGCAGCAAGAGCTTTCGGGGCTGGGCCCTTCCCTGCGGGAGCAGGAGCCCGACGTTCGCCCCCCCGGAAAAGAGGCTCGGCGGCGGCCGACGGGCCCCGAGGTGTCCCGCCTCTGGCAAAGCCCGGAGCCCCAGCGCTGCGGGGCCTGCAGATAGGGCGCCAAGGGGAGGGGAAGAGCAGCAAGAGCTTTCGGGGCTGGGCCCTTCCCTGCGGGAGCAGGAGCCCGACGTTCGCCCCCCCGGAAAAGAGGCTCGGCGGCGGCCGACGGGCCCCGAGGTGTCCCGCCTCTGGCAAAGCCCGGAGCCCCAGCGCTGCGGGGCCTGCGGATAGGGCGCCAAGGGGAGGGGAAGAGCAGCAAGAGCTTTCGGGGCTGGGCCCTTCCCTGCGGGAGCAGGAGCCCGACGTTCGCCCCCCCGGAAAAGAGGCTCGGCGGCGGCCGACGGGCCCCGAGGTGTCCCGCCTCTGGCAAAGCCCGGAGCCCCAGCGCTGCGGGGCCTGCAGATAGGGCGCCAAGGGGAGGGGAAGAGCAGCAAGAGCTTTCGGGGCTGGGCCCTTCCCTGCGGGAGCAGGAGCCCGACGTTCGCCCCCCCGGAAAAGAGGCTCGGCGGCGGCCGAAGGGCCCCGAGGTGTCCCGCCTCTGGCAAAGCCCGGAGCCCCAGCGCTGCGGGGCCTGCGGATAGGGCGCCAAGGGGAGGGGAAGAGCAGCAAGAGCTTTCGGGGCTGGGCCCTTCCCTGTGGGAGCAGGAGCCCGACGTTCGCCCCCCCTCAAAAGAGGCTCGGCGGCGGCCGACGGGCCCCGAGGTGTCCCGCCTCTGGCAAAGCCCGGAGCCCCAGCGCTGCGGGGCCTGCGCATAGGGCGCCAAGGGGAGGGGAAGAGCAGCAAGAGCTTTCGGGGCTGGGCCCTTCCCTGCGGGAGCAGGAGCCCGACGTTCGCCCCCCCGGAAAAGAGGCTCGGCGGCGGCCGACGGGCCCCGAGGTGTCCCGCCTCTGGCAAAGCCCGGAGCCCCAGCGCTGCGGGGCCTGCGGATAGGGCGCCAAGGGGAGGGGAAGAGCAGCAAGAGCTTTCGGGGCTGGGCCCTTCCCTGCGGGAGCAGGAGCCCGACGTTCGCCCCCCTGGAAAAGAGGCTCGGCGGCGGCCGAGGGGCCCCGAGGTGTCCCGCCTCTGGCAAAGCCCGGAGCCCCAGCGCTGCGGGGCCTGCGGATAGGGCGCCAAGGGGAGGGGAAGAGCAGCAAGAGCTTTCGGGGCTGGGCCCTTCCCTGCGGGAGCAGGAGCCCGACGTTCGCCCCCCTGGAAAAGAGGTTCGGCGGCGGCCGAAGGGCCCCGAGGTGTCCCGCCTCTGGCAAAGCCCGGAGCCCCAGCGCTGCGGGGCCTGCGGATAGGGCGCCAAGGGGAGGGGAAGAGCAGCAAGAGCTTTCGGGGCTGGGCCCTTCCCTGCGGGAGCAGGAGCCCGACGTTCGCCCCCCCGGAAAAGAGGCTCGGCGGCGGCCGACGGGCCCCGAGGTGTCCCGCCTCTGGCAAAGCCCGGAGCCCCAGCGCTGCGGGGCCTGCGGATAGGGCGCCAAGGGGAGGGGAAGAGCAGCAAGAGCTTTCGGGGCTGGGCCCTTCCCTGCGGGAGCAGGAGCCCAACGTTCGCCCCCCCGGAAAAGAGGCTCGGCGGCGGCCGACGGGCCCCGAGGTGTCCCGCCTCTGGCAAAGCCCGGAGCCCCAGCGCTGCGGGGCCTGCGGATAGGGCGCCAAGGGGAGGGGAAGAGCAGCAAGAGCTTTCGGGGCTGGGCCCTTCCCTGCGGGAGCAGGAGCCCGACGTTCGCCCCCCCGGAAAAGAGGCTCGGCGGCGGCCGAGGGTACCCGAGGTGTCCCTCCTCTGGCAAAGCCCGGAGCCCCAGCGCTGCGGGGCCTGCGGATAGGGCGCCAAGGGGAGGGGAAGAGCAGCAAGAGCTTTCGGGGCTGGGCCCTTCCCTGCGGGAGCAGGAGCCCGACGTTCGCCCCCCCGGAAAAGAGGCTCGGCGGCGGCCGAGGGGCCCCGAGGTGTCCCGCCTCTGGCAAAGCCCGGAGCCCCAGCGCTGCGGGGCCTGCGGATAGGGCGCCAAGGGGAGGGGAAGAGCAGCAAGAGCTTTCGGGGCTGGGCCCTTCCCTGCGGGAGCAGGAGCCCGACGTTCGCCCCCCCTCAAAAGAGGCTCGGCGGCGGCCGACGGGCCCCGAGGTGTCCCGCCTCTGGCAAAGCCCGGAGCCCCAGCGCTGCGGGGCCTGCGGATAGGGCGCCAAGGGGAGGGGAAGAGCAGCAAGAGCTTTCGGGGCTGGGCCCTTCCCTGCGGGAGCAGGAGCCCGACGTTCGCCCCCCCGGAAAAGAGGCTCGGCGGCGGCCGACGGGCCCCGAGGTGTCCCGCCTCTGGCAAAGCCCGGAGCCCCAGCGCTGCGGGGCCTGCGGATAGGGCGCCAAGGGGAGGGGAAGAGCAGCAAGAGCTTTCGGGGCTGGGCCCTTCCCTGCGGGAGCAGGAGCCCGACGTTCGCCCCCCCTCAAAAGAGGCTCGGCGGCGGCCGAGGGGCCCCGAGGTGTCCCGCCTCTGGCAAAGCCCGGAGCCCCAGCGCTGCGGGGCCTGCGGATAGGGCGCCAAGGGGAGGGGAAGAGCAGCAAGAGCTTTCGGGGCTGGGCCCTTCCCTGCGGGAGCAGGAGCCCGACGTTCGCCCCCCCGGAAAAGAGGCTCGGCGGCGGCCGACGGGCCCCGAGGTGTCCCGCCTCTGGCAAAGCCCGGAGCCCCAGCGCTGCGGGGCCTGCGGATAGGGCGCCAAGGGGAGGGGAAGAGCAGCAAGAGCTTTCGGGGCTGGGCCCTTCCCTGCGGGAGCAGGAGCCCGACGTTCGCCCCCCCGGAAAAGAGGCTCGGCGGCGGCCGACGGGCCCCGAGGTGTCCCGCCTCTGGCAAAGCCCGGAGCCCCAGCGCTGCGGGGCCTGCGGATAGGGCGCCAAGGGGAGGGGAAGAGCAGCAAGAGCTTTCGGGGCTGGGCCCTTCCCTGCGGGAGCAGGAGCCCGACGTTCGCCCCCCCGGAAAAGAGGCTCGGCGGCGGCCGAAGGGCCCCGAGGTGTCCCGCCTCTGGCAAAGCCCGGAGCCCCAGCGCTGCGGGGCCTGCGGATAGGGCGCCAAGGGGAGGGGAAGAGCAGCAAGAGCTTTCGGGGCTGGGCCCTTCCCTGCGGGAGCAGGAGCCCGACGTTCGCCCCCCCGGAAAAGAGGCTCGGCGGCGGCCGAGGGGCCCCGAGGTGTCCCGCCTCTGGCAAAGCCCGGAGCCCCAGCGCTGCGGGGCCTGCGGATAGGGCGCCAAGGGGAGGGGAAGAGCAGCAAGAGCTTTCGGGGCTGGGCCCTTCCCTGCGGGAGCAGGAGCCCGACGTTCGCCCCCCCGGAAAAGAGGCTCGGCGGCGGCCGACGGGCCCCGAGGTGTCCCGCCTCTGGCAAAGCCCGGAGCCCCAGCGCTGCGGGGCCTGCGGATAGGGCGCCAAGGGGAGGGGAAGAGCAGCAAGAGCTTTCGGGGCTGGGCCCTTCCCTGCGGGAGCAGGAGCCCGACGTTCGCCCCCCCGGAAAAGAGGCTCGGCGGCGGACGAGGGGCCCCGAGGTGTCCCGCCTCTGGCAAAGCCCGGAGCCCCAGCGCTGCGGGGCCTGCGGATAGGGCGCCAAGGGGAGGGGAAGAGCAGCAAGAGCTTTCGGGGCTGGGCCCTTCCCTGCGGGAGCAGGAGCCCGACGTTCGCCCCCCCGGAAAAGAGGCTCGGCGGCGGCCGACGGGCCCCGAGGTGTCCCGCCTCTGGCAAAGCCCGGAGCCCCAGCGCTGCGGGGCCTGCGGATAGGGCGCCAAGGGGAGGGGAAGAGCAGCAAGAGCTTTCGGGGCTGGGCCCTTCCCTGCGGGAGCAGGAGCCCGACGTTCGCCCCCCCTCAAAAGAGGCTCGACGGCGGCCGACGGGGCCCGAGGTGTCCCGCCTCTGGCAAAGCCCGGAGCCCCAGCGCTGCGGGGCCTGCAGATAGGGCGCCAAGGGGAGGGGAAGAGCAGCAAGAGCTTTCGGGGCTGGGCCCTTCCCTGCGGGAGCAGGAGCCCGACGTTCGCCCCCCCTCAAAAGAGGCTCGGCGGCGGCCGACGGGCCCCGAGGTGTCCCGCCTCTGGCAAAGCCCGGAGCCCCAGCGCTGCGGGGCCTGCGGATAGGGCGCCAAGGGGAGGGGAAGAGCAGCAAGAGCTTTCGGGGCTGGGCCCTTCCCTGCGGGAGCAGGAGCCCGACGTTCGCCCCCCCGGAAAAGAGGCTCGGCGGCGGCCGACGGGCCCCGAGGTGTCCCGCCTCTGGCAAAGCCCGGAGCCCCAGCGCTGCGGGGCCTGCGGATAGGGCGCCAAGGGGAGGGGAAGAGCAGCAAGAGCTTTCGGGGCTGGGCCCTTCCCTGCGGGAGCAGGAGCCCGACGTTCGCCCCCCCGGAAAAGAGGTTCGGCGGCGGCCGAAGGGCCCCGAGGTGTCCCGCCTCTGGCAAAGCCCGGAGCCCCAGCGCTGCGGGGCCTGCGGATAGGGCGCCAAGGGGAGGGGAAGAGCAGCAAGAGCTTTCGGGGCTGGGCCCTTCCCTGCGGGAGCAGGAGCCCGACGTTCGCCCCCCCGGAAAAGAGGCTCGGCGGCGGCCGACGGACCCCGAGGTGTCCCGCCTCTGGCAAAGCCCGGAGCCCCAGCGCTGCGGGGCCTGCGGATAGGGCGCCAAGGGGAGGGGAAGAGCAGCAAGAGCTTTCGGGGCTGGGCCCTTCCCTGCGGGAGCAGGAGCCCGACGTTCGCCCCCCCGGAAAAGAGGCTCGGCGGCGGCCGAGGGGCCCCGAGGTGTCCCACCTCTGGCAAAGCCCGGAGCCCCAGCGCTGCGGGGCCTGCGGATAGGGCGCCAAGGGGAGGGGAAGAGCAGCAAGAGCTTTCGGGGCTGGGCCCTTCCCTGCGGGAGCAGGAGCCCGACGTTCGCCCCCCCGGAAAAGAGGCTCGGCGGCGGCCGAGGGGCCCCGAGGTGTCCCGCCTCTGGCAAAGCCCGGAGCCCCAGCGCTGCGGGGCCTGCGCATAGGGCGCCAAGGGGAGGGGAAGAGCAGCAAGAGCTTTCGGGGCTGGGCCCTTCCCTGCGGGAGCAGGAGCCCGACGTTCGCCCCCCCGGAAAAGAGGCTCAGCGGCGGCCGACGGGCCCCGAGGTGTCCCGCCTCTGGCAAAGCCCGGAGCCCCAGCGCTGCGGGGCCTGCGGATAGGGCGCCAAGGGGAGGGGAAGAGCAGCAAGAGCTTTCGGGGCTGGGCCCTTCCCTGCGGGAGCAGGAGCCCGACGTTCGCCCCCCCGGAAAAGAGGCTCGGCGGCGGCCGAGGGGCCCCGAGGTGTCCCTCCTTTGGCAAAGCCCGGAGCCCCAGCGCTGCGGGGCCTGCGGATAGGGCACCAAGGGGAGGGGAAGAGCAGCAAGAGCTTTCGGGGCTGGGCCCTTCCCTGCGGGAGCAGGAGCCCGACGTTCGCCCCCCCGGAAAAGAGGCTCGGCGGCGGCCGAGGGGCCCCGAGGTGTCCCGCCTCTGGCAAAGCCCGGAGCCCCAGCGCTGCGGGGCCTGCGGATAGGGCGCCAAGGGGAGGGGAAGAGCAGCAAGAGCTTTCGGGGCTGGGCCCTTCCCTGCGGGAGCAGGAGCCCGACGTTCGCCCCCCCGGAAAAGAGGCTCGGCGGCGGCCGACGGGCCCCGAGGTGTCCCGCCTCTGGCAAAGCCCGGAGCCCCAGCGCTGCGGGGCCTGCGGATAGGGTGCCAAGGGGAGGGGAAGAGCAGCAAGAGCTTTCGGGGCTGGGCCCTTCCCTGCGGGAGCAGGAGCCCGACGTTCGCCCCCCCTCAAAAGAGGCTCGGCGGCGGCCGACGGGCCCCGAGGTGTCCCGCCTCTGGCAAAGCCCGGAGCCCCAGCGCTGCGGGGCCTGCGGATAGGGCGCCAAGGGGAGGGGAAGAGCAGCAAGAGCTTTCGGGGCTGGGCCCTTCCCTGCGGGAGCAGGAGCCCGACGTTCGCCCCCCCGGAAAAGAGGCTCGGCGGCGGCCGACGGGCCCCGAGGTGTCCCGCCTCTGGCAAAGCCCGGAGCCCCAGCGCTGCGGGGCCTGCGGATAGGGCGCCAAGGGGAGGGGAAGAGCAGCAAGAGCTTTCGGGGCTGGGCCCTTCCCTGCGGGAGCAGGAGCCCGACGTTCGCCCCCCCGGAAAAGAGGCTCGGCGGCGGCCGACGGGCCCCGAGGTGTCCCGCCTCTGGCAAAGCCCGGAGCCCCAGCGCTGCGGGGCCTGTGGATAGGGCGCCAAGGGGAGGGGAAGAGCAGCAAGAGCTTTCGGGGCTGGGCCCTTCCCTGCGGGAGCAGGAGCCCGACGTTCGCCCCCCCGGAAAAGAGGCTCGGCGGCGGCCGAGGGTACCCGAGGTGTCCCTCCTCTGGCAAAGCCCGGAGCCCCAGCGCTGCGGGGCCTGCGGATAGGGCGCCAAGGGGAGGGGAAGAGCAGCAAGAGCTTTCGGGGCTGGGCCCTTCCCTGCGGGAGCAGGAGCCCGACGTTCGCCCCCCCGGAAAAGAGGCTCGGCGGCGGCCGAGGGTACCCGAGGTGTCCCGCCTCTGGCAAAGCCCGGAGCCCCAGCGCTGCGGGGCCTGCGGATAGGGCGCCAAGGGGAGGGGAAGAGCAGCAAGAGCTTTCGGGGCTGGGCCCTTCCCTGCGGGAGCAGGAGCCCGACGTTCGCCCCCCCGGAAAAGAGGCTCGGCGGCGGCCGACGGGCCCCGAGGTGTCCCGCCTCTGGCAAAGCCCGGAGCCCCAGCGCTGCGGGGCCTGCGCATAGGGCGCCAAGGGGAGGGGAAGAGCAGCAAGAGCTTTCGGGGCTGGGCCCTTCCCTGCGGGAGCAGGAGCCCGACGTTCGCCCCCCCGGAAAAGAGGCTCGGCGGCGGCCGACGGGCCCCGAGGTGTCCCGCCTCTGGCAAAGCCCGGAGCCCCAGCGCTGCGGGGCCTGCGGATAGGGCGCCAAGGGGAGGGGAAGAGCAGCAAGAGCTTTCGGGGCTGGGCCCTTCCCTGCGGGAGCAGGAGCCCGACGTTCGCCCCCCCGGAAAAGAGGCTCGGCGGCGGCCGAGGGGCCCCGAGGTGTCCCTCCTCTGGCAAAGCCCGGAGCCCCAGCGCTGCGGGGCCTGCGGATAGGGCACCAAGGGGAGGGGAAGAGCAGCAAGAGCTTTCGGGGCTGGGCCCTTCCCTGCGGGAGCAGGAGCCCGACGTTCACCCCCCCGGAAAAGAGGCTCGGCGGCGGCCGAGGGGCCCCGAGGTGTCCCGCCTCTGGCAAAGCCCGGAGCCCCAGCGCTGCGGGGCCTGCGGATAGGGCGCCAAGGGGAGGGGAAGAGCAGCAAGAGCTTTCGGGGCTGGGCCCTTCCCTGCGGGAGCAGGAGCCCGACGTTCGCCCCCCCTCAAAAGAGGCTCGGCGGCGGCCGACGGGCCCCGAGGTGTCCCGCCTCTGGCAAAGCCCGGAGCCCCAGCGCTGCGGGGCCTGCGGATAGGGCGCCAAGGGGAGGGGAAGAGCAGCAAGAGCTTTCGGGGCTGGGCCCTTCCCTGCGGGAGCAGGAGCCCGACGTTCGCCCCCCCGGAAAAGAGGCTCGGCGGCGGCCGACGGGCCCCGAGGTGTCCCGCCTCTGGCAAAGCCCGGAGCCCCAGCGCTGCGGGGCCTGCGGATAGGGCGCCAAGGGGAGGGGAAGAGCAGCAAGAGCTTTCGGGGCTGGGCCCTTCCCTGCGGGAGCAGGAGCCCGACGTTCGCCCCCCCGGAAAAGAGGCTCGGCGGCGGCCGACGGGCCCCGAGGTGTCCCGCCTCTGGCAAAGCCCGGAGCCCCAGCGCTGCGGGGCCTGCGGATAGGGCGCCAAGGGGAGGGGAAGAGCAGCAAGAGCTTTCGGGGCTGGGCCCTTCCCTGCGGGAGCAGGAGCCCGACGTTCGCCCCCCCGGAAAAGAGGCTCGGCGGCGGCCGACGGGCCCCGAGGTGTCCCGCCTCTGGCAAAGCCCGGAGCCCCAGCGCTGCGGGGCCTGCGGATAGGGCGCCAAGGGGAGGGGAAGAGCAGCAAGAGCTTTCGGGGCTGGGCCCTTCCCTGCGGGAGCAGGAGCCCGACGTTCGCCCCCCCGGAAAAGAGGCTCGGCGGCGGCCGACGGGCCCCGAGGTGTCCCGCCTCTGGCAAAGCCCGGAGCCCCAGCGCTGCGGGGCCTGCGCATAGGGCGCCAAGGGGAGGGGAAGAGCAGCAAGAGCTTTCGGGGCTGGGCCCTTCCCTGCGGGAGCAGGAGCCCGACGTTCGCCCCCCCGGAAAAGAGGCTCGGCGGCGGCCGACGGGCCCCGAGGTGTCCCGCCTCTGGCAAAGCCCGGAGCCCCAGCGCTGCGGGGCCTGCGGATAGGGCGCCAAGGGGAGGGGAAGAGCAGCAAGAGCTTTCGGGGCTGGGCCCTTCCCTGCGGGAGCAGGAGCCCGACGTTCGCCCCCCCGGAAAAGAGGCTCGGCGGCGGCCGACGGGCCCCGAGGTGTCCCGCCTCTGGCAAAGCCCGGAGCCCCAGCGCTGCGGGGCCTGTGGATAGGGCGCCAAGGGGAGGGGAAGAGCAGCAAGAGCTTTCGGGGCTGGGCCCTTCCCTGCGGGAGCAGGAGCCCGACGTTCGCCCCCCCGGAAAAGAGGCTCGGCGGCGGCCGAGGGTACCCGAGGTGTCCCTCCTCTGGCAAAGCCCGGAGCCCCAGCGCTGCGGGGCCTGCGGATAGGGCGCCAAGGGGAGGGGAAGAGCAGCAAGAGCTTTCGGGGCTGGGCCCTTCCCTGCGGGAGCAGGAGCCCGACGTTCGCCCCCCCGGAAAAGAGGCTCGGCGGCGGCCGAGGGGCCCCGAGGTGTCCCGCCTCTGGCAAAGCCCGGAGCCCCAGCGCTGCGGGGCCTGCGGATAGGGCGCCAAGGGGAGGGGAAGAGCAGCAAGAGCTTTCGGGGCTGGGCCCTTCCCTGCGGGAGCAGGAGCCCGACGTTCGCCCCCCCTCAAAAGAGGCTCGGCGGCGGCTGACGGGCCCCGAGGTGTCCCGCCTCTGGCAAAGCCCGGAGCCCCAGCGCTGCGGGGCCTGCGGATAGGGCGCCAAGGGGAGGGGAAGAGCAGCAAGAGCTTTCGGGGCTGGGCCCTTCCCTGCGGGAGCAGGAGCCCGACGTTCGCCCCCCCGGAAAAGAGGCTCGGTGGCGGCCGAGAGGCCCCGAGGTGTCCCGCCTCTGGCAAAGCCCGGAGCCCCAGCGCTGCGGGGCCTGCGGATAGGGCGCCAAGGGGAGGGGAAGAGCAGCAAGAGCTTTCGGGGCTGGGCCCTTCCCTGCGGGAGCAGGAGCCCGACGTTCGCCCCCCTCAAAAGAGGCTCGGCGGCGGCCGACGGGCCCCGAGGTGTCCCGCCTCTGGCAAAGCCCGGAGCCCCAGCGCTGCGGGGCCTGCGGATAGGGCGCCAAGGGGAGGGGAAGAGCAGCAAGAGCTTTCGGGGCTGGGCCCTTCCCTGCGGGAGCAGGAGCCCGACGTTCGCCCCCCCGGAAAAGAGGCTCGGCGGCGGCCGACGGGCCCCGAGGTGTCCCGCCTCTGGCAAAGCCCGGAGCCCCAGCGCTGCGGGGCCTGCGGATAGGGCGCCAAGGGGAGGGGAAGAGCAGCAAGAGCTTTCGGGGCTGGGCCCTTCCCTGCGGGAGCAGGAGCCCGACGTTCGCCCCCCCGGAAAAGAGGCTCGGCGGCGGCCGAGGGGCCCCGAGGTGTCCCGCCTCTGGCAAAGCCCGGAGCCCCAGCGCTGCGGGGCCTGCGGATAGGGCGCCAAGGGGAGGGGAAGAGCAGCAAGAGCTTTCGGGGCTGGGCCCTTCCCTGCGGGAGCAGGAGCCCGACGTTCGCCCCCCCGGAAAAGAGGCTCGGCGGCGGCCGAAGGGCCCCGAGGTGTCCCGCCTCTGGCAAAGCCCGGAGCCCCAGCGCTGCGGGGCCTGCGGATAGGGCGCCAAGGGGAGGGGAAGAGCAGCAAGAGCTTTCGGGGCTGGGCCCTTCCCTGCGGGAGCAGGAGCCCGACGTTCGCCCCCCCGGAAAAGAGGCTCGGCGGCGGCCGACGGGCCCCGAGGTGTCCCGCCTCTGGCAAAGCCCGGAGCCCCAGCGCTGCGGGGCCTGCGGATAGGGCGCCAAGGGGAGGGGAAGAGCAGCAAGAGCTTTCGGGGCTGGGCCCTTCCCTGCGGGAGCAGGAGCCCGACGTTCGCCCCCCCGGAAAAGAGGCTCGGCGGCGGCCGACGGGCCCCGAGGTGTCCCGCCTCTGGCAAAGCCCGGAGCCCCAGCGCTGCGGGGCCTGCAGATAGGGCGCCAAGGGGAGGGGAAGAGCAGCAAGAGCTTTCGGGGCTGGGCCCTTCCCTGCGGGAGCAGGAGCCCGACGTTCGCCCCCCCGGAAAAGAGGTTCGGCGGCGGCCGACGGGCCCCGAGGTGTCCCGCCTCTGGCAAAGCCCGGAGCCCCAGCGCTGCGGGGCCTGCGGATAGGGCGCCAAGGGGAGGGGAAGAGCAGCAAGAGCTTTCAGGGCTGGGCCCTTCCCTGCGGGAGCAGGAGCCCGACGTTCGCCCCCCCTCAAAAGAGGCTTGGCGGCGGCCGACGGGCCCCGAGGTGTCCCACCTCTGGCAAAGCCCGGAGCCCCAGCGCTGCGGGGCCTGCGGATAGGGCGCCAAGGGGAGGGGAAGAGCAGCAAGAGCTTTCGGGGCTGGGCCCTTCCCTGCGGGAGCAGGAGCCCGACGTTCGCCCCCCCGGAAAAGAGGCTCGGCGGCGGCCGAGGGGCCCCGAGGTGTCCCGCCTCTGGCAAAGCCCGGAGCCCCAGCGCTGCGGGGCCTGCGGATAGGGCGCCAAGGGGAGGGGAAGAGCAGCAAGAGCTTTCGGGGCTGGGCCCTTCCCTGCGGGAGCAGGAGCCCGACGTTCGCCCCCCCGGAAAAGAGGCTCGGCGGCGGCCGAGGGGCCCCGAGGTGTCCCGCCTCTGGCAAAGCCCGGAGCCCCAGCGCTGCGGGGCCTGCGGATAGGGCGCCAAGGGGAGGGGAAGAGCAGCAAGAGCTTTCGGGGCTGGGCCCTTCCCTGCGGGAGCAGGAGCCCGACGTTCGCCCCCCGGAAAAGAGGCTCGGCGGCGGCCGAGGGGCCCCGAGGTGTCCCGCCTCTGGCAAAGCCCGGAGCCCCAGCGCTGCGGGGCCTGCGGATAGGGCGCCAAGGGGAGGGGAAGAGCAGCAAGAGCTTTCGGGGCTGGGCCCTTCCCTGCGGGAGCAGGAGCCCGACGTTCGCCCCCCCGGAAAAGAGGCTCGGCGGCGGCCGACGGGCCCCGAGGTGTCCCGCCTCTGGCAAAGCCCGGAGCCCCAGCGCTGCGGGGCCTGCGGATAGGGCGCCAAGGGGAGGGGAAGAGCAGCAAGAGCTTTCGGGGCTGGGCCCTTCCCTGCGGGAGCAGGAGCCCGACGTTCGCCCCCCCGGAAAAGAGGCTCGGCGGCGGCCGACGGGCCCCGAGGTGTCCCGCCTCTGGCAAAGCCCGGAGCCCCAGCGCTGCGGGGCCTGCGGATAGGGCGCCAAGGGGAGGGGAAGAGCAGCAAGAGCTTTCGGGGCTGGGCCCTTCCCTGCGGGAGCAGGAGCCCGACGTTCGCCCCCCCGGAAAAGAGGCTCGGCGGCGGCCGACGGGCCCCGAGGTGTCCCGCCTCTGGCAAAGCCCGGAGCCCCAGCGCTGCGGGGCCTGCGGATAGGGCGCCAAGGGGAGGGGAAGAGCAGCAAGAGCTTTCGGGGCTGGGCCCTTCCCTGCGGGAGCAGGAGCCCGACGTTCGCCCCCCCGGAAAAGAGGCTCGGCGGCGGCCGACGGGCCCCGAGGTGTCCCGCCTCTGGCAAAGCCCGGAGCCCCAGCGCTGCGGGGCCTGCGGATAGGGCGCCAAGGGGAGGGGAAGAGCAGCAAGAGCTTTCGGGGCTGGGCCCTTCCCTGCGGGAGCAGGAGCCCGACGTTCGCCCCCCCGGAAAAGAGGCTCGGCGGCGGCCGACGGGCCCCGAGGTGTCCCGCCTCTGGCAAAGCCCGGAGCCCCAGCGCTGCGGGGCCTGCGGATAGGGCGCCAAGGGGAGGGGAAGAGCAGCAAGAGCTTTCGGGGCTGGGCCCTTCCCTGCGGGAGCAGGAGCCCGACGTTCGCCCCCCCGGAAAAGAGGCTCGGCGGCGGCCGACGGGCCCCGAGGTGTCCCGCCTCTGGCAAAGCCCGGAGCCCCAGCGCTGCGGGGCCTGCGGATAGGGCGCCAAGGGGAGGGGAAGAGCAGCAAGAGCTTTCGGGGCTGGGCCCTTCCCTGCGGGAGCAGGAGCCCGACGTTCGCCCCCCCGGAAAAGAGGCTCGGCGGCGGCCGACGGGCCCCGAGGTGTCCCGCCTCTGGCAAAGCCCGGAGCCCCAGCGCTGCGGGGCCTGCGGATAGGGCGCCAAGGGGAGGGGAAGAGCAGCAAGAGCTTTCGGGGCTGGGCCCTTCCCTGCGGGAGCAGGAGCCCGACGTTCGCCCCCCCGGAAAAGAGGCTCGGCGGCGGCCGACGGGCCCCGAGGTGTCCCGCCTCTGGCAAAGCCCGGAGCCCCAGCGCTGCGGGGCCTGCGGATAGGGCGCCAAGGGGAGGGGAAGAGCAGCAAGAGCTTTCGGGGCTGGGCCCTTCCCTGCGGGAGCAGGAGCCCGACGTTCGCCCCCCCGGAAAAGAGGCTCGGCGGCGGCCGACGGGCCCCGAGGTGTCCCGCCTCTGGCAAAGCCCGGAGCCCCAGCGCTGCGGGGCCTGCGGATAGGGCGCCAAGGGGAGGGGAAGAGCAGCAAGAGCTTTCGGGGCTGGGCCCTTCCCTGCGGGAGCAGGAGCCCGACGTTCGCCCCCCCGGAAAAGAGGCTCGGCGGCGGCCGACGGGCCCCGAGGTGTCCCGCCTCTGGCAAAGCCCGGAGCCCCAGCGCTGCGGGGCCTGCGGATAGGGCGCCAAGGGGAGGGGAAGAGCAGCAAGAGCTTTCGGGGCTGGGCCCTTCCCTGCGGGAGCAGGAGCCCGACGTTCGCCCCCCCGGAAAAGAGGCTCGGCGGCGGCCGACGGGCCCCGAGGTGTCCCGCCTCTGGCAAAGCCCGGAGCCCCAGCGCTGCGGGGCCTGCGGATAGGGCGCCAAGGGGAGGGGAAGAGCAGCAAGAGCTTTCGGGGCTGGGCCCTTCCCTGCGGGAGCAGGAGCCCGACGTTCGCCCCCCCGGAAAAGAGGCTCGGCGGCGGCCGACGGGCCCCGAGGTGTCCCGCCTCTGGCAAAGCCCGGAGCCCCAGCGCTGCGGGGCCTGCGGATAGGGCGCCAAGGGGAGGGGAAGAGCAGCAAGAGCTTTCGGGGCTGGGCCCTTCCCTGCGGGAGCAGGAGCCCGACGTTCGCCCCCCCGGAAAAGAGGCTCGGCGGCGGCCGACGGGCCCCGAGGTGTCCCGCCTCTGGCAAAGCCCGGAGCCCCAGCGCTGCGGGGCCTGCGGATAGGGCGCCAAGGGGAGGGGAAGAGCAGCAAGAGCTTTCGGGGCTGGGCCCTTCCCTGCGGGAGCAGGAGCCCGACGTTCGCCCCCCCGGAAAAGAGGCTCGGCGGCGGCCGACGGGCCCCGAGGTGTCCCGCCTCTGGCAAAGCCCGGAGCCCCAGCGCTGCGGGGCCTGCGGATAGGGCGCCAAGGGGAGGGGAAGAGCAGCAAGAGCTTTCGGGGCTGGGCCCTTCCCTGCGGGAGCAGGAGCCCGACGTTCGCCCCCCCGGAAAAGAGGCTCGGCGGCGGCCGACGGGCCCCGAGGTGTCCCGCCTCTGGCAAAGCCCGGAGCCCCAGCGCTGCGGGGCCTGCGGATAGGGCGCCAAGGGGAGGGGAAGAGCAGCAAGAGCTTTCGGGGCTGGGCCCTTCCCTGCGGGAGCAGGAGCCCGACGTTCGCCCCCCCGGAAAAGAGGCTCGGCGGCGGCCGACGGGCCCCGAGGTGTCCCGCCTCTGGCAAAGCCCGGAGCCCCAGCGCTGCGGGGCCTGCGGATAGGGCGCCAAGGGGAGGGGAAGAGCAGCAAGAGCTTTCGGGGCTGGGCCCTTCCCTGCGGGAGCAGGAGCCCGACGTTCGCCCCCCCGGAAAAGAGGCTCGGCGGCGGCCGAGGGTACCCGAGGTGTCCCTCCTCTGGCAAAGCCCGGAGCCCCAGCGCTGCGGGGCCTGCGGATAGGGCACCAAGGGGAGGGGAAGAGCAGCAAGAGCTTTCGGGGCTGGGCCCTTCCCTGCGGGAGCAGGAGCCCGACGTTCGCCCCCCCGGAAAAGAGGCTCGGCGGCGGCCGAGGGGCCCCGAGGTGTCCCGCCTCTGGCAAAGCCCGGAGCCCCAGCGCTGCGGGGCCTGCGGATAGGGCGCCAAGGGGAGGGGAAGAGCAGCAAGAGCTTTCGGGGCTGGGCCCTTCCCTGCGGGAGCAGGAGCCCGACGTTCGCCCCCCCTCAAAAGAGGCTCGGCGGCGGCCGACGGGCCCCGAGGTGTCCCGCCTCTGGCAAAGCCCGGAGCCCCAGCGCTGCGGGGCCTGCGGATAGGGCGCCAAGGGGAGGGGAAGAGCAGCAAGAGCTTTCGGGGCTGGGCCCTTCCCTGCGGGAGCAGGAGCCCGACGTTCGCCCCCCCTCAAAAGAGGCTCGGCGGCGGCCGACGGGCCCCGAGGTGTCCCGCCTCTGGCAAAGCCCGGAGCCCCAGCGCTGCGGGGCCTGCGGATAGGGCGCCAAGGGGAGGGGAAGAGCAGCAAGAGCTTTCGGGGCTGGGCCCTTCCCTGCGGGAGCAGGAGCCCGACGTTCGCCCCCCCTCAAAAGAGGCTCGGCGGCGGCCGACGGGCCCCGAGGTGTCCCGCCTCTGGCAAAGCCCGGAGCCCCAGCGCTGCGGGGCCTGCGGATAGGGCGCCAAGGGGAGGGGAAGAGCAGCAAGAGCTTTCGGGGCTGGGCCCTTCCCTGCGGGAGCAGGAGCCCGACGTTCGCCCCCCCTCAAAAGAGGCTCGGCGGCGGCCGAGGGGCCCCGAGGTGTCCCGCCTCTGGCAAAGCCCGGAGCCCCAGCGCTGCGGGGCCTGCGCATAGGGCGCCAAGGGGAGGGGAAGAGCAGCAAGAGCTTTCGGGGCTGGGCCCTTCCCTGCGGGAGCAGGAGCCCGACGTTCGCCCCCCCGGAAAAGAGGCTCGGCGGCGGCCGACGGGCCCCGAGGTGTCCCGCCTCTGGCAAAGCCCGGAGCCCCAGCGCTGCGGGGCCTGCGGATAGGGCGCCAAGGGGAGGGGAAGAGCAGCAAGAGCTTTCGGGGCTGGGCCCTTCCCTGCGGGAGCAGGAGCCCGACGTTCGCCCCCCCGGAAAAGAGGCTCGGCGGCGGCCGAGGGGCCCCGAGGTGTCCCGCCTCTGGCAAAGCCCGGAGCCCCAGCGCTGCGGGGCCTGCGGATAGGGCGCCAAGGGGAGGGGAAGAGCAGCAAGAGCTTTCGGGGCTGGGCCCTTCCCTGCGGGAGCAGGAGCCCGACGTTCGCCCCCCCGGAAAAGAGGCTCGGCGGCGGCCGAGGGGCCCCGAGGTGTCCCGCCTCTGGCAAAGCCCGGAGCCCCAGCGCTGCGGGGCCTGCGGATAGGGCGCCAAGGGGAGGGGAAGAGCAGCAAGAGCTTTCGGGGCTGGGCCCTTCCCTGCGGGAGCAGGAGCCCGACGTTCGCCCCCCCGGAAAAGAGGCTCGGCGGCGGCCGACGGGCCCCGAGGTGTCCCGCCTCTGGCAAAGCCCGGAGCCCCAGCGCTGCGGGGCCTGCGGATAGGGCGCCAAGGGGAGGGGAAGAGCAGCAAGAGCTTTCGGGGCTGGGCCCTTCCCTGCGGGAGCAGGAGCCCGACGTTCGCCCCCCCGGAAAAGAGGTTCGGCGGCGGCCGAAGGGCCCCGAGGTGTCCCGCCTCTGGCAAAGCCCGGAGCCCCAGCGCTGCGGGGCCTGCGGATAGGGCGCCAAGGGGAGGGGAAGAGCAGCAAGAGCTTTCGGGGCTGGGCCCTTCCCTGCGGGAGCAGGAGCCCGACGTTCGCCCCCCCGGAAAAGAGGCTCGGCGGCGGCCGACGGGCCCCGAGGTGTCCCGCCTCTGGCAAAGCCCGGAGCCCCAGCGCTGCGGGGCCTGCGGATAGGGCGCCAAGGGGAGGGGAAGAGCAGCAAGAGCTTTCGGGGCTGGGCCCTTCCCTGCGGGAGCAGGAGCCCGACGTTCGCCCCCCCGGAAAAGAGGCTCGGCGGCGGCCGACGGGCCCCGAGGTGTCCCGCCTCTGGCAAAGCCCGGAGCCCCAGCGCTGCGGGGCCTGCGGATAGGGCGCCAAGGGGAGGGGAAGAGCAGCAAGAGCTTTCGGGGCTGGGCCCTTCCCTGCGGGAGCAGGAGCCCGACGTTCGCCCCCCCGGAAAAGAGGCTCGGCGGCGGCCGACGGGCCCCGAGGTGTCCCGCCTCTGGCAAAGCCCGGAGCCCCAGCGCTGCGGGGCCTGCGGATAGGGCGCCAAGGGGAGGGGAAGAGCAGCAAGAGCTTTCGGGGCTGGGCCCTTCCCTGCGGGAGCAGGAGCCCGACGTTCGCCCCCCCGGAAAAGAGGCTCGGCGGCGGACGAGGGGCCCCGAGGTGTCCCGCCTCTGGCAAAGCCCGGAGCCCCAGCGCTGCGGGGCCTGCGGATAGGGCGCCAAGGGGAGGGGAAGAGCAGCAAGAGCTTTCGGGGCTGGGCCCTTCCCTGCGGGAGCAGGAGCCCGACGTTCGCCCCCCCGGAAAAGAGGCTCGGCGGCGGCCGACGGGCCCCGAGGTGTCCCGCCTCTGGCAAAGCCCGGAGCCCCAGCGCTGCGGGGCCTGCGGATAGGGCGCCAAGGGGAGGGGAAGAGCAGCAAGAGCTTTCGGGGCTGGGCCCTTCCCTGCGGGAGCAGGAGCCCGACGTTCGCCCCCCCTCAAAAGAGGCTCGGCGGCGGCCGACGGGCCCCGAGGTGTCCCGCCTCTGGCAAAGCCCGGAGCCCCAGCGCTGCGGGGCCTGCAGATAGGGCGCCAAGGGGAGGGGAAGAGCAGCAAGAGCTTTTGGGGCTGGGCCCTTCCCTGCGGGAGCAGGAGCCCGACGTTCGCCCCCCCGGAAAAGAGGCTCGGCGGCGGCCGACTGGCCCCGAGGTGTCCCGCCTCTGGCAAAGCCCGGAGCCCCAGCGCTGCGGGGCCTGCGGATAGGGCGCCAAGGGGAGGGGAAGAGCAGCAAGAGCTTTCGGGGCTGGGCCCTTCCCTGCGGGAGCAGGAGCCCGACGTTCGCCCCCCCTCAAAAGAGGCTCGGCGGCGGCCGACGGGCCCCGAGGTGTCCCGCCTCTGGCAAAGCCCGGAGCCCCAGCGCTGCAGGGCCTGCGGATAGGGCGCCAAGGGGAGGGGAAGAGCAGCAAGAGCTTTCGGGGCTGGGCCCTTCCCTGCGGGAGCAGGAGCCCGACGTTCGCCCCCCCGGAAAAGAGGCTCGGCGGCGGCCGAGGGGCCCCGAGGTGTCCCGCCTCTGGCAAAGCCCGGAGCCCCAGCGCTGCGGGGCCTGCGGATAGGGCGCCAAGGGGAGGGGAAGAGCAGCAAGAGCTTTCGGGGCTGGGCCCTTCCCTGCGGGAGCAGGAGCCCGACGTTCGCCCCCCCGGAAAAGAGGCTCGGCGGCGGCCGACGGGCCCCGAGGTGTCCCGCCTCTGGCAAAGCCCGGAGCCCCAGCGCTGCGGGGCCTGCGGATAGGGCGCCAAGGGGAGGGGAAGAGCAGCAAGAGCTTTCGGGGCTGGGCCCTTCCCTGCGGGAGCAGGAGCCCGACGTTCGCCCCCCCGGAAAAGAGGCTCGGCGGCGGCCGACGGGCCCCGAGGTGTCCCGCCTCTGGCAAAGCCCGGAGCCCCAGCGCTGCGGGGCCTGCGGATAGGGCGCCAAGGGGAGGGGAAGAGCAGCAAGAGCTTTCGGGGCTGGGCCCTTCCCTGCGGGAGCAGGAGCCCGACGTTCGCCCCCCCGGAAAAGAGGCTCGGCGGTGGCCGACGGGCCCCGAGGTGTCCCGCCTCTGGCAAAGCCCGGAGCCCCAGCGCTGCGGGGCCTGCGGATAGGGCACCAAGGGGAGGGGAAGAGCAGCAAGAGCTTTCGGGGCTGGGCCCTTCCCTGCGGGAGCAGGAGCCCGACGTTCGCCCCCCCTCAAAAGAGGCTCGGCGGCGGCCGACGGGCCCCGAGGTGTCCCGCCTCTGGCAAAGCCCGGAGCCCCAGCGCTGCGGGGCCTGCGGATAGGGCGCCAAGGGGAGGGGAAGAGCAGCAAGAGCTTTCGGGGCTGGGCCCTTCCCTGCGGGAGCAGGAGCCCGACGTTCGCCCCCCCGGAAAAGAGGCTCGGCGGCGGCCGAGGGGCCCCGAGGTGTCCCGCCTCTGGCAAAGCCCGGAGCCCCAGCGCTGCGGGGCCTGCGGATAGGGCGCCAAGGGGAGGGGAAGAGCAGCAAGAGCTTTTGGGGCTGGGCCCTTCCCTGCGGGAGCAGGAGCCCGACGTTCGCCCCCCCGGAAAAGAGGCTCGGCGGCGGCCGACGGGCCCCGAGGTGTCCCGCCTCTGGCAAAGCCCGGAGCCCCAGCGCTGCGGGGCCTGCGGATAGGGCGCCAAGGGGAGGGGAAGAGCAGCAAGAGCTTTCGGGGCTGGGCCCTTCCCTGCGGGAGCAGGAGCCCGACGTTCGCCCCCCCGGAAAAGAGGCTCGGCGGCGGCCGAGGGGCCCCGAGGTGTCCCGCCTCTGGCAAAGCCCGGAGCCCCAGCGCTGCGGGGCCTGCAGATAGGGCGCCAAGGGGAGGGGAAGAGCAGCAAGAGCTTTCGGGGCTGGGCCCTTCCCTGCGGGAGCAGGAGCCCGACGTTCGCCCCCCCGGAAAAGAGGCTCGGCGGCGGCCGACGGGCCCCGAGGTGTCCCGCCTCTGGCAAAGCCCGGAGCCCCAGCGCTGCGGGGCCTGCGGATAGGGCGCCAAGGGGAGGGGAAGAGCAGCAAGAGCTTTCGGGGCTGGGCCCTTCCCTGCGGGAGCAGGAGCCCGACGTTCGCCCCCCCGGAAAAGAGGCTCGGCGGCGGCCGACGGGCCCCGAGGTGTCCCGCCTCTGGCAAAGCCCGGAGCCCCAGCGCTGCGGGGCCTGCAGATAGGGCGCCAAGGGGAGGGGAAGAGCAGCAAGAGCTTTCGGGGCTGGGCCCTTCCCTGCGGGAGCAGGAGCCCGACGTTCGCCCCCCCGGAAAAGAGGTTCGGCGGCGGCCGAAGGGCCCCGAGGTGTCCCGCCTCTGGCAAAGCCCGGAGCCCCAGCGCTGCGGGGCCTGCGGATAGGGCGCCAAGGGGAGGGGAAGAGCAGCAAGAGCTTTCGGGGCTGGGCCCTTCCCTGCGGGAGCAGGAGCCCGACGTTCGCCCCCCCGGAAAAGAGGCTCGGCGGCGGCCGACGGGCCCCGAGGTGTCCCGCCTCTGGCAAAGCCCGGAGCCCCAGCGCTGCGGGGCCTGCGGATAGGGCGCCAAGGGGAGGGGAAGAGCAGCAAGAGCTTTCGGGGCTGGGCCCTTCCCTGCGGGAGCAGGAGCCCGACGTTCGCCCCCCCGGAAAAGAGGCTCGGCGGCGGACGAGGGGCCCCGAGGTGTCCCGCCTCTGGCAAAGCCCGGAGCCCCAGCGCTGCGGGGCCTGCGGATAGGGCGCCAAGGGGAGGGGAAGAGCAGCAAGAGCTTTCGGGGCTGGGCCCTTCCCTGCGGGAGCAGGAGCCCGACGTTCGCCCCCCCGGAAAAGAGGCTCGGCGGCGGCCGACGGGCCCCGAGGTGTCCCGCCTCTGGCAAAGCCCGGAGCCCCAGCGCTGCGGGGCCTGCGGATAGGGCGCCAAGGGGAGGGGAAGAGCAGCAAGAGCTTTCGGGGCTGGGCCCTTCCCTGCGGGAGCAGGAGCCCGACGTTCGCCCCCCCTCAAAAGAGGCTCGGCGGCGGCCGACGGGCCCCGAGGTGTCCCGCCTCTGGCAAAGCCCGGAGCCCCAGCGCTGCGGGGCCTGCAGATAGGGCGCCAAGGGGAGGGGAAGAGCAGCAAGAGCTTTTGGGGCTGGGCCCTTCCCTGCGGGAGCAGGAGCCCGACGTTCGCCCCCCCGGAAAAGAGGCTCGGCGGCGGCCGACTGGCCCCGAGGTGTCCCGCCTCTGGCAAAGCCCGGAGCCCCAGCGCTGCGGGGCCTGCGGATAGGGCGCCAAGGGGAGGGGAAGAGCAGCAAGAGCTTTCGGGGCTGGGCCCTTCCCTGCGGGAGCAGGAGCCCGACGTTCGCCCCCCCTCAAAAGAGGCTCGGCGGCGGCCGACGGGCCCCGAGGTGTCCCGCCTCTGGCAAAGCCCGGAGCCCCAGCGCTGCAGGGCCTGCGGATAGGGCGCCAAGGGGAGGGGAAGAGCAGCAAGAGCTTTCGGGGCTGGGCCCTTCCCTGCGGGAGCAGGAGCCCGACGTTCGCCCCCCCGGAAAAGAGGCTCGGCGGCGGCCGAGGGGCCCCGAGGTGTCCCGCCTCTGGCAAAGCCCGGAGCCCCAGCGCTGCGGGGCCTGCGGATAGGGCGCCAAGGGGAGGGGAAGAGCAGCAAGAGCTTTCGGGGCTGGGCCCTTCCCTGCGGGAGCAGGAGCCCGACGTTCGCCCCCCCGGAAAAGAGGCTCGGCGGCGGCCGACGGGCCCCGAGGTGTCCCGCCTCTGGCAAAGCCCGGAGCCCCAGCGCTGCGGGGCCTGCGGATAGGGCGCCAAGGGGAGGGGAAGAGCAGCAAGAGCTTTCGGGGCTGGGCCCTTCCCTGCGGGAGCAGGAGCCCGACGTTCGCCCCCCCGGAAAAGAGGCTCGGCGGCGGCCGACGGGCCCCGAGGTGTCCCGCCTCTGGCAAAGCCCGGAGCCCCAGCGCTGCGGGGCCTGTGGATAGGGCGCCAAGGGGAGGGGAAGAGCAGCAAGAGCTTTCGGGGCTGGGCCCTTCCCTGCGGGAGCAGGAGCCCGACGTTCGCCCCCCCGGAAAAGAGGCTCGGCGGTGGCCGACGGGCCCCGAGGTGTCCCGCCTCTGGCAAAGCCCGGAGCCCCAGCGCTGCGGGGCCTGCGGATAGGGCACCAAGGGGAGGGGAAGAGCAGCAAGAGCTTTCGGGGCTGGGCCCTTCCCTGCGGGAGCAGGAGCCCGACGTTCGCCCCCCCTCAAAAGAGGCTCGGCGGCGGCCGACGGGCCCCGAGGTGTCCCGCCTCTGGCAAAGCCCGGAGCCCCAGCGCTGCGGGGCCTGCGGATAGGGCGCCAAGGGGAGGGGAAGAGCAGCAAGAGCTTTCGGGGCTGGGCCCTTCCCTGCGGGAGCAGGAGCCCGACGTTCGCCCCCCCGGAAAAGAGGCTCGGCGGCGGCCGAGGGGCCCCGAGGTGTCCCGCCTCTGGCAAAGCCCGGAGCCCCAGCGCTGCGGGGCCTGCGGATAGGGCGCCAAGGGGAGGGGAAGAGCAGCAAGAGCTTTTGGGGCTGGGCCCTTCCCTGCGGGAGCAGGAGCCCGACGTTCGCCCCCCCGGAAAAGAGGCTCGGCGGCGGCCGACGGGCCCCGAGGTGTCCCGCCTCTGGCAAAGCCCGGAGCCCCAGCGCTGCGGGGCCTGCGGATAGGGCGCCAAGGGGAGGGGAAGAGCAGCAAGAGCTTTCGGGGCTGGGCCCTTCCCTGCGGGAGCAGGAGCCCGACGTTCGCCCCCCCGGAAAAGAGGCTCGGCGGCGGCCGAGGGGCCCCGAGGTGTCCCGCCTCTGGCAAAGCCCGGAGCCCCAGCGCTGCGGGGCCTGCAGATAGGGCGCCAAGGGGAGGGGAAGAGCAGCAAGAGCTTTCGGGGCTGGGCCCTTCCCTGCGGGAGCAGGAGCCCGACGTTCGCCCCCCCGGAAAAGAGGCTCGGCGGCGGCCGACGGGCCCCGAGGTGTCCCGCCTCTGGCAAAGCCCGGAGCCCCAGCGCTGCGGGGCCTGCGGATAGGGCGCCAAGGGGAGGGGAAGAGCAGCAAGAGCTTTCGGGGCTGGGCCCTTCCCTGCGGGAGCAGGAGCCCGACGTTCGCCCCCCCGGAAAAGAGGCTCGGCGGCGGCCGACGGGCCCCGAGGTGTCCCGCCTCTGGCAAAGCCCGGAGCCCCAGCGCTGCGGGGCCTGCAGATAGGGCGCCAAGGGGAGGGGAAGAGCAGCAAGAGCTTTCGGGGCTGGGCCCTTCCCTGCGGGAGCAGGAGCCCGACGTTCGCCCCCCCGGAAAAGAGGTTCGGCGGCGGCCGAAGGGCCCCGAGGTGTCCCGCCTCTGGCAAAGCCCGGAGCCCCAGCGCTGCGGGGCCTGCGGATAGGGCGCCAAGGGGAGGGGAAGAGCAGCAAGAGCTTTCGGGGCTGGGCCCTTCCCTGCGGGAGCAGGAGCCCGACGTTCGCCCCCCCGGAAAAGAGGCTCGGCGGCGGCCGACGGGCCCCGAGGTGTCCCGCCTCTGGCAAAGCCCGGAGCCCCAGCGCTGCGGGGCCTGCGGATAGGGCGCCAAGGGGAGGGGAAGAGCAGCAAGAGCTTTCGGGGCTGGGCCCTTCCCTGCGGGAGCAGGAGCCCGACGTTCGCCCCCCCTCAAAAGAGGCTCGGCGGCGGCCGACGGGCCCCGAGGTGTCCCGCCTCTGGCAAAGCCCGGAGCCCCAGCGCTGCGGGGCCTGCGGATAGGGCGCCAAGGGGAGGGGAAGAGCAGCAAGAGCTTTCGGGGCTGGGCCCTTCCCTGCGGGAGCAGGAGCCCGACGTTCGCCCCCCCGGAAAAGAGGCTCGGCGGCGGCCGAGGGGCCCCGAGGTGTCCCGCCTCTGGCAAAGCCCGGAGCCCCAGCGCTGCGGGGCCTGCGGATAGGGCGCCAAGGGGAGGGGAAGAGCAGCAAGAGCTTTCGGGGCTGGGCCCTTCCCTGCGGGAGCAGGAGCCCGACGTTCGCCCCCCCGGAAAAGAGGTTCGGCGGCGGCCGAAGGGCCCCGAGGTGTCCCGCCTCTGGCAAAGCCCGGAGCCCCAGCGCTGCGGGGCCTGCGGATAGGGCGCCAAGGGGAGGGGAAGAGCAGCAAGAGCTTTCGGGGCTGGGCCCTTCCCTGCGGGAGCAGGAGCCCGACGTTCGCCCCCCCGGAAAAGAGGCTCGGCGGCGGCCGACGGGCCCCGAGGTGTCCCGCCTCTGGCAAAGCCCGGAGCCCCAGCGCTGCGGGGCCTGCGGATAGGGCGCCAAGGGGAGGGGAAGAGCAGCAAGAGCTTTTGGGGCTGGGCCCTTCCCTGCGGGAGCAGGAGCCCGACGTTCGCCCCCCCGGAAAAGAGGCTCGGCGGCGGCCGAGGGGCCCCGAGGTGTCCCGCCTCTGGCAAAGCCCGGAGCCCCAGCGCTGCGGGGCCTGCAGATAGGGCGCCAAGGGGAGGGGAAGAGCAGCAAGAGCTTTCGGGGCTGGGCCCTTCCCTGCGGGAGCAGGAGCCCGACGTTCGCCCCCCCGGAAAAGAGGCTCGGCGGCGGCCGACGGGCCCCGAGGTGTCCCGCCTCTGGCAAAGCCCGGAGCCCCAGCGCTGCGGGGCCTGCGGATAGGGCGCCAAGGGGAGGGGAAGAGCAGCAAGAGCTTTCGGGGCTGGGCCCTTCCCTGCGGGAGCAGGAGCCCGACGTTCGCCCCCCCGGAAAAGAGGCTCGGCGGCGGCCGACGGGCCCCGAGGTGTCCCGCCTCTGGCAAAGCCCGGAGCCCCAGCGCTGCGGGGCCTGCGGATAGGGCGCCAAGGGGAGGGGAAGAGCAGCAAGAGCTTTCGGGGCTGGGCCCTTCCCTGCGGGAGCAGGAGCCCGACGTTCGTCCCCCCTCAAAAGAGGCTCGGCGGCGGCCGACGGGCCCCGAGGTGTCCCGCCTCTGGCAAAGCCCGGAGCCCCAGCGCTGCGGGGCCTGCGGATAGGGCGCCAAGGGGAGGGGAAGAGCAGCAAGAGCTTTCGGGGCTGGGCCCTTCCCTGCGGGAGCAGGAGCCCGACGTTCGCCCCCCCTCAAAAGAGGCTCGGCGGCGGCCGACGGGCCCCGAGGTGTCCCGCCTCTGGCAAAGCCCGGAGCCCCAGCGCTGCGGGGCCTGCGGATAGGGCGCCAAGGGGAGGGGAAGAGCAGCAAGAGCTTTCGGGGCTGGGCCCTTCCCTGCGGGAGCAGGAGCCCGACGTTCGCCCCCCCGGAAAAGAGGCTCGGCGGCGGCCGAGGGGCCCCGAGGTGTCCCGCCTCTGGCAAAGCCCGGAGCCCCAGCGCTGCGGGGCCTGCGGATAGGGCGCCAAGGGGAGGGGAAGAGCAGCAAGAGCTTTCGGGGCTGGGCCCTTCCCTGCGGGAGCAGGAGCCCGACGTTCGCCCCCCCGGAAAAGAGGTTCGGCGGCGGCCGAAGGGCCCCGAGGTGTCCCGCCTCTGGCAAAGCCCGGAGCCCCAGCGCTGCGGGGCCTGCGGATAGGGCGCCAAGGGGAGGGGAAGAGCAGCAAGAGCTTTCGGGGCTGGGCCCTTCCCTGCGGGAGCAGGAGCCCGACGTTCGCCCCCCCGGAAAAGAGGCTCGGCGGCGGCCGAGGGTACCCGAGGTGTCCCTCCTCTGGCAAAGCCCGGAGCCCCAGCGCTGCGGGGCCTGCGGATAGGGCACCAAGGGGAGGGGAAGAGCAGCAAGAGCTTTCGGGGCTGGGCCCTTCCCTGCGGGAGCAGGAGCCCGACGTTCGCCCCCCCGGAAAAGAGGCTCGGCGGCGGCCGAGGGGCCCCGAGGTGTCCCGCCTCTGGCAAAGCCCGGAGCCCCAGCGCTGCGGGGCCTGCGGATAGGGTGCCAAGGGGAGGGGAAGAGCAGCAAGAGCTTTCGGGGCTGGGCCCTTCCCTGCGGGAGCAGGAGCCCGACGTTCGCCCCCCCGGAAAAGAGGCTCGGCGGCGGCCGACGGGCCCCGAGGTGTCCCGCCTCTGGCAAAGCCCGGAGCCCCAGCGCTGCGGGGCCTGCGGATAGGGCGCCAAGGGGAGGGGAAGAGCAGCAAGAGCTTTCGGGGCTGGGCCCTTCCCTGCGGGAGCAGGAGCCCGACGTTCGCCCCCCCGGAAAAGAGGCTCGGCGGCGGCCGACGGGCCCCGAGGTGTCCCGCCTCTGGCAAAGCCCGGAGCCCCAGCGCTGCGGGGCCTGCGGATAGGGCGCCAAGGGGAGGGGAAGAGCAGCAAGAGCTTTCGGGGCTGGGCCCTTCCCTGCGGGAGCAGGAGCCCGACGTTCGCCCCCCCGGAAAAGAGGCTCGGCGGCGGCCGACGGGCCCCGAGGTGTCCCGCCTCTGGCAAAGCCCGGAGCCCCAGCGCTGCGGGGCCTGCGGATAGGGCACCAAGGGGAGGGGAAGAGCAGCAAGAGCTTTCGGGGCTGGGCCCTTCCCTGCGGGAGCAGGAGCCCGACGTTCGCCCCCCCGGAAAAGAGGCTCGGCGGCGGCCGAGGGGCCCCGAGGTGTCCCGCCTCTGGCAAAGCCCGGAGCCCCAGCGCTGCGGGGCCTGCGGATAGGGCGCCAAGGGGAGGGGAAGAGCAGCAAGAGCTTTCGGGGCTGGGCCCTTCCCTGCGGGAGCAGGAGCCCGACGTTCGCCCCCCCTCAAAAGAGGCTCGGCGGCGGCCGACGGGCCCCGAGGTGTCCCGCCTCTGGCAAAGCCCGGAGCCCCAGCGCTGCGGGGCCTGCGGATAGGGCGCCAAGGGGAGGGGAAGAGCAGCAAGAGCTTTCGGGGCTGGGCCCTTCCCTGCGGGAGCAGGAGCCCGACGTTCGCCCCCCCGGAAAAGAGGCTCGGCGGCGGCCGACGGGCCCCGAGGTGTCCCGCCTCTGGCAAAGCCCGGAGCCCCAGCGCTGCGGGGCCTGCGGATAGGGCACCAAGGGGAGGGGAAGAGCAGCAAGAGCTTTCGGGGCTGGGCCCTTCCCTGCGGGAGCAGGAGCCCGACGTTCGCCCCCCCTCAAAAGAGGCTCGGCGGCGGCCGACGGGCCCCGAGGTGTCCCGCCTCTGGCAAAGCCCGGAGCCCCAGCGCTGCGGGGCCTGCAGATAGGGCGCCAAGGGGAGGGGAAGAGCAGCAAGAGCTTTCGGGGCTGGGCCCTTCCCTGCGGGAGCAGGAGCCCGACGTTCGCCCCCCCGGAAAAGAGGCTCGGCGGCGGCCGACGGGCCCCGAGGTGTCCCGCCTCTGGCAAAGCCCGGAGCCCCAGCGCTGCGGGGCCTGCGGATAGGGCGCCAAGGGGAGGGGAAGAGCAGCAAGAGCTTTCGGGGCTGGGCCCTTCCCTGCGGGAGCAGGAGCCCGACGTTCGCCCCCCCGGAAAAGAGGCTCGGCGGCGGCCGACGGGCCCCGAGGTGTCCCGCCTCTGGCAAAGCCCGGAGCCCCAGCGCTGCGGGGCCTGCAGATAGGGCGCCAAGGGGAGGGGAAGAGCAGCAAGAGCTTTCGGGGCTGGGCCCTTCCCTGCGGGAGCAGGAGCCCGACGTTCGCCCCCCCGGAAAAGAGGTTCGGCGGCGGCCGAAGGGCCCCGAGGTGTCCCGCCTCTGGCAAAGCCCGGAGCCCCAGCGCTGCGGGGCCTGCGGATAGGGCGCCAAGGGGAGGGGAAGAGCAGCAAGAGCTTTCGGGGCTGGGCCCTTCCCTGCGGGAGCAGGAGCCCGACGTTCGCCCCCCCTCAAAAGAGGCTCGGCGGCGGCCGACGGGCCCCGAGGTGTCCCGCCTCTGGCAAAGCCCGGAGCCCCAGCGCTGCGGGGCCTGCGGATAGGGCGCCAAGGGGAGGGGAAGAGCAGCAAGAGCTTTCGGGGCTGGGCCCTTCCCTGCGGGAGCAGGAGCCCGACGTTCGCCCCCCCGGAAAAGAGGCTCGGCGGCGGCCGAGGGTACCCGAGGTGTCCCTCCTCTGGCAAAGCCCGGAGCCCCAGCGCTGCGGGGCCTGCGGATAGGGCACCAAGGGGAGGGGAAGAGCAGCAAGAGCTTTCGGGGCTGGGCCCTTCCCTGCGGGAGCAGGAGCCCGACGTTCGCCCCCCCGGAAAAGAGGCTCGGCGGCGGCCGAGGGGCCCCGAGGTGTCCCGCCTCTGGCAAAGCCCGGAGCCCCAGCGCTGCGGGGCCTGCGGATAGGGCGCCAAGGGGAGGGGAAGAGCAGCAAGAGCTTTCGGGGCTGGGCCCTTCCCTGCGGGAGCAGGAGCCCGACGTTCGCCCCCCCGGAAAAGAGGCTCGGCGGCGGCCGACGGGCCCCGAGGTGTCCCGCCTCTGGCAAAGCCCGGAGCCCCAGCGCTGCGGGGCCTGCGGATAGGGCGCCAAGGGGAGGGGAAGAGCAGCAAGAGCTTTCGGGGCTGGGCCCTTCCCTGCGGGAGCAGGAGCCCGACGTTCGCCCCCCCGGAAAAGAGGCTCGGCGGCGGCCGACGGGCCCCGAGGTGTCCCGCCTCTGGCAAAGCCCGGAGCCCCAGCGCTGCGGGGCCTGCGGATAGGGCACCAAGGGGAGGGGAAGAGCAGCAAGAGCTTTCGGGGCTGGGCCCTTCCCTGCGGGAGCAGGAGCCCGACGTTCGCCCCCCCGGAAAAGAGGCTCGGCGGCGGCCGACGGGCCCCGAGGTGTCCCGCCTCTGGCAAAGCCCGGAGCCCCAGCGCTGCGGGGCCTGCGGATAGGGCGCCAAGGGGAGGGGAAGAGCAGCAAGAGCTTTCGGGGCTGGGCCCTTCCCTGCGGGAGCAGGAGCCCGACGTTCGCCCCCCCTCAAAAGAGGCTCGGCGGCGGCCGACGGGCCCCGAGGTGTCTCGCCTCTGGCAAAGCCCGGAGCCCCAGCGCTGCGGGGCCTGCGGATAGGGCGCCAAGGGGAGGGGAAGAGCAGCAAGAGCTTTCGGGGCTGGGCCCTTCCCTGCGGGAGCAGGAGCCCGACGTTCGCCCCCCCTCAAAAGAGGCTCGGCGGCGGCCGACGGGCCCCGAGGTGTCCCGCCTCTGGCAAAGCCCGGAGCCCCAGCGCTGCGGGGCCTGCGGATAGGGCGCCAAGGGGAGGGGAAGAGCAGCAAGAGCTTTCGGGGCTGGGCCCTTCCCTGCGGGAGCAGGAGCCCGACGTTCGCCCCCCCGGAAAAGAGGCTCGGCGGCGGCTGAGGGGCCCCGAGGTGTCCCGCCTCTGGCAAAGCCCGGAGCCCCAGCGCTGCGGGGCCTGCAGATAGGGCGCCAAGGGGAGGGGAAGAGCAGCAAGAGCTTTCGGGGCTGGGCCCTTCCCTGCGGGAGCAGGAGCCCGACGTTCGCCCCCCCGGAAAAGAGGCTCGGCGGCGGCCGACGGGCCCCGAGGTGTCCCGCCTCTGGCAAAGCCCGGAGCCCCAGCGCTGCGGGGCCTGCGGATAGGGCGCCAAGGGGAGGGGAAGAGCAGCAAGAGCTTTCGGGGCTGGGCCCTTCCCTGCGGGAGCAGGAGCCCGACGTTCGCCCCCCCGGAAAAGAGGCTCGGCGGCGGCCGACGGGCCCCGAGGTGTCCCGCCTCTGGCAAAGCCCGGAGCCCCAGCGCTGCGGGGCCTGCAGATAGGGCGCCAAGGGGAGGGGAAGAGCAGCAAGAGCTTTCGGGGCTGGGCCCTTCCCTGCGGGAGCAGGAGCCCGACGTTCGCCCCCCCGGAAAAGAGGTTCGGCGGCGGCCGAAGGGCCCCGAGGTGTCCCGCCTCTGGCAAAGCCCGGAGCCCCAGCGCTGCGGGGCCTGCGGATAGGGCGCCAAGGGGAGGGGAAGAGCAGCAAGAGCTTTCGGGGCTGGGCCCTTCCCTGCGGGAGCAGGAGCCCGACGTTCGCCCCCCCTCAAAAGAGGCTCGGCGGCGGCCGACGGGCCCCGAGGTGTCCCGCCTCTGGCAAAGCCCGGAGCCCCAGCGCTGCGGGGCCTGCGGATAGGGCGCCAAGGGGAGGGGAAGAGCAGCAAGAGCTTTCGGGGCTGGGCCCTTCCCTGCGGGAGCAGGAGCCCGACGTTCGCCCCCCCTCAAAAGAGGCTCGGCGGCGGCCGACGGGCCCCGAGGTGTCCCGCCTCTGGCAAAGCCCGGAGCCCCAGCGCTGCGGGGCCTGCGGATAGGGCGCCAAGGGGAGGGGAAGAGCAGCAAGAGCTTTCGGGGCTGGGCCCTTCCCTGCGGGAGCAGGAGCCCGACGTTCGCCCCCCCGGAAAAGAGGCTCGGCGGCGGCCGAGGGGCCCCGAGGTGTCCCGCCTCTGGCAAAGCCCGGAGCCCCAGCGCTGCGGGGCCTGCGGATAGGGCGCCAAGGGGAGGGGAAGAGCAGCAAGAGCTTTCGGGGCTGGGCCCTTCCCTGCGGGAGCAGGAGCCCGACGTTCGCCCCCCCGGAAAAGAGGTTCGGCGGCGGCCGAAGGGCCCCGAGGTGTCCCGCCTCTGGCAAAGCCCGGAGCCCCAGCGCTGCGGGGCCTGCGGATAGGGCGCCAAGGGGAGGGGAAGAGCAGCAAGAGCTTTCAGGGCTGGGCCCTTCCCTGCGGGAGCAGGAGCCCGACGTTCGCCCCCCCGGAAAAGAGGCTCGGCGGCGGCCGACGGGCCCCGAGGTGTCCCGCCTCTGGCAAAGCCCGGAGCCCCAGCGCTGCGGGGCCTGCGGATAGGGCGCCAAGGGGAGGGGAAGAGCAGCAAGAGCTTTCGGGGCTGGGCCCTTCCCTGCGGGAGCAGGAGCCCGACGTTCGCCCCCCCTCAAAAGAGGCTCGGCGGCGGCCGACGGGCCCCGAGGTGTCCCGCCTCTGGCAAAGCCCGGAGCCCCAGCGCTGCGGGGCCTGCGCATAGGGCGCCAAGGGGAGGGGAAGAGCAGCAAGAGCTTTCGGGGCTGGGCCCTTCCCTGCGGGAGCAGGAGCCCGACGTTCGCCCCCCCGGAAAAGAGGCTCGGCGGCGGCCGAGGGTACCCGAGGTGTCCCTCCTCTGGCAAAGCCCGGAGCCCCAGCGCTGCGGGGCCTGCGGATAGGGCACCAAGGGGAGGGGAAGAGCAGCAAGAGCTTTCGGGGCTGGGCCCTTCCCTGCGGGAGCAGGAGCCCGACGTTCGCCCCCCCGGAAAAGAGGCTCGGCGGCGGCCGAGGGGCCCTGAGGTGTCCCGCCTCTGGCAAAGCCCGGAGCCCCAGCGCTGCGGGGCCTGCGGATAGGGCGCCAAGGGGAGGGGAAGAGCAGCAAGAGCTTTCGGGGCTGGGCCCTTCCCTGCGGGAGCAGGAGCCCGACGTTCGCCCCCCCTCAAAAGAGGCTCGGCGGCGGCCGACGGGCCCCGAGGTGTCCCGCCTCTGGCAAAGCCCGGAGCCCCAGCGCTGCGGGGCCTGCGGATAGGGCGCCAAGGGGAGGGGAAGAGCAGCAAGAGCTTTCGGGGCTGGGCCCTTCCCTGCGGGAGCAGGAGCCCGACGTTCGCCCCCCCTCAAAAGAGGCTCGGCGGCGGCCGACGGGCCCCGAGGTGTCCCGCCTCTGGCAAAGCCCGGAGCCCCAGCGCTGCGGGGCCTGCGGATAGGGCGCCAAGGGGAGGGGAAGAGCAGCAAGAGCTTTCGGGGCTGGGCCCTTCCCTGCGGGAGCAGGAGCCCGACGTTCGCCCCCCCTCAAAAGAGGCTCGGCGGCGGCCGACGGGCCCCGAGGTGTCCCGCCTCTGGCAAAGCCCGGAGCCCCAGCGCTGCGGGGCCTGCGGATAGGGCGCCAAGGGGAGGGGAAGAGCAGCAAGAGCTTTCGGGGCTGGGCCCTTCCCTGCGGGAGCAGGAGCCCGACGTTCGCCCCCCCTCAAAAGAGGCTCGGCGGCGGCCGAGGGGCCCCGAGGTGTCCCGCCTCTGGCAAAGCCCGGAGCCCCAGCGCTGCGGGGCCTGCGCATAGGGCGCCAAGGGGAGGGGAAGAGCAGCAAGAGCTTTCGGGGCTGGGCCCTTCCCTGCGGGAGCAGGAGCCCGACGTTCGCCCCCCCGGAAAAGAGGCTCGGCGGCGGCCGACGGGCCCCGAGGTGTCCCGCCTCTGGCAAAGCCCGGAGCCCCAGCGCTGCGGGGCCTGCGGATAGGGCGCCAAGGGGAGGGGAAGAGCAGCAAGAGCTTTCGGGGCTGGGCCCTTCCCTGCGGGAGCAGGAGCCCGACGTTCGCCCCCCCGGAAAAGAGGCTCGGCGGCGGCCGAGGGGCCCCGAGGTGTCCCGCCTCTGGCAAAGCCCGGAGCCCCAGCGCTGCGGGGCCTGCGGATAGGGCGCCAAGGGGAGGGGAAGAGCAGCAAGAGCTTTCGGGGCTGGGCCCTTCCCTGCGGGAGCAGGAGCCCGACGTTCGCCCCCCCGGAAAAGAGGCTCGGCGGCGGCCGACGGGCCCCGAGGTGTCCCGCCTCTGGCAAAGCCCGGAGCCCCAGCGCTGCGGGGCCTGCGGATAGGGCGCCAAGGGGAGGGGAAGAGCAGCAAGAGCTTTCGGGGCTGGGCCCTTCCCTGCGGGAGCAGGAGCCCGACGTTCGCCCCCCCGGAAAAGAGGCTCGGCGGCGGCCGACGGGCCCCGAGGTGTCCCGCCTCTGGCAAAGCCCGGAGCCCCAGCGCTGCGGGGCCTGCGGATAGGGCGCCAAGGGGAGGGGAAGAGCAGCAAGAGCTTTCGGGGCTGGGCCCTTCCCTGCGGGAGCAGGAGCCCGACGTTCGCCCCCCCGGAAAAGAGGCTCGGCGGCGGCCGACGGGCCCCGAGGTGTCCCGCCTCTGGCAAAGCCCGGAGCCCCAGCGCTGCGGGGCCTGCGGATAGGGCGCCAAGGGGAGGGGAAGAGCAGCAAGAGCTTTCGGGGCTGGGCCCTTCCCTGCGGGAGCAGGAGCCCGACGTTCGCCCCCCCGGAAAAGAGGCTCGGCGGCGGCCGACGGGCCCCGAGGTGTCCCGCCTCTGGCAAAGCCCGGAGCCCCAGCGCTGCGGGGCCTGCGCATAGGGCGCCAAGGGGAGGGGAAGAGCAGCAAGAGCTTTCGGGGCTGGGCCCTTCCCTGCGGGAGCAGGAGCCCGACGTTCGCCCCCCCGGAAAAGAGGCTCGGCGGCGGCCGAGGGTACCCGAGGTGTCCCTCCTCTGGCAAAGCCCGGAGCCCCAGCGCTGCGGGGCCTGCGGATAGGGCACCAAGGGGAGGGGAAGAGCAGCAAGAGCTTTCGGGGCTGGGCCCTTCCCTGCGGGAGCAGGAGCCCGACGTTCGCCCCCCCGGAAAAGAGGCTCGGCGGCGGCCGAGGGGCCCTGAGGTGTCCCGCCTCTGGCAAAGCCCGGAGCCCCAGCGCTGCGGGGCCTGCGGATAGGGCGCCAAGGGGAGGGGAAGAGCAGCAAGAGCTTTCGGGGCTGGGCCCTTCCCTGCGGGAGCAGGAGCCCGACGTTCGCCCCCCCTCAAAAGAGGCTCGGCGGCGGCCGACGGGCCCCGAGGTGTCCCGCCTCTGGCAAAGCCCGGAGCCCCAGCGCTGCGGGGCCTGCGGATAGGGCGCCAAGGGGAGGGGAAGAGCAGCAAGAGCTTTCGGGGCTGGGCCCTTCCCTGCGGGAGCAGGAGCCCGACGTTCGCCCCCCCTCAAAAGAGGCTCGGCGGCGGCCGACGGGCCCCGAGGTGTCCCGCCTCTGGCAAAGCCCGGAGCCCCAGCGCTGCGGGGCCTGCGGATAGGGCGCCAAGGGGAGGGGAAGAGCAGCAAGAGCTTTCGGGGCTGGGCCCTTCCCTGCGGGAGCAGGAGCCCGACGTTCGCCCCCCCTCAAAAGAGGCTCGGCGGCGGCCGACGGGCCCCGAGGTGTCCCGCCTCTGGCAAAGCCCGGAGCCCCAGCGCTGCGGGGCCTGCGGATAGGGCGCCAAGGGGAGGGGAAGAGCAGCAAGAGCTTTCGGGGCTGGGCCCTTCCCTGCGGGAGCAGGAGCCCGACGTTCGCCCCCCCTCAAAAGAGGCTCGGCGGCGGCCGAGGGGCCCCGAGGTGTCCCGCCTCTGGCAAAGCCCGGAGCCCCAGCGCTGCGGGGCCTGCGCATAGGGCGCCAAGGGGAGGGGAAGAGCAGCAAGAGCTTTCGGGGCTGGGCCCTTCCCTGCGGGAGCAGGAGCCCGACGTTCGCCCCCCCGGAAAAGAGGCTCGGCGGCGGCCGACGGGCCCCGAGGTGTCCCGCCTCTGGCAAAGCCCGGAGCCCCAGCGCTGCGGGGCCTGCGGATAGGGCGCCAAGGGGAGGGGAAGAGCAGCAAGAGCTTTCGGGGCTGGGCCCTTCCCTGCGGGAGCAGGAGCCCGACGTTCGCCCCCCCGGAAAAGAGGCTCGGCGGCGGCCGAGGGGCCCCGAGGTGTCCCGCCTCTGGCAAAGCCCGGAGCCCCAGCGCTGCGGGGCCTGCGGATAGGGCGCCAAGGGGAGGGGAAGAGCAGCAAGAGCTTTCGGGGCTGGGCCCTTCCCTGCGGGAGCAGGAGCCCGACGTTCGCCCCCCCGGAAAAGAGGCTCGGCGGCGGCCGACGGGCCCCGAGGTGTCCCGCCTCTGGCAAAGCCCGGAGCCCCAGCGCTGCGGGGCCTGCGGATAGGGCGCCAAGGGGAGGGGAAGAGCAGCAAGAGCTTTCGGGGCTGGGCCCTTCCCTGCGGGAGCAGGAGCCCGACGTTCGCCCCCCCGGAAAAGAGGCTCGGCGGCGGCCGACGGGCCCCGAGGTGTCCCGCCTCTGGCAAAGCCCGGAGCCCCAGCGCTGCGGGGCCTGCGGATAGGGCGCCAAGGGGAGGGGAAGAGCAGCAAGAGCTTTCGGGGCTGGGCCCTTCCCTGCGGGAGCAGGAGCCCGACGTTCGCCCCCCCGGAAAAGAGGCTCGGCGGCGGCCGACGGGCCCCGAGGTGTCCCGCCTCTGGCAAAGCCCGGAGCCCCAGCGCTGCGGGGCCTGCGGATAGGGCGCCAAGGGGAGGGGAAGAGCAGCAAGAGCTTTCGGGGCTGGGCCCTTCCCTGCGGGAGCAGGAGCCCGACGTTCGCCCCCCCGGAAAAGAGGCTCGGCGGCGGCCGACGGGCCCCGAGGTGTCCCGCCTCTGGCAAAGCCCGGAGCCCCAGCGCTGCGGGGCCTGCGCATAGGGCGCCAAGGGGAGGGGAAGAGCAGCAAGAGCTTTCGGGGCTGGGCCCTTCCCTGCGGGAGCAGGAGCCCGACGTTCGCCCCCCCGGAAAAGAGGCTCGGCGGCGGCCGAGGGTACCCGAGGTGTCCCTCCTCTGGCAAAGCCCGGAGCCCCAGCGCTGCGGGGCCTGCGGATAGGGCACCAAGGGGAGGGGAAGAGCAGCAAGAGCTTTCGGGGCTGGGCCCTTCCCTGCGGGAGCAGGAGCCCGACGTTCGCCCCCCCGGAAAAGAGGCTCGGCGGCGGCCGAGGGGCCCTGAGGTGTCCCGCCTCTGGCAAAGCCCGGAGCCCCAGCGCTGCGGGGCCTGCGGATAGGGCGCCAAGGGGAGGGGAAGAGCAGCAAGAGCTTTCGGGGCTGGGCCCTTCCCTGCGGGAGCAGGAGCCCGACGTTCGCCCCCCCTCAAAAGAGGCTCGGCGGCGGCCGACGGGCCCCGAGGTGTCCCGCCTCTGGCAAAGCCCGGAGCCCCAGCGCTGCGGGGCCTGCGGATAGGGCGCCAAGGGGAGGGGAAGAGCAGCAAGAGCTTTCGGGGCTGGGCCCTTCCTGCGGGAGCAGGAGCCCGACGTTCGCCCCCCCTCAAAAGAGGCTCGGCGGCGGCCGACGGGCCCCGAGGTGTCCCGCCTCTGGCAAAGCCCGGAGCCCCAGCGCTGCGGGGCCTGCGGATAGGGCGCCAAGGGGAGGGGAAGAGCAGCAAGAGCTTTCGGGGCTGGGCCCTTCCCTGCGGGAGCAGGAGCCCGACGTTCGCCCCCCCTCAAAAGAGGCTCGGCGGCGGCCGACGGGCCCCGAGGTGTCCCGCCTCTGGCAAAGCCCGGAGCCCCAGCGCTGCGGGGCCTGCGGATAGGGCGCCAAGGGGAGGGGAAGAGCAGCAAGAGCTTTCGGGGCTGGGCCCTTCCCTGCGGGAGCAGGAGCCCGACGTTCGCCCCCCCTCAAAAGAGGCTCGGCGGCGGCCGAGGGGCCCCGAGGTGTCCCGCCTCTGGCAAAGCCCGGAGCCCCAGCGCTGCGGGGCCTGCGCATAGGGCGCCAAGGGGAGGGGAAGAGCAGCAAGAGCTTTCGGGGCTGGGCCCTTCCCTGCGGGAGCAGGAGCCCGACGTTCGCCCCCCCGGAAAAGAGGCTCGGCGGCGGCCGACGGGCCCCGAGGTGTCCCGCCTCTGGCAAAGCCCGGAGCCCCAGCGCTGCGGGGCCTGCGGATAGGGCGCCAAGGGAGGGGAAGAGCAGCAAGAGCTTTCGGGGCTGGGCCCTTCCCTGCGGGAGCAGGAGCCCGACGTTCGCCCCCCCGGAAAAGAGGCTCGGCGGCGGCCGAGGGGCCTGAGGTGTCCCGCCTCTGGCAAAGCCCGGAGCCCCAGCGCTGCGGGGCCTGCGGATAGGGCGCCAAGGGGAGGGGAAGAGCAGCAAGAGCTTTCGGGGCTGGGCCCTTCCCTGCGGGAGCAGGAGCCCGACGTTCGCCCCCCCGGAAAAGAGGCTCGGCGGCGGCCGACGGGCCCCGAGGTGTCCCGCCTCTGGCAAAGCCCGGAGCCCCAGCGCTGCGGGGCCTGCGGATAGGGCGCCAAGGGGAGGGGAAGAGCAGCAAGAGCTTTCGGGGCTGGGCCCTTCCCTGCGGGAGCAGGAGCCCGACGTTCGCCCCCCCGGAAAAGAGGCTCGGCGGCGGCCGACGGGCCCCGAGGTGTCCCGCCTCTGGCAAAGCCCGGAGCCCCAGCGCTGCGGGGCCTGCGGATAGGGCGCCAAGGGGAGGGGAAGAGCAGCAAGAGCTTTCGGGGCTGGGCCCTTCCCTGCGGGAGCAGGAGCCCGACGTTCGCCCCCCGGAAAAGAGGCTCGGCGGCGGCCGACGGGCCCCGAGGTGTCCCGCCTCTGGCAAAGCCCGGAGCCCCAGCGCTGCGGGGCCTGCGGATAGGGCGCCAAGGGGAGGGGAAGAGCAGCAAGAGCTTTCGGGGCTGGGCCCTTCCCTGCGGGAGCAGGAGCCCGACGTTCGCCCCCCCGGAAAAGAGGCTCGGCGGCGGCCGACGGGCCCCGAGGTGTCCCGCCTCTGGCAAAGCCCGGAGCCCCAGCGCTGCGGGGCCTGCGGATAGGGCGCCAAGGGGAGGGGAAGAGCAGCAAGAGCTTTCGGGGCTGGGCCCTTCCCTGCGGGAGCAGGAGCCCGACGTTCGCCCCCCGGAAAAGAGGCTCGGCGGCGGCCGACGGGCCCCGAGGTGTCCCGCCTCTGGCAAAGCCCGGAGCCCCAGCGCTGCGGGGCCTGCGGATAGGGCGCCAAGGGGAGGGGAAGAGCAGCAAGAGCTTTCGGGGCTGGGCCCTTCCCTGCGGGAGCAGGAGCCCGACGTTCGCCCCCCCCGGAAAAGAGGCTCGGCGGCGGCCGACGGGCCCCGAGGTGTCCCGCCTCTGGCAAAGCCCGGAGCCCCAGCGCTGCGGGGCCTGCGGATAGGGCGCCAAGGGGAGGGAAGAGCAGCAAGAGCTTTCGGGGCTGGGCCCTTCCCTGCGGGAGCAGGAGCCCGACGTTCGCCCCCCCCGGAAAAGAGGCTCGGCGGCGGACGAGGGGCCCCGAGTGTCCCGCCTCTGGCAAAGCCCGGAGCCCCAGCGCTGCGGGGCCTGCGGATAGGGCGCCAAGGGGAGGGGAAGAGCAGCAAGAGCTTTCGGGGCTGGGCCCTTCCCTGCGGGAGCAGGAGCCCGACGTTCGCCCCCCCGGAAAAGAGGCTCGGCGGCGGCCGACGGGCCCCGAGGTGTCCCGCCTCTGGCAAAGCCCGGAGCCCCAGCGCTGCGGGGCCTGCGGATAGGGCGCCAAGGGGAGGGGAAGAGCAGCAAGAGCTTTCGGGGCTGGGCCCTTCCCTGCGGGAGCAGGAGCCCGACGTTCGCCCCCCCTCAAAAGAGGCTCGGCGGCGGCCGACGGGCCCCGAGGTGTCCCGCCTCTGGCAAAGCCCGGAGCCCCAGCGCTGCGGGGCCTGCGGATAGGGCACCAAGGGGAGGGGAAGAGCAGCAAGAGCTTTCGGGGCTGGGCCCTTCCCTGCGGGAGCAGGAGCCCGACGTTCGCCCCCCCGGAAAAGAGGCTCGGCGGCGGCCGACGGGCCCCGAGGTGTCCCGCCTCTGGCAAAGCCCGGAGCCCCAGCGCTGCGGGGCCTGCGGATAGGGCGCCAAGGGGAGGGGAAGAGCAGCAAGAGCTTTCGGGGCTGGGCCCTTCCTGCGGGAGCAGGAGCCCGACGTTCGCCCCCCCTCAAAAGAGGCTCGGCGGCGGCCGACGGGCCCCGAGGTGTCCCGCCTCTGGCAAAGCCCGGAGCCCCAGCGCTGCGGGGCCTGCGGATAGGGCGCCAAGGGGAGGGGAAGAGCAGCAAGAGCTTTCGGGGCTGGGCCCTTCCCTGCGGGAGCAGGAGCCCGACGTTCGCCCCCCCGGAAAAGAGGCTCGGCGGCGGCCGAGGGGCCCCGAGGTGTCCCGCCTCTGGCAAAGCCCGGAGCCCCAGCGCTGCGGGGCCTGCGGATAGGGCGCCAAGGGGAGGGGAAGAGCAGCAAGAGCTTTCGGGGCTGGGCCCTTCCCTGCGGGAGCAGGAGCCCGACGTTCGCCCCCCCGGAAAAGAGGCTCGGCGGCGGCCGACGGGCCCCGAGGTGTCCCGCCTCTGGCAAAGCCCGGAGCCCCAGCGCTGCGGGGCCTGCGGATAGGGCGCCAAGGGGAGGGGAAGAGCAGCAAGAGCTTTCGGGGCTGGGCCCTTCCCTGCGGGAGCAGGAGCCCGACGTTCGCCCCCCCGGAAAAGAGGCTCGGCGGCGGCCGACGGGCCCCGAGGTGTCCCGCCTCTGGCAAAGCCCGGAGCCCCAGCGCTGCGGGGCCTGCGGATAGGGCGCCAAGGGGAGGGGAAGAGCAGCAAGAGCTTTCGGGGCTGGGCCCTTCCCTGCGGGAGCAGGAGCCCGACGTTCGCCCCCCCGGAAAAGAGGCTCGGCGGCGGACGAGGGGCCCCGAGGTGTCCCGCCTCTGGCAAAGCCCGGAGCCCCAGCGCTGCGGGGCCTGCGGATAGGGCGCCAAGGGGAGGGGAAGAGCAGCAAGAGCTTTCGGGGCTGGGCCCTTCCCTGCGGGAGCAGGAGCCCGACGTTCGCCCCCCCGGAAAAGAGGCTCGGCGGCGGCCGACGGGCCCCGAGGTGTCCCGCCTCTGGCAAAGCCCGGAGCCCCAGCGCTGCGGGGCCTGCGGATAGGGCGCCAAGGGGAGGGGAAGAGCAGCAAGAGCTTTCGGGGCTGGGCCCTTCCCTGCGGGAGCAGGAGCCCGACGTTCGCCCCCCCGGAAAAGAGGCTCGGCGGCGGCCGACGGGCCCCGAGGTGTCCCGCCTCTGGCAAAGCCCGGAGCCCCAGCGCTGCGGGGCCTGCGGATAGGGCACCAAGGGGAGGGGAAGAGCAGCAAGAGCTTTCGGGGGCTGGGCCCTTCCCTGCGGGAGCAGGAGCCCGACGTTCGCCCCCCCGGAAAAGAGGCTCGGCGGCGGCCGACGGGCCCCGAGGTGTCCCGCCTCTGGCAAAGCCCGGAGCCCCAGCGCTGCGGGGCCTGCGGATAGGGCGCCAAGGGGAGGGGAAGAGCAGCAAGAGCTTTCGGGGCTGGGCCCTTCCCTGCGGGAGCAGGAGCCCGACGTTCGCCCCCCCTCAAAAGAGGCTCGGCGGCGGCCGACGGGCCCCGAGGTGTCCCGCCTCTGGCAAAGCCCGGGAGCCCCAGCGCTGCGGGGCCTGCGGATAGGGCGCCAAGGGGAGGGGAAGAGCAGCAAGAGCTTTCGGGGCTGGGCCCTTCCCTGCGGGAGCAGGAGCCCGACGTTCGCCCCCCGGAAAAGAGGCTCGGCGGCGGCCGAGGGGCCCCGAGGTGTCCCGCCTCTGGCAAAGCCCGGAGCCCCAGCGCTGCGGGGCCTGCGGATAGGGCGCCAAGGGGAGGGGAAGAGCAGCAAGAGCTTTCGGGGCTGGGCCCTTCCCTGCGGGAGCAGGAGCCCGACGTTCGCCCCCCCGGAAAAGAGGCTCGGCGGCGGCCGACGGGCCCCGAGGTGTCCCGCCTCTGGCAAAGCCCGGAGCCCCAGCGCTGCGGGGCCTGCGGATAGGGCGCCAAGGGGAGGGGAAGAGCAGCAAGAGCTTTCGGGGCTGGGCCCTTCCCTGCGGGAGCAGGAGCCCGACGTTCGCCCCCCCGGAAAAGAGGCTCGGCGGCGGCCGACGGGCCCCGAGGTGTCCCGCCTCTGGCAAAGCCCGGAGCCCCAGCGCTGCGGGGCCTGCGGATAGGGCACCAAGGGCAGGGGAAGAGCAGCAAGAGCTTTCGGGGCTGGGCCCTTCCCTGCGGGAGCAGGAGCCCGACGTTCGCCCCCCCGGAAAAGAGGCTCGGCGGCGGCCGACGGGCCCCGAGGTGTCCCGCCTCTGGCAAAGCCCGGAGCCCCAGCGCTGCGGGGCCTGCGGATAGGGCGCCAAGGGGAGGGGAAGAGCAGCAAGAGCTTTCGGGGCTGGGCCCTTCCCTGCGGGAGCAGGAGCCCGACGTTCGCCCCCCCAGAAAAGAGGCTCGGCGGCGGCCGAGGGGCCCCGAGGTGTCCCACCTCTGGCAAAGCCCGGAGCCCCAGCGCTGCGGGGCCTGCGGATAGGGCGCCAAGGGGAGGGGAAGAGCAGCAAGAGCTTTCGGGGCTGGGCCCTTCCCTGCGGGAGCAGGAGCCCGACGTTCGCCCCCCCGAAATAGAGGCTCGGCGGCGGCCGACGGGCCCCGAGGTGTCCCGCCTCTGGCAAAGCCCGGAGCCCCAGCGCTGCGGGGCCTGCAGATAGGGCGCCAAGGGGAGGGGAAGAGCAGCAAGAGCTTTCGGGGCTGGGCCCTTCCCTGCGGGAGCAGGAGCCCGACGTTCGCCCCCCCGGAAAAGAGGCTCGGCGGCGGCCGACGGGCCCCGAGGTGTCCCGCCTCTGGCAAAGCCCGGAGCCCCAGCGCTGCGGGGCCTGCGGATAGGGCGCCAAGGGGAGGGGAAGAGCAGCAAGAGCTTTCGGGGCTGGGCCCTTCCCTGCGGGAGCAGGAGCCCGACGTTCGCCCCCCCTCAAAAGAGGCTCGGCGGCGGCCGACGGGCCCCGAGGTGTCCCGCCTCTGGCAAAGCCCGGAGCCCCAGCGCTGCGGGGCCTGCGGATAGGGCGCCAAGGGGAGGGGAAGAGCAGCAAGAGCTTTCGGGGCTGGGCCCTTCCCTGCGGGAGCAGGAGCCCGACGTTCGCCCCCCCGGAAAAGAGGCTCGGCGGCGGCCGACGGGCCCCGAGGTGTCCCGCCTCTGGCAAAGCCCGGAGCCCCAGCGCTGCGGGGCCTGCGGATAGGGCGCCAAGGGGAGGGGAAGAGCAGCAAGAGCTTTCGGGGCTGGGCCCTTCCCTGCGGGAGCAGGAGCCCGACGTTCGCCCCCCCGGAAAAGAGGCTCGGCGGCGGCCGACGGGCCCCGAGGTGTCCCGCCTCTGGCAAAGCCCGGAGCCCCAGCGCTGCGGGGCCTGCGGATAGGGCACCAAGGGGAGGGGAAGAGCAGCAAGAGCTTTCGGGGCTGGGCCCTTCCCTGCGGGAGCAGGAGCCCGACGTTCGCCCCCCCGGAAAAGAGGCTCGGCGGCGGCCGACGGGCCCCGAGGTGTCCCGCCTCTGGCAAAGCCCGGAGCCCCAGCGCTGCGGGGCCTGCGGATAGGGCGCCAAGGGGAGGGGAAGAGCAGCAAGAGCTTTCGGGGCTGGGCCCTTCCCTGCGGGAGCAGGAGCCCGACGTTCGCCCCCCCGGAAAAGAGGTTCGGCGGCGGCCGAAGGGCCCCGAGGTGTCCCGCCTCTGGCAAAGCCCGGAGCCCCAGCGCTGCGGGGCCTGCGGATAGGGCGCCAAGGGGAGGGGAAGAGCAGCAAGAGCTTTCGGGGCTGGGCCCTTCCCTGCGGGAGCAGGAGCCCGACGTTCGCCCCCCCTCAAAAGAGGCTCGGCGGCGGCCGACGGGCCCCGAGGTGTCCCGCCTCTGGCAAAGCCCGGAGCCCCAGCGCTGCGGGGCCTGCGGATAGGGCGCCAAGGGGAGGGGAAGAGCAGCAAGAGCTTTCGGGGCTGGGCCCTTCCCTGCGGGAGCAGGAGCCCGACGTTCGCCCCCCCGGAAAAGAGGCTCGGCGGCGGCCGACGGGCCCCGAGGTGTCCCGCCTCTGGCAAAGCCCGGAGCCCCAGCGCTGCGGGGCCTGCGGATAGGGCGCCAAGGGGAGGGGAAGAGCAGCAAGAGCTTTCGGGGCTGGGCCCTTCCCTGCGGGAGCAGGAGCCCGACGTTCGCCCCCCCGGAAAAGAGGCTCGGCGGCGGCCGACGGGCCCCGAGGTGTCCCGCCTCTGGCAAAGCCCGGAGCCCCAGCGCTGCGGGGCCTGCGGATAGGGCGCCAAGGGCAGGGGAAGAGCAGCAAGAGCTTTCGGGGCTGGGCCCTTCCCTGCGGGAGCAGGAGCCCGACGTTCGCCCCCCCGGAAAAGAGGCTCGGCGGCGGCCGACGGGCCCCGAGGTGTCCCGCCTCTGGCAAAGCCCGGAGCCCCAGCGCTGCGGGGCCTGCGGATAGGGCGCCAAGGGGAGGGGAAGAGCAGCAAGAGCTTTCGGGGCTGGGCCCTTCCCTGCGGGAGCAGGAGCCCGACGTTCGCCCCCCCAGAAAAGAGGCTCGGCGGCGGCCGAGGGGCCCCGAGGTGTCCCACCTCTGGCAAAGCCCGGAGCCCCAGCGCTGCGGGGCCTGCGGATAGGGCGCCAAGGGGAGGGGAAGAGCAGCAAGAGCTTTCGGGGCTGGGCCCTTCCCTGCGGGAGCAGGAGCCCGACGTTCGCCCCCCCGAAATAGAGGCTCGGCGGCGGCCGACGGGCCCCGAGGTGTCCCGCCTCTGGCAAAGCCCGGAGCCCCAGCGCTGCGGGGCCTGCAGATAGGGCGCCAAGGGGAGGGGAAGAGCAGCAAGAGCTTTCGGGGCTGGGCCCTTCCCTGCGGGAGCAGGAGCCCGACGTTCGCCCCCCCGGAAAAGAGGCTCGGCGGCGGCCGACGGGCCCCGAGGTGTCCCGCCTCTGGCAAAGCCCGGAGCCCCAGCGCTGCGGGGCCTGCGGATAGGGCGCCAAGGGGAGGGGAAGAGCAGCAAGAGCTTTCGGGGCTGGGCCCTTCCCTGCGGGAGCAGGAGCCCGACGTTCGCCCCCCCGGAAAAGAGGCTCGGCGGCGGACGAGGGGCCCCGAGATGTCCCGCCTCTGGCAAAGCCCGGAGCCCCAGCGCTGCGGGGCCTGCGGATAGGGCGCCAAGGGGAGGGGAAGAGCAGCAAGAGCTTTCGGGGCTGGGCCCTTCCCTGCGGGAGCAGGAGCCCGACGTTCGCCCCCCCGGAAAAGAGGCTCGGCGGCGGCCGACGGGCCCCGAGGTGTCCCGCCTCTGGCAAAGCCCGGAGCCCCAGCGCTGCGGGGCCTGCGGATAGGGCGCCAAGGGGAGGGGAAGAGCAGCAAGAGCTTTCGGGGCTGGGCCCTTCCCTGCGGGAGCAGGAGCCCGACGTTCGCCCCCCCGGAAAAGAGGCTCGGCGGCGGCCGACGGGCCCCGAGGTGTCCCGCCTCTGGCAAAGCCCGGAGCCCCAGCGCTGCGGGGCCTGCGGATAGGGCACCAAGGGGAGGGGAAGAGCAGCAAGAGCTTTCGGGGCTGGGCCCTTCCCTGCGGGAGCAGGAGCCCGACGTTCGCCCCCCCTCAAAAGAGGCTCGGCGGCGGCCGACGGGCCCCGAGGTGTCCCGCCTCTGGCAAAGCCCGGAGCCCCAGCGCTGCGGGGCCTGCGGATAGGGCGCCAAGGGGAGGGGAAGAGCAGCAAGAGCTTTCGGGGCTGGGCCCTTCCCTGCGGGAGCAGGAGCCCGACGTTCGCCCCCCCGGAAAAGAGGCTCGGCGGCGGCCGACGGGCCCCGAGGTGTCCCGCCTCTGGCAAAGCCCGGAGCCCCAGCGCTGCGGGGCCTGCGGATAGGGCGCCAAGGGGAGGGGAAGAGCAGCAAGAGCTTTCGGGGCTGGGCCCTTCCCTGCGGGAGCAGGAGCCCGACGTTCGCCCCCCCGGAAAAGAGGCTCGGCGGCGGCCGACGGGCCCCGAGGTGTCCCGCCTCTGGCAAAGCCCGGAGCCCCAGCGCTGCGGGGCCTGCGGATAGGGCGCCAAGGGGAGGGGAAGAGCAGCAAGAGCTTTCGGGGCTGGGCCCTTCCCTGCGGGAGCAGGAGCCCGACGTTCGCCCCCCCGGAAAAGAGGCTCGGCGGCGGCCGACGGGCCCCGAGGTGTCCCGCCTCTGGCAAAGCCCGGAGCCCCAGCGCTGCGGGGCCTGCGGATAGGGCGCCAAGGGGAGGGGAAGAGCAGCAAGAGCTTTCGGGGCTGGGCCCTTCCCTGCGGGAGCAGGAGCCCGACGTTCGCCCCCCCGGAAAAGAGGCTCGGCGGCGGACGAGGGGCCCCGAGGTGTCCCGCCTCTGGCAAAGCCCGGAGCCCCAGCGCTGCGGGGCCTGCGGATAGGGCGCCAAGGGGAGGGGAAGAGCAGCAAGAGCTTTCGGGGCTGGGCCCTTCCCTGCGGGAGCAGGAGCCCGACGTTCGCCCCCCCGGAAAAGAGGCTCGGCGGCGGCCGACGGGCCCCGAGGTGTCCCGCCTCTGGCAAAGCCCGGAGCCCCAGCGCTGCGGGGCCTGCGGATAGGGCGCCAAGGGGAGGGGAAGAGCAGCAAGAGCTTTCGGGGCTGGGCCCTTCCCTGCGGGAGCAGGAGCCCGACGTTCGCCCCCCCTCAAAAGAGGCTCGGCGGCGGCCGACGGGCCCCGAGGTGTCCCGCCTCTGGCAAAGCCCGGAGCCCCAGCGCTGCGGGGCCTGCGGATAGGGCGCCAAGGGGAGGGGAAGAGCAGCAAGAGCTTTCGGGGCTGGGCCCTTCCCTGCGGGAGCAGGAGCCCGACGTTCGCCCCCCCGGAAAAGAGGCTCGGCGGCGGCCGACTGGCCCCGAGGTGTCCCGCCTCTGGCAAAGCCCGGAGCCCCAGCGCTGCGGGGCCTGCGGATAGGGCGCCAAGGGGAGGGGAAGAGCAGCAAGAGCTTTCGGGGCTGGGCCCTTCCCTGCGGGAGCAGGAGCCCGACGTTCGCCCCCCCTCAAAAGAGGCTCGGCGGCGGCCGACGGGCCCCGAGGTGTCCCGCCTCTGGCAAAGCCCGGAGCCCCAGCGCTGCGGGGCCTGCGGATAGGGCGCCAAGGGGAGGGGAAGAGCAGCAAGAGCTTTCGGGGCTGGGCCCTTCCCTGCGGGAGCAGGAGCCCGACGTTCGCCCCCCCTCAAAAGAGGCTCGGCGGCGGCCGACGGGCCCCGAGGTGTCCCGCCTCTGGCAAAGCCCGGAGCCCCAGCGCTGCGGGGCCTGCGGATAGGGCGCCAAGGGGAGGGGAAGAGCAGCAAGAGCTTTCGGGGCTGGGCCCTTCCCTGCGGGAGCAGGAGCCCGACGTTCGCCCCCCCTCAAAAGAGGCTCGGCGGCGGCCGACGGGCCCCGAGGTGTCCCGCCTCTGGCAAAGCCCGGAGCCCCAGCGCTGCGGGGCCTGCGGATAGGGCGCCAAGGGGAGGGGAAGAGCAGCAAGAGCTTTCGGGGCTGGGCCCTTCCCTGCGGGAGCAGGAGCCCGACGTTCGCCCCCCCGGAAAAGAGGCTCGGCGGCGGCCGACGGGCCCCGAGGTGTCCCGCCTCTGGCAAAGCCCGGAGCCCCAGCGCTGCGGGGCCTGCGGATAGGGCGCCAAGGGGAGGGGAAGAGCAGCAAGAGCTTTCGGGGCTGGGCCCTTCCCTGCGGGAGCAGGAGCCCGACGTTCGCCCCCCCGGAAAAGAGGCTCGGCGGCGGCCGACGGGCCCCGAGGTGTCCCGCCTCTGGCAAAGCCCGGAGCCCCAGCGCTGCGGGGCCTGCGGATAGGGCGCCAAGGGCAGGGGAAGAGCAGCAAGAGCTTTCGGGGCTGGGCCCTTCCCTGCGGGAGCAGGAGCCCGACGTTCGCCCCCCCGGAAAAGAGGCTCGGCGGCGGCCGACGGGCCCCGAGGTGTCCCGCCTCTGGCAAAGCCCGGAGCCCCAGCGCTGCGGGGCCTGCGGATAGGGCGCCAAGGGGAGGGGAAGAGCAGCAAGAGCTTTCGGGGCTGGGCCCTTCCCTGCGGGAGCAGGAGCCCGACGTTCGCCCCCCCAGAAAAGAGGCTCGGCGGCGGCCGAGGGGCCCCGAGGTGTCCCACCTCTGGCAAAGCCCGGAGCCCCAGCGCTGCGGGGCCTGCGGATAGGGCGCCAAGGGGAGGGGAAGAGCAGCAAGAGCTTTCGGGGCTGGGCCCTTCCCTGCGGGAGCAGGAGCCCGACGTTCGCCCCCCCGAAATAGAGGCTCGGCGGCGGCCGACGGGCCCCGAGGTGTCCCGCCTCTGGCAAAGCCCGGAGCCCCAGCGCTGCGGGGCCTGCGGATAGGGCGCCAAGGGGAGGGGAAGAGCAGCAAGAGCTTTCGGGGCTGGGCCCTTCCCTGCGGGAGCAGGAGCCCGACGTTCGCCCCCCCGGAAAAGAGGCTCGGCGGCGGCCGACGGGCCCCGAGGTGTCCCGCCTCTGGCAAAGCCCGGAGCCCCAGCGCTGCGGGGCCTGCGGATAGGGCGCCAAGGGGAGGGGAAGAGCAGCAAGAGCTTTCGGGGCTGGGCCCTTCCCTGCGGGAGCAGGAGCCCGACGTTCGCCCCCCCGGAAAAGAGGCTCGGCGGCGGCCGAGGGGCCCCGAGGTGTCCCGCCTCTGGCAAAGCCCGGAGCCCCAGCGCTGCGGGGCCTGCGGATAGGGCGCCAAGGGGAGGGGAAGAGCAGCAAGAGCTTTCAGGGCTGGGCCCTTCCCTGCGGGAGCAGGAGCCCGACGTTCGCCCCCCCGGAAAAGAGGCTCGGCGGCGGCCGAGGGGCCCCGAGGTGTCCCGCCTCTGGCAAAGCCCGGAGCCCCAGCGCTGCGGGGCCTGCGGATAGGGCGCCAAGGGGAGGGGAAGAGCAGCAAGAGCTTTCGGGGCTGGGCCCTTCCCTGCGGGAGCAGGAGCCCGACGTTCGCCCCCCCGGAAAAGAGGCTCGGCGGCGGCCGAGGGGCCCCGAGGTGTCCCACCTCTGGCAAAGCCCGGAGCCCCAGCGCTGCGGGGCCTGCGGATAGGGCGCCAAGGGGAGGGGAAGAGCAGCAAGAGCTTTCGGGGCTGGGCCCTTCCCTGCGGGAGCAGGAGCCCGACGTTCGCCCCCCCGAAATAGAGGCTCGGCGGCGGCCGACGGGCCCCGAGGTGTCCCGCCTCTGGCAAAGCCCGGAGCCCCAGCGCTGCGGGGCCTGCAGATAGGGCGCCAAGGGGAGGGGAAGAGCAGCAAGAGCTTTCGGGGCTGGGCCCTTCCCTGCGGGAGCAGGAGCCCGACGTTCGCCCCCCCGGAAAAGAGGCTCGGCGGCGGCCGACGGGCCCCGAGGTGTCCCGCCTCTGGCAAAGCCCGGAGCCCCAGCGCTGCGGGGCCTGCGGATAGGGCGCCAAGGGGAGGGGAAGAGCAGCAAGAGCTTTCGGGGCTGGGCCCTTCCCTGCGGGAGCAGGAGCCCGACGTTCGCCCCCCCGGAAAAGAGGCTCGGCGGCGGCCGACGGGCCCCGAGGTGTCCCGCCTCTGGCAAAGCCCGGAGCCCCAGCGCTGCGGGGCCTGCGGATAGGGCGCCAAGGGGAGGGGAAGAGCAGCAAGAGCTTTCGGGGCTGGGCCCTTCCCTGCGGGAGCAGGAGCCCGACGTTCGCCCCCCCGGAAAAGAGGCTCGGCGGCGGCCGACGGGCCCCGAGGTGTCCCGCCTCTGGCAAAGCCCGGAGCCCCAGCGCTGCGGGGCCTGCGGATAGGGCGCCAAGGGGAGGGGAAGAGCAGCAAGAGCTTTCGGGGCTGGGCCCTTCCCTGCGGGAGCAGGAGCCCGACGTTCGCCCCCCCGGAAAAGAGGCTCGGCGGCGGCCGACGGGCCCCGAGGTGTCCCGCCTCTGGCAAAGCCCGGAGCCCCAGCGCTGCGGGGCCTGCGGATAGGGCGCCAAGGGGAGGGGAAGAGCAGCAAGAGCTTTCGGGGCTGGGCCCTTCCCTGCGGGAGCAGGAGCCCGACGTTCGCCCCCCCGGAAAAGAGGCTCGGCGGCGGCCGACGGGCCCCGAGGTGTCCCGCCTCTGGCAAAGCCCGGAGCCCCAGCGCTGCGGGGCCTGCGGATAGGGCGCCAAGGGGAGGGGAAGAGCAGCAAGAGCTTTCGGGGCTGGGCCCTTCCCTGCGGGAGCAGGAGCCCGACGTTCGCCCCCCCGGAAAAGAGGCTCGGCGGCGGACGAGGGGCCCCGAGGTGTCCCGCCTCTGGCAAAGCCCGGAGCCCCAGCGCTGCGGGGCCTGCGGATAGGGCGCCAAGGGGAGGGGAAGAGCAGCAAGAGCTTTCGGGGCTGGGCCCTTCCCTGCGGGAGCAGGAGCCCGACGTTCGCCCCCCCGGAAAAGAGGCTCGGCGGCGGCCGACGGGCCCCGAGGTGTCCCGCCTCTGGCAAAGCCCGGAGCCCCAGCGCTGCGGGGCCTGCGGATAGGGCGCCAAGGGGAGGGGAAGAGCAGCAAGAGCTTTCGGGGCTGGGCCCTTCCCTGCGGGAGCAGGAGCCCGACGTTCGCCCCCCCTCAAAAGAGGCTCGGCGGCGGCCGACGGGCCCCGAGGTGTCCCGCCTCTGGCAAAGCCCGGAGCCCCAGCGCTGCGGGGCCTGCAGATAGGGCGCCAAGGGGAGGGGAAGAGCAGCAAGAGCTTTCGGGGCTGGGCCCTTCCCTGCGGGAGCAGGAGCCCGACGTTCGCCCCCCCGGAAAAGAGGCTCGGCGGCGGCCGACTGGCCCCGAGGTGTCCCGCCTCTGGCAAAGCCCGGAGCCCCAGCGCTGCGGGGCCTGCGGATAGGGCGCCAAGGGGAGGGGAAGAGCAGCAAGAGCTTTCGGGGCTGGGCCCTTCCCTGCGGGAGCAGGAGCCCGACGTTCGCCCCCCCTCAAAAGAGGCTCGGCGGCGGCCGACGGGCCCCGAGGTGTCCCGCCTCTGGCAAAGCCCGGAGCCCCAGCGCTGCGGGGCCTGCGGATAGGGCGCCAAGGGGAGGGGAAGAGCAGCAAGAGCTTTCGGGGCTGGGCCCTTCCCTGCGGGATCAGGAGCCCGACGTTCGCCCCCCCTCAAAAGAGGCTCGGCGGCGGCCGACGGGCCCCGAGGTGTCCCGCCTCTGGCAAAGCCCGGAGCCCCAGCGCTGCGGGGCCTGCGGATAGGGCGCCAAGGGGAGGGGAAGAGCAGCAAGAGCTTTCGGGGCTGGGCCCTTCCCTGCGGGAGCAGGAGCCCGACGTTCGCCCCCCGGAAAAGAGGCTCGGCGGCGGCCGACGGGCCCCGAGGTGTCCCGCCTCTGGCAAAGCCCGGAGCCCCAGCGCTGCGGGGCCTGCGGATAGGGCGCCAAGGGGAGGGGAAGAGCAGCAAGAGCTTTCGGGGCTGGGCCCTTCCCTGCGGGAGCAGGAGCCCGACGTTCGCCCCCCCGGAAAAGAGGCTCGGCGGCGGCCGACGGGCCCCGAGGTGTCCCGCCTCTGGCAAAGCCCGGAGCCCCAGCGCTGCGGGGCCTGCGGATAGGGCGCCAAGGGGAGGGGAAGAGCAGCAAGAGCTTTCGGGGCTGGGCCCTTCCCTGCGGGAGCAGGAGCCCGACGTTCGCCCCCCCGGAAAAGAGGCTCGGTGGCGGCCGACGGGCCCCGAGGTGTCCCGCCTCTGGCAAAGCCCGGAGCCCCAGCGCTGCGGGGCCTGCGGATAGGGCGCCAAGGGCAGGGGAAGAGCAGCAAGAGCTTTCGGGGCTGGGCCCTTCCCTGCGGGAGCAGGAGCCCGACGTTCGCCCCCCCGGAAAAGAGGCTCGGCGGCGGCCGACGGGCCCCGAGGTGTCCCGCCTCTGGCAAAGCCCGGAGCCCCAGCGCTGCGGGGCCTGCGGATAGGGCGCCAAGGGGAGGGGAAGAGCAGCAAGAGCTTTCGGGGCTGGGCCCTTCCCTGCGGGAGCAGGAGCCCGACGTTCGCCCCCCCAGAAAAGAGGCTCGGCGGCGGCCGAGGGGCCCCGAGGTGTCCCACCTCTGGCAAAGCCCGGAGCCCCAGCGCTGCGGGGCCTGCGGATAGGGCGCCAAGGGGAGGGGAAGAGCAGCAAGAGCTTTCGGGGCTGGGCCCTTCCCTGCGGGAGCAGGAGCCCGACGTTCGCCCCCCCGAAATAGAGGCTCGGCGGCGGCCGACGGGCCCCGAGGTGTCCCGCCTCTGGCAAAGCCCGGAGCCCCAGCGCTGCGGGGCCTGCAGATAGGGCGCCAAGGGGAGGGGAAGAGCAGCAAGAGCTTTCGGGGCTGGGCCCTTCCCTGCGGGAGCAGGAGCCCGACGTTCGCCCCCCCGGAAAAGAGGCTCGGCGGCGGCCGACGGGCCCCGAGGTGTCCCGCCTCTGGCAAAGCCCGGAGCCCCAGCGCTGCGGGGCCTGCGGATAGGGCGCCAAGGGGAGGGGAAGAGCAGCAAGAGCTTTCGGGGCTGGGCCCTTCCCTGCGGGAGCAGGAGCCCGACGTTCGCCCCCCCGGAAAAGAGGCTCGGCGGCGGCCGAGGGGCCCCGAGGTGTCCCGCCTCTGGCAAAGCCCGGAGCCCCAGCGCTGCGGGGCCTGCGGATAGGGCGCCAAGGGGAGGGGAAGAGCAGCAAGAGCTTTCGGGGCTGGGCCCTTCCCTGCGGGAGCAGGAGCCCGACGTTCGCCCCCCCGGAAAAGAGGCTCGGCGGCGGCCGAGGGGCCCCGAGGTGTCCCGCCTCTGGCAAAGCCCGGAGCCCCAGCGCTGCGGGGCCTGCGGATAGGGCGCCAAGGGGAGGGGAAGAGCAGCAAGAGCTTTCGGGGCTGGGCCCTTCCCTGCGGGAGCAGGAGCCCGACGTTCGCCCCCCCGGAAAAGAGGCTCGGCGGCGGCCGAGGGGCCCCGAGGTGTCCCACCTCTGGCAAAGCCCGGAGCCCCAGCGCTGCGGGGCCTGCGGATAGGGCGCCAAGGGGAGGGGAAGAGCAGCAAGAGCTTTCGGGGCTGGGCCCTTCCCTGCGGGAGCAGGAGCCCGACGTTCGCCCCCCCGAAATAGAGGCTCGGCGGCGGCCGACGGGCCCCGAGGTGTCCCGCCTCTGGCAAAGCCCGGAGCCCCAGCGCTGCGGGGCCTGCAGATAGGGCGCCAAGGGGAGGGGAAGAGCAGCAAGAGCTTTCGGGGCTGGGCCCTTCCCTGCGGGAGCAGGAGCCCGACGTTCGCCCCCCCGGAAAAGAGGCTCGGCGGCGGCCGAGGGGCCCCGAGGTGTCCCGCCTCTGGCAAAGCCCGGAGCCCCAGCGCTGCGGGGCCTGCGGATAGGGCGCCAAGGGGAGGGGAAGAGCAGCAAGAGCTTTCGGGGCTGGGCCCTTCCCTGCGGGAGCAGGAGCCCGACGTTCGCCCCCCCTCAAAAGAGGCTCGGCGGCGGCCGACGGGCCCCGAGGTGTCCCGCCTCTGGCAAAGCCCGGAGCCCCAGCGCTGCGGGGCCTGCGGATAGGGCGCCAAGGGGAGGGGAAGAGCAGCAAGAGCTTTCGGGGCTGGGCCCTTCCCTGCGGGAGCAGGAGCCCGACGTTCGCCCCCCCGGAAAAGAGGCTCGGCGGCGGCCGACGGGCCCCGAGGTGTCCCGCCTCTGGCAAAGCCCGGAGCCCCAGCGCTGCGGGGCCTGCGGATAGGGCGCCAAGGGGAGGGGAAGAGCAGCAAGAGCTTTCGGGGCTGGGCCCTTCCCTGCGGGAGCAGGAGCCCGACGTTCGCCCCCCCGGAAAAGAGGCTCGGCGGCGGCCGAGGGGCCCCGAGGTGTCCCACCTCTGGCAAAGCCCGGAGCCCCAGCGCTGCGGGGCCTGCGGATAGGGCGCCAAGGGGAGGGGAAGAGCAGCAAGAGCTTTCGGGGCTGGGCCCTTCCCTGCGGGAGCAGGAGCCCGACGTTCGCCCCCCCGAAATAGAGGCTCGGCGGCGGCCGACGGGCCCCGAGGTGTCCCGCCTCTGGCAAAGCCCGGAGCCCCAGCGCTGCGGGGCCTGCGGATAGGGCGCCAAGGGGAGGGGAAGAGCAGCAAGAGCTTTCGGGGCTGGGCCCTTCCCTGCGGGAGCAGGAGCCCGACGTTCGCCCCCCCGGAAAAGAGGCTCGGCGGCGGCCGACGGGCCCCGAGGTGTCCCGCCTCTGGCAAAGCCCGGAGCCCCAGCGCTGCGGGGCCTGCGGATAGGGCGCCAAGGGGAGGGGAAGAGCAGCAAGAGCTTTCGGGGCTGGGCCCTTCCCTGCGGGAGCAGGAGCCCGACGTTCGCCCCCCCGGAAAAGAGGCTCGGCGGCGGCCGACGGGCCCCGAGGTGTCCCGCCTCTGGCAAAGCCCGGAGCCCCAGCGCTGCGGGGCCTGCGGATAGGGCGCCAAGGGGAGGGGAAGAGCAGCAAGAGCTTTCGGGGCTGGGCCCTTCCCTGCGGGAGCAGGAGCCCGACGTTCGCCCCCCCGGAAAAGAGGCTCGGCGGCGGCCGACGGGCCCCGAGGTGTCCCGCCTCTGGCAAAGCCCGGAGCTCCAGCGCTGCGGGGCCTGCGCATAGGGCGCCAAGGGGAGGGGAAGAGCAGCAAGAGCTTTCGGGGCTGGGCACTTCCCTGCGGGAGCAGGAGCCCGACGTTCGCCCCCCCGGAAAAGAGGCTCAGCGGCGGCCGACGGGCCCCGAGGTGTCCCGCCTCTGGCAAAGCCCGGAGCCCCAGCGCTGCGGGGCCTGCGGATAGGGCGCCAAGGGGAGGGGAAGAGCAGCAAGAGCTTTCGGGGCTGGGCCCTTCCCTGCGGGAGCAGGAGCCCGACGTTCGCCCCCCCGGAAAAGAGGCTCGGCGGCGGCCGAGGGTACCCGAGGTGTCCCTCCTCTGGCAAAGCCCGGAGCCCCAGCGCTGCGGGGCCTGCGGATAGGGCACCAAGGGGAGGGGAAGAGCAGCAAGAGCTTTCGGGGCTGGGCCCTTCCCTGCGGGAGCAGGAGCCCGACGTTCGCCCCCCCGGAAAAGAGGCTCGGCGGCGGCCGAGGGGCCCCGAGGTGTCCCGCCTCTGGCAAAGCCCGGAGCCCCAGCGCTGCGGGGCCTGCGGATAGGGCGCCAAGGGGAGGGGAAGAGCAGCAAGAGCTTTCGGGGCTGGGCCCTTCCCTGCGGGAGCAGGAGCCCGACGTTCGCCCCCCCTCAAAAGAGGCTCGGCGGCGGCCGACGGGCCCCGAGGTGTCCCGCCTCTGGCAAAGCCCGGAGCCCCAGCGCTGCGGGGCCTGCGGATAGGGCGCCAAGGGGAGGGGAAGAGCAGCAAGAGCTTTCGGGGCTGGGCCCTTCCCTGCGGGAGCAGGAGCCCGACGTTCGCCCCCCCGGAAAAGAGGCTCGGCGGCGGCCGACGGGCCCCGAGGTGTCCCGCCTCTGGCAAAGCCCGGAGCCTCAGCGCTGCGGGGCCTGCGGATAGGGCGCCAAGGGGAGGGGAAGAGCAGCAAGAGCTTTCGGGGCTGGGCCCTTCCCTGCGGGAGCAGGAGCCCGACGTTCGCCCCCCCGGAAAAGAGGCTCGGCGGCGGCCGACGGGCCCCGAGGTGTCCCGCCTCTGGCAAAGCCCGGAGCCCCAGCGCTGCGGGGCCTGCGGATAGGGCGCCAAGGGGAGGGGAAGAGCAGCAAGAGCTTTCGGGGCTGGGCCCTTCCCTGCGGGAGCAGGAGCCCGACGTTCGCCCCCCCGGAAAAGAGGCTCGGCGGCGGCCGACGGGCCCCGAGGTGTCCCGCCTCTGGCAAAGCCCGGAGCCCCAGCGCTGCGGGGCCTGCGGATAGGGCGCCAAGGGGAGGGGAAGAGCAGCAAGAGCTTTCGGGGCTGGGCCCTTCCCTGCGGGAGCAGGAGCCCGACGTTCGCCCCCCCGGAAAAGAGGCTCGGCGGCGGCCGACGGGCCCCGAGGTGTCCCGCCTCTGGCAAAGCCCGGAGCCCCAGCGCTGCGGGGCCTGCGGATAGGGCGCCAAGGGGAGGGGAAGAGCAGCAAGAGCTTTCGGGGCTGGGCCCTTCCCTGCGGGAGCAGGAGCCCGACGTTCGCCCCCCCGGAAAAGAGGCTCGGCGGCGGCCGAGGGGCCCCGAGGTGTCCCGCCTCTGGCAAAGCCCGGAGCCCCAGCGCTGCGGGGCCTGCGGATAGGGCGCCAAGGGGAGGGGAAGAGCAGCAAGAGCTTTCGGGGCTGGGCCCTTCCCTGCGGGAGCAGGAGCCCGACGTTCGCCCCCCCGGAAAAGAGGCTCGGCGGCGGCCGAGGGGCCCCGAGGTGTCCCACATCTGGCAAAGCCCGGAGCCCCAGCGCTGCGGGGCCTGCGGATAGGGCGCCAAGGGGAGGGGAAGAGCAGCAAGAGCTTTCGGGGCTGGGCCCTTCCCTGCGGGAGCAGGAGCCCGACGTTCGCCCCCCCGGAAAAGAGGCTCGGCGGCGGCCGACGGGCCCCGAGGTGTCCCGCCTCTGGCAAAGCCCGGAGCCCCAGCGCTGCGGGGCCTGCAGATAGGGCGCCAAGGGGAGGGGAAGAGCAGCAAGAGCTTTCGGGGCTGGGCCCTTCCCTGCGGGAGCAGGAGCCCGACGTTCGCCCCCCCGGAAAAGAGGCTCGGCGGCGGCCGAGGGGCCCCGAGGTGTCCCGCCTCTGGCAAAGCCCGGAGCCCCAGCGCTGCGGGGCCTGCGGATAGGGCGCCAAGGGGAGGGGAAGAGCAGCAAGAGCTTTCGGGGCTGGGCCCTTCCCTGCGGGAGCAGGAGCCCGACGTTCGCCCCCCCGGAAAAGAGGCTCGGCGGCGGCCGACGGGCCCCGAGGTGTCCCGCCTCTGGCAAAGCCCGGAGCCCCAGTGCAGCGGGGCCTGCGGATAGGGCGCCAAGGGGAGGGGAAGAGCAGCAAGAGCTTTCAGGGCTGGGCCCTTCCCTGCGGGAGCAGGAGCCCGACGTTCGCCCCCCCGGAAAAGAGGCTCGGCGGCGGCCGACGGGCCCCGAGGTGTCCCGCCTCTGGCAAAGCCCGGAGCCCCAGCGCTGCGGGGCCTGCGCATAGGGCGCCAAGGGGAGGGGAAGAGCAGCAAGAGCTTTCGGGGCTGGGCCCTTCCCTGCGGGAGCAGGAGCCCGACGTTCGCCCCCCCGGAAAAGAGGCTCAGCGGCGGCCGACGGGCCCCGAGGTGTCCCGCCTCTGGCAAAGCCCGGAGCCCCAGCGCTGCGGGGCCTGCGGATAGGGCGCCAAGGGGAGGGGAAGAGCAGCAAGAGCTTTCGGGGCTGGGCCCTTCCCTGCGGGAGCAGGAGCCCGACGTTCGCCCCCCCGGAAAAGAGGCTCGGTGGCGGCCGAGGGTACCCGAGGTGTCCCTCCTCTGGCAAAGCCCGGAGCCCCAGCGCTGCGGGGCCTGCGGATAGGGCACCAAGGGGAGGGGAAGAGCAGCAAGAGCTTTCGGGGCTGGGCCCTTCCCTGCGGGAGCAGGAGCCCGACGTTCGCCCCCCCGGAAAAGAGGCTCGGCGGCGGCCGAGGGGCCCCGAGGTGTCCCACCTCTGGCAAAGCCCGGAGCCCCAGCGCTGCGGGGCCTGCGGATAGGGCGCCAAGGGGAGGGGAAGAGCAGCAAGAGCTTTCGGGGCTGGGCCCTTCCCTGCGGGAGCAGGAGCCCGACGTTCGCCCCCCCGGAAAAGAGGCTCGGCGGCGGCCGAGGGGCCCCGAGGTGTCCCACCTCTGGCAAAGCCCGGAGCCCCAGCGCTGCGGGGCCTGCGGATAGGGCGCCAAGGGGAGGGGAAGAGCAGCAAGAGCTTTCGGGGCTGGGCCCTTCCCTGCGGGAGCAGGAGCCCGACGTTCGCCCCCCCGAAATAGAGGCTTGGCGGCGGCCGACGGGCCCCGAGGTGTCCCGCCTCTGGCAAAGCCCGGAGCCCCAGCGCTGCGGGGCCTGCGGATAGGGCGCCAAGGGGAGGGGAAGAGCAGCAAGAGCTTTCGGGGCTGGGCCCTTCCCTGCGGGAGCAGGAGCCCGACGTTCGCCCCCCCGGAAAAGAGGCTCGGCGGCGGCCGACGGGCCCCGAGGTGTCCCGCCTCTGGCAAAGCCCGGAGCCCCAGCGCTGCGGGGCCTGCGGATAGGGCGCCAAGGGGAGGGGAAGAGCAGCAAGAGCTTTCGGGGCTGGGCCCTTCCCTGCGGGAGCAGGAGCCCGACGTTCGCCCCCCCGGAAAAGAGGCTCGGCGGCGGCCGACGGGCCCCGAGGTGTCCCGCCTCTGGCAAAGCCCGGAGCCCCAGCGCTGCGGGGCCTGCGGATAGGGCGCCAAGGGGAGGGGAAGAGCAGCAAGAGCTTTCGGGGCTGGGCCCTTCCCTGCGGGAGCAGGAGCCCGACGTTCGCCCCCCCGGAAAAGAGGCTCGGCGGCGGCCGACGGGCCCCGAGGTGTCCCGCCTCTGGCAAAGCCCGGAGCCCCAGTGCTGCGGGGCCTGCGGATAGGGCGCCAAGGGGAGGGGAAGAGCAGCAAGAGCTTTCAGGGCTGGGCCCTTCCCTGCGGGAGCAGGAGCCCGACGTTCGCCCCCCCGGAAAAGAGGCTCGGCGGCGGCCGACGGGCCCCGAGGTGTCCCGCCTCTGGCAAAGCCCGGAGCTCCAGCGCTGCGGGGCCTGCGCATAGGGCGCCAAGGGGAGGGGAAGAGCAGCAAGAGCTTTCGGGGCTGGGCCCTTCCCTGCGGGAGCAGGAGCCCGACGTTCGCCCCCCCGGAAAAGAGGCTCGGCGGCGGCCGACGGGCCCCGAGGTGTCCCGCCTCTGGCAAAGCCCGGAGCCCCAGCGCTGCGGGGCCTGCAGATAGGGCGCCAAGGGGAGGGGAAGAGCAGCAAGAGCTTTCGGGGCTGGGCCCTTCCCTGCGGGAGCAGGAGCCCGACGTTCGCCCCCCCGGAAAAGAGGCTCGGCGGCGGCCGAGGGGCCCCGAGGTGTCCCGCCTCTGGCAAAGCCCGGAGCCCCAGCGCTGCGGGGCCTGCGGATAGGGCGCCAAGGGGAGGGGAAGAGCAGCAAGAGCTTTCGGGGCTGGGCCCTTCCCTGCGGGAGCAGGAGCCCGACGTTCGCCCCCCCGGAAAAGAGGCTCGGCGGCGGCCGACGGGCCCCGAGGTGTCCCGCCTCTGGCAAAGCCCGGAGCCCCAGTGCAGCGGGGCCTGCGGATAGGGCGCCAAGGGGAGGGGAAGAGCAGCAAGAGCTTTCAGGGCTGGGCCCTTCCCTGCGGGAGCAGGAGCCCGACGTTCGCCCCCCCGGAAAAGAGGCTCGGCGGCGGCCGACGGGCCCCGAGGTGTCCCGCCTCTGGCAAAGCCCGGAGCCCCAGCGCTGCGGGGCCTGCGCATAGGGCGCCAAGGGGAGGGGAAGAGCAGCAAGAGCTTTCGGGGCTGGGCCCTTCCCTGCGGGAGCAGGAGCCCGACGTTCGCCCCCCCGGAAAAGAGGCTCAGCGGCGGCCGACGGGCCCCGAGGTGTCCCGCCTCTGGCAAAGCCCGGAGCCCCAGCGCTGCGGGGCCTGCGGATAGGGCGCCAAGGGGAGGGGAAGAGCAGCAAGAGCTTTCGGGGCTGGGCCCTTCCCTGCGGGAGCAGGAGCCCGACGTTCGCCCCCCCGGAAAAGAGGCTCGGTGGCGGCCGAGGGTACCCGAGGTGTCCCTCCTCTGGCAAAGCCCGGAGCCCCAGCGCTGCGGGGCCTGCGGATAGGGCACCAAGGGGAGGGGAAGAGCAGCAAGAGCTTTCGGGGCTGGGCCCTTCCCTGCGGGAGCAGGAGCCCGACGTTCGCCCCCCCGGAAAAGAGGCTCGGCGGCGGCCGAGGGGCCCCGAGGTGTCCCACCTCTGGCAAAGCCCGGAGCCCCAGCGCTGCGGGGCCTGCGGATAGGGCGCCAAGGGGAGGGGAAGAGCAGCAAGAGCTTTCGGGGCTGGGCCCTTCCCTGCGGGAGCAGGAGCCCGACGTTCGCCCCCCCGGAAAAGAGGCTCGGCGGCGGCCGAGGGGCCCCGAGGTGTCCCACCTCTGGCAAAGCCCGGAGCCCCAGCGCTGCGGGGCCTGCGGATAGGGCGCCAAGGGGAGGGGAAGAGCAGCAAGAGCTTTCGGGGCTGGGCCCTTCCCTGCGGGAGCAGGAGCCCGACGTTCGCCCCCCCGAAATAGAGGCTTGGCGGCGGCCGACGGGCCCCGAGGTGTCCCGCCTCTGGCAAAGCCCGGAGCCCCAGCGCTGCGGGGCCTGCGGATAGGGCGCCAAGGGGAGGGGAAGAGCAGCAAGAGCTTTCGGGGCTGGGCCCTTCCCTGCGGGAGCAGGAGCCCGACGTTCGCCCCCCCGGAAAAGAGGCTCGGCGGCGGCCGACGGGCCCCGAGGTGTCCCGCCTCTGGCAAAGCCCGGAGCCCCAGCGCTGCGGGGCCTGCGGATAGGGCGCCAAGGGGAGGGGAAGAGCAGCAAGAGCTTTCGGGGCTGGGCCCTTCCCTGCGGGAGCAGGAGCCCGACGTTCGCCCCCCCGGAAAAGAGGCTCGGCGGCGGCCGACGGGCCCCGAGGTGTCCCGCCTCTGGCAAAGCCCGGAGCCCCAGCGCTGCGGGGCCTGCGGATAGGGCGCCAAGGGGAGGGGAAGAGCAGCAAGAGCTTTCGGGGCTGGGCCCTTCCCTGCGGGAGCAGGAGCCCGACGTTCGCCCCCCCGGAAAAGAGGCTCGGCGGCGGCCGACGGGCCCCGAGGTGTCCCGCCTCTGGCAAAGCCCGGAGCCCCAGTGCTGCGGGGCCTGCGGATAGGGCGCCAAGGGGAGGGGAAGAGCAGCAAGAGCTTTCAGGGCTGGGCCCTTCCCTGCGGGAGCAGGAGCCCGACGTTCGCCCCCCCGGAAAAGAGGCTCGGCGGCGGCCGACGGGCCCCGAGGTGTCCCGCCTCTGGCAAAGCCCGGAGCTCCAGCGCTGCGGGGCCTGCGCATAGGGCGCCAAGGGGAGGGGAAGAGCAGCAAGAGCTTTCGGGGCTGGGCCCTTCCCTGCGGGAGCAGGAGCCCGACGTTCGCCCCCCCGGAAAAGAGGCTCAGCGGCGGCCGACGGGCCCCGAGGTGTCCCGCCTCTGGCAAAGCCCGGAGCCCCAGCGCTGCGGGGCCTGCGGATAGGGCGCCAAGGGGAGGGGAAGAGCAGCAAGAGCTTTCGGGGCTGGGCCCTTCCCTGCGGGAGCAGGAGCCCGACGTTCGCCCCCCCGGAAAAGAGGCTCGGCGGCGGCCGAGGGTACCCGAGGTGTCCCTCCTCTGGCAAAGCCCGGAGCCCCAGCGCTGCGGGGCCTGCGGATAGGGCACCAAGGGGAGGGGAAGAGCAGCAAGAGCTTTCGGGGCTGGGCCCTTCCCTGCGGGAGCAGGAGCCCGACGTTCGCCCCCCCGGAAAAGAGGCTCGGCGGCGGCCGACGGGCCCCGAGGTGTCCCGCCTCTGGCAAAGCCCGGAGCCCCAGCGCTGCGGGGCCTGCGGATAGGGCGCCAAGGGGAGGGGAAGAGCAGCAAGAGCTTTCGGGGCTGGGCCCTTCCCTGCGGGAGCAGGAGCCCGACGTTCGCCCCCCCGGAAAAGAGGCTCGGCGGCGGCCGAGGGGCCCCGAGGTGTCCCGCCTCTGGCAAAGCCCGGAGCCCCAGCGCTGCGGGGCCTGCGGATAGGGCGCCAAGGGGAGGGGAAGAGCAGCAAGAGCTTTCGGGGCTGGGCCCTTCCCTGCGGGAGCAGGAGCCCGACGTTCGCCCCCCCGGAAAAGAGGCTCGGCGGCAGCCGACGGGCCCCGAGGTGTCCCGCCTCTGGCAAAGCCCGGAGCCTCAGCGCTGCGGGGCCTGCGGATAGGGCGCCAAGGGGAGGGGAAGAGCAGCAAGAGCTTTCGGGGCTGGGCCCTTCCCTGCGGGAGCAGGAGCCCGACGTTCGCCCCCCCGGAAAAGAGGCTCGGCGGCGGCCGAGGGGCCCCGAGGTGTCCCGCCTCTGGCAAAGCCCGGAGCCCCAGCGCTGCGGGGCCTGCGGATAGGGCGCCAAGGGGAGGGGAAGAGCAGCAAGAGCTTTCGGGGCTGGGCCCTTCCCTGCGGGAGCAGGAGCCCGACGTTCGCCCCCCCGGAAAAGAGGCTCGGCGGCGGCCGACGGGCCCCGAGGTGTCCCGCCTCTGGCAAAGCCCGGAGCCCCAGCGCTGCGGGGCCTGCGGATAGGGCGCCAAGGGGAGGGGAAGAGCAGCAAGAGCTTTCGGGGCTGGGCCCTTCCCTGCGGGAGCAGGAGCCCGACGTTCGCCCCCCCGGAAAAGAGGCTCGGCGGCGGCCGACGGGCCCCGAGGTGTCCCGCCTCTGGCAAAGCCCGGAGCCCCAGCGCTGCGGGGCCTGCGGATAGGGCGCCAAGGGGAGGGGAAGAGCAGCAAGAGCTTTCGGGGCTGGGCCCTTCCCTGCGGGAGCAGGAGCCCGACGTTCGCCCCCCCGGAAAAGAGGCTCGGCGGCGGCCGACGGGCCCCGAGGTGTCCCGCCTCTGGCAAAGCCCGGAGCCCCAGCGCTGCGGGGCCTGCGGATAGGGCGCCAAGGGGAGGGGAAGAGCAGCAAGAGCTTTCGGGGCTGGGCCCTTCCCTGCGGGAGCAGGAGCCCGACGTTCGCCCCCCCGGAAATGAGGTTCGGCGGCGGCCGACGGGCCCCGAGGTGTCCCGCCTCTGGCAAAGCCCGGAGCCCCAGAGCTGCGGGGCCTGCGGATAGGGCGCCAAGGGGAGGGGAAGAGCAGCAAGAGCTTTCGGGGCTGGGCCCTTCCCTGCGGGAGCAGGAGCCCGACGTTCGCCCCCCCGGAAAAGAGGCTCGGCGGCGGCCGAGGGTACCCGAGGTGTCCCTCCTCTGGCAAAGCCCGGAGCCCCAGCGCTGCGGGGCCTGCGGATAGGGCACCAAGGGGAGGGGAAGAGCAGCAAGAGCTTTCGGGGCTGGGCCCTTCCCTGCGGGAGCAGGAGCCCGACGTTCACCCCCCCGGAAAAGAGGCTCGGCGGCGGCCGAGGGGCCCCGAGGTGTCCCGCCTCTGGCAAAGCCCGGAGCCCCAGCGCTGCGGGGCCTGCGGATAGGGCGCCAAGGGGAGGGGAAGAGCAGCAAGAGCTTTCGGGGCTGGGTCCTTCCCTGCGGGAGCAGGAGCCCGACGTTCGCCCCCCCTCAAAAGAGGCTCGGCGGCGGCCGACGGGCCCCGAGGTGTCCCGCCTCTGGCAAAGCCCGGAGCCCCAGCGCTGCGGGGCCTGCGGATAGGGCGCCAAGGGGAGGGGAAGAGCAGCAAGAGCTTTCGGGGCTGGGCCCTTCCCTGCGGGAGCAGGAGCCCGACGTTCGCCCCCCCTCAAAAGAGGCTCGGCGGCGGCCGACGGGCCCCGAGTTGTCCCGCCTCTGGCAAAGCCCGGAGCCCCAGCGCTGCGGGGCCTGCGGATAGGGCGCCAAGGGGAGGGGAAGAGCAGCAAGAGCTTTCGGGGCTGGGCCCTTCCCTGCGGGAGCAGGAGCCCGACGTTCGCCCCCCCTCAAAAGAGGCTCGGCGGCGGCCGACGGGCCCCGAGGTGTCCCGCCTCTGGCAAAGCCCGGAGCCCCAGCGCTGCGGGGCCTGCGGATAGGGCGCCAAGGGGAGGGGAAGAGCAGCAAGAGCTTTCGGGGCTGGGCCCTTCCCTGCGGGAGCAGGAGCCCGACGTTCGCCCCCCCGGAAAAGAGGCTCGGCGGCGGCCGACGGGCCCCGAGGTGTCCCGCCTCTGGCAAAGCCCGGAGCCCCAGCGCTGCGGGGCCTGCGGATAGGGCGCCAAGGGGAGGGGAAGAGCAGCAAGAGCTTTCGGGGCTGGGCCCTTCCCTGCGGGAGCAGGAGCCCGACGTTCGCCCCCCCGGAAAAGAGGCTCGGCGGCGGCCGACGGGCCCCGAGGTGTCCCGCCTCTGGCAAAGCCCGGAGCCCCAGCGCTGCGGGGCCTGCGGATAGGGCGCCAAGGGGAGGGGAAGAGCAGCAAGAGCTTTCGGGGCTGGGCCCTTCCCTGCGGGAGCAGGAGCCCGACGTTCGCCCCCCCGGAAAAGAGGCTCGGCGGCGGCCGACGGGCCCCGAGGTGTCCCGCCTCTGGCAAAGCCCGGAGCCCCAGCGCTGCGGGGCCTGTGGATAGGGCGCCAAGGGGAGGGGAAGAGCAGCAAGAGCTTTCGGGGCTGGGCCCTTCCCTGCGGGAGCAGGAGCCCGACGTTCGCCCCCCCGGAAAAGAGGCTCGGCGGCGGCCGAGGGTACCCGAGGTGTCCCTCCTCTGGCAAAGCCCGGAGCCCCAGCGCTGCGGGGCCTGCGGATAGGGCGCCAAGGGGAGGGGAAGAGCAGCAAGAGCTTTCGGGGCTGGGCCCTTCCCTGCGGGAGCAGGAGCCCGACGTTCGCCCCCCCGGAAAAGAGGCTCGGCGGCGGCCGAGGGTACCCGAGGTGTCCCTCCTCTGGCAAAGCCCGGAGCCCCAGCGCTGCGGGGCCTGCGGATAGGGCGCCAAGGGGAGGGGAAGAGCAGCAAGAGCTTTCGGGGCTGGGTCCTTCCCTGCGGGAGCAGGAGCCCGACGTTCGCCCCCCCTCAAAAGAGGCTCGGCGGCGGCCGACGGGCCCCGAGGTGTCCCGCCTCTGGCAAAGCCCGGAGCCCCAGCGCTGCGGGGCCTGCGGATAGGGCGCCAAGGGGAGGGGAAGAGCAGCAAGAGCTTTCGGGGCTGGGCCCTTCCCTGCGGGAGCAGGAGCCCGACGTTCGCCCCCCCTCAAAAGAGGCTCGGCGGCGGCCGACGGGCCCCGAGTTGTCCCGCCTCTGGCAAAGCCCGGAGCCCCAGCGCTGCGGGGCCTGCGGATAGGGCGCCAAGGGGAGGGGAAGAGCAGCAAGAGCTTTCGGGGCTGGGCCCTTCCCTGCGGGAGCAGGAGCCCGACGTTCGCCCCCCCTCAAAAGAGGCTCGGCGGCGGCCGACGGGCCCCGAGGTGTCCCGCCTCTGGCAAAGCCCGGAGCCCCAGCGCTGCGGGGCCTGCGGATAGGGCGCCAAGGGGAGGGGAAGAGCAGCAAGAGCTTTCGGGGCTGGGCCCTTCCCTGCGGGAGCAGGAGCCCGACGTTCGCCCCCCCGGAAAAGAGGCTCGGCGGCGGCCGACGGGCCCCGAGGTGTCCCGCCTCTGGCAAAGCCCGGAGCCCCAGCGCTGCGGGGCCTGCGGATAGGGCGCCAAGGGGAGGGGAAGAGCAGCAAGAGCTTTCGGGGCTGGGCCCTTCCCTGCGGGAGCAGGAGCCCGACGTTCGCCCCCCCGGAAAAGAGGCTCGGCGGCGGCCGACGGGCCCCGAGGTGTCCCGCCTCTGGCAAAGCCCGGAGCCCCAGCGCTGCGGGGCCTGCGGATAGGGCGCCAAGGGGAGGGGAAGAGCAGCAAGAGCTTTCGGGGCTGGGCCCTTCCCTGCGGGAGCAGGAGCCCGACGTTCGCCCCCCCGGAAAAGAGGCTCGGCGGCGGCCGACGGGCCCCGAGGTGTCCCGCCTCTGGCAAAGCCCGGAGCCCCAGCGCTGCGGGGCCTGTGGATAGGGCGCCAAGGGGAGGGGAAGAGCAGCAAGAGCTTTCGGGGCTGGGCCCTTCCCTGCGGGAGCAGGAGCCCGACGTTCGCCCCCCCGGAAAAGAGGCTCGGCGGCGGCCGAGGGTACCCGAGGTGTCCCTCCTCTGGCAAAGCCCGGAGCCCCAGCGCTGCGGGGCCTGCGGATAGGGCGCCAAGGGGAGGGGAAGAGCAGCAAGAGCTTTCGGGGCTGGGCCCTTCCCTGCGGGAGCAGGAGCCCGACGTTCGCCCCCCCGGAAAAGAGGCTCGGCGGCGGCCGAGGGTACCCGAGGTGTCCCTCCTCTGGCAAAGCCCGGAGCCCCAGCGCTGCGGGGCCTGCGGATAGGGCGCCAAGGGGAGGGGAAGAGCAGCAAGAGCTTTCGGGGCTGGGCCCTTCCCTGCGGGAGCAGGAGCCCGACGTTCGCCCCCCCGGAAAAGAGGCTCGGCGGCGGCCGAGGGGCCCCGAGGTGTCCCGCCTCTGGCAAAGCCCGGAGCCCCAGCGCTGCGGGGCCTGCGGATAGGGCGCCAAGGGGAGGGGAAGAGCAGCAAGAGCTTTCGGGGCTGGGCCCTTCCCTGCGGGAGCAGGAGCCCGACGTTCGCCCCCCCTCAAAAGAGGCTCGGCGGCGGCTGACGGGCCCCGAGGTGTCCCGCCTCTGGCAAAGCCCGGAGCCCCAGCGCTGCGGGGCCTGCGGATAGGGCGCCAAGGGGAGGGGAAGAGCAGCAAGAGCTTTCGGGGCTGGGCCCTTCCCTGCGGGAGCAGGAGCCCGACGTTCGCCCCCCCGGAAAAGAGGCTCGGCGGCGGCCGAGGGGCCCCGAGGTGTCCCGCCTCTGGCAAAGCCCGGAGCCCCAGCGCTGCGGGGCCTGCGGATAGGGCGCCAAGGGGAGGGGAAGAGCAGCAAGAGCTTTCGGGGCTGGGCCCTTCCCTGCGGGAGCAGGAGCCCGACGTTCGCCCCCCCTCAAAAGAGGCTTGGCGGCGGCCGAGGGGCCCCGAGGTGTCCCGCCTCTGGCAAAGCCCGGAGCCCCAGCGCTGCGGGGCCTGCGGATAGGGCGCCAAGGGGAGGGGAAGAGCAGCAAGAGCTTTCGGGGCTGGGCCCTTCCCTGCGGGAGCAGGAGCCCGACGTTCGCCCCCCCGGAAAAGAGGCTCGGCGGCGGCCGACGGGCCCCGAGGTGTCCCGCCTCTGGCAAAGCCCGGAGCCCCAGCGCTGCGGGGCCTGCGGATAGGGCGCCAAGGGGAGGGGAAGAGCAGCAAGAGCTTTCAGGGCTGGGCCCTTCCCTGCGGGAGCAGGAGCCCGACGTTCGCCCCCCCGGAAAAGAGGCTCGGCGGCGGCCGACGGGCCCCGAGGTGTCCCGCCTCTGGCAAAGCCCGGAGCCCCAGCGCTGCGGGGCCTGCGGATAGGGCGCCAAGGGGAGGGGAAGAGCAGCAAGAGCTTTCGGGGCTGGGCCCTTCCCTGCGGGAGCAGGAGCCCGACGTTCGCCCCCCCGGAAAAGAGGCTCGGCGGCGGCCGACGGGCCCCGAGGTGTCCCGCCTCTGGCAAAGCCCGGAGCCCCAGCGCTGCGGGGCCTGCGGATAGGGCGCCAAGGGGAGGGGAAGAGCAGCAAGAGCTTTCGGGGCTGGGCCCTTCCCTGCGGGAGCAGGAGCCCGACGTTCGCCCCCCCGGAAAAGAGGCTCGGCGGCGGCCGACGGGCCCCGAGGTGTCCCGCCTCTGGCAAAGCCCGGAGCCCCAGCGCTGCGGGGCCTGCGGATAAGGCGCCAAGGGGAGGGGAAGAGCAGCAAGAGCTTTCGGGGCTGGGCCCTTCCCTGCGGGAGCAGGAGCCCGACGTTCGCCCCCCCGGAAAAGAGGCTCGGCGGCGGACGAGGGGCCCCGAGGTGTCCCGCCTCTGGCAAAGCCCGGAGCCCCAGCGCTGCGGGGCCTGCGGATAGGGCGCCAAGGGGAGGGGAAGAGCAGCAAGAGCTTTCGGGGCTGGGCCCTTCCCTGCGGGAGCAGGAGCCCGACGTTCGCCCCCCCGGAAAAGAGGCTCGGCGGCGGCCGACGGGCCCCGAGGTGTCCCGCCTCTGGCAAAGCCCGGAGCCCCAGCGCTGCGGGGCCTGCGGATAGGGCGCCAAGGGGAGGGGAAGAGCAGCAAGAGCTTTCGGGGCTGGGCCCTTCCCTGCGGGAGCAGGAGCCCGACGTTCGCCCCCCCGGAAAAGAGGCTCGGCGGCGGCCGACGGGCCCCGAGGTGTCCCGCCTCTGGCAAAGCCCGGAGCCCCAGCGCTGCGGGGCCTGCGGATAAGGCGCCAAGGGGAGGGGAAGAGCAGCAAGAGCTTTCGGGGCTGGGCCCTTCCCTGCGGGAGCAGGAGCCCGACGTTCGCCCCCCCGGAAAAGAGGCTCGGCGGCGGACGAGGGGCCCCGAGGTGTCCCGCCTCTGGCAAAGCCCGGAGCCCCAGCGCTGCGGGGCCTGCGGATAGGGCGCCAAGGGGAGGGGAAGAGCAGCAAGAGCTTTCGGGGCTGGGCCCTTCCCTGCGGGAGCAGGAGCCCGACGTTCGCCCCCCCGGAAAAGAGGCTCGGCGGCGGCCGACGGGCCCCGAGGTGTCCCGCCTCTGGCAAAGCCCGGAGCCCCAGCGCTGCGGGGCCTGCGGATAGGGCGCCAAGGGGAGGGGAAGAGCAGCAAGAGCTTTCGGGGCTGGGCCCTTCCCTGCGGGAGCAGGAGCCCGACGTTCGCCCCCCCGGAAAAGAGGCTCGGCGGCGGCCGACGGGCCCCAAGGTGTCCCGCCTCTGGCAAAGCCCGGAGCCCCAGCGCTGCGGGGCCTGCGGATAGGGCGCCAAGGGGAGGGGAAGAGCAGCAAGAGCTTTCGGGTCTGGGCCCTTCCCTGCGGGAGCAGGAGCCCGACGTTCGCCCCCCCGGAAAAGAGGCTCGGCGGCGGCCGACGGGCCCCGAGGTGTCCCGCCTCTGGCAAAGCCCGGAGCCCCAGCGCTGCGGGGCCTGCGGATAGGGCGCCAAGGGGAGGGGAAGAGCAGCAAGAGCTTTCGGGGCTGGGCCCTTCCCTGCGGGAGCAGGAGCCCGACGTTCGCCCCCCCGGAAAAGAGGCTCGGCGGCGGCCGACGGGCCCCGAGGTGTCCCGCCTCTGGCAAAGCCCGGAGCCCCAGCGCTGCGGGGCCTGCGGATAGGGCGCCAAGGGGAGGGGAAGAGCAGCAAGAGCTTTCGGGGCTGGGCCCTTCCCTGCGGGAGCAGGAGCCCGACGTTCGCCCCCCCGGAAAAGAGGCTCGGCGGCGGCCGACGGGCCCCGAGGTGTCCCGCCTCTGGCAAAGCCCGGAGCCCCAGCGCTGCGGGGCCTGCGGATAGGGCGCCAAGGGGAGGGGAAGAGCAGCAAGAGCTTTCGGGGCTGGGCCCTTCCCTGCGGGAGCAGGAGCCCGACGTTCGCCCCCCCGGAAAAGAGGCTCGGCGGCGGCCGACGGGCCCCGAGGTGTCCCGCCTCTGGCAAAGCCCGGAGCCCCAGCGCTGCGGGGCCTGCGGATAGGGCGCCAAGGGGAGGGGAAGAGCAGCAAGAGCTTTCGGGGCTGGGCCCTTCCCTGCGGGAGCAGGAGCCCGACGTTCGCCCCCCCGGAAAAGAGGCTCGGCGGCGGCCGACGGGCCCCGAGGTGTCCCGCCTCTGGCAAAGCCCGGAGCCCCAGCGCTGCGGGGCCTGTGGATAGGGCGCCAAGGGGAGGGGAAGAGCAGCAAGAGCTTTCGGGGCTGGGCCCTTCCCTGCGGGAGCAGGAGCCCGACGTTCGCCCCCCCGGAAAAGAGGCTCGGCGGCGGCCGAGGGTACCCGAGGTGTCCCTCCTCTGGCAAAGCCCGGAGCCCCAGCGCTGCGGGGCCTGCGGATAGGGCGCCAAGGGGAGGGGAAGAGCAGCAAGAGCTTTCGGGGCTGGGCCCTTCCCTGCGGGAGCAGGAGCCCGACGTTCGCCCCCCCGGAAAAGAGGCTCGGCGGCGGCCGAGGGTACCCGAGGTGTCCCTCCTCTGGCAAAGCCCGGAGCCCCAGCGCTGCGGGGCCTGCGGATAGGGCGCCAAGGGGAGGGGAAGAGCAGCAAGAGCTTTCGGGCCTGGGCCCTTCCCTGCGGGAGCAGGAGCCCGACGTTCGCCCCCCCGGAAAAGAGGCTCGGCGGCGGCCGAGGGGCCCCGAGGTGTCCCGCCTCTGGCAAAGCCCGGAGCCCCAGCGCTGCGGGGCCTGCGGATAGGGCGCCAAGGGGAGGGGAAGAGCAGCAAGAGCTTTCGGGGCTGGGCCCTTCCCTGCGGGAGCAGGAGCCCGACGTTCGCCCCCCCTCAAAAGAGGCTCAGCGGCGGCTGACGGGCCCCGAGGTGTCCCGCCTCTGGCAAAGCCCGGAGCCCCAGCGCTGCGGGGCCTGCGGATAGGGCGCCAAGGGGAGGGGAAGAGCAGCAAGAGCTTTCGGGGCTGGGCCCTTCCCTGCGGGAGCAGGAGCCCGACGTTCGCCCCCCCGGAAAAGAGGCTCGGTGGCGGCCGAGAGGCCCCGAGGTGTCCCGCCTCTGGCAAAGCCCGGAGCCCCAGCGCTGCGGGGCCTGCGGATAGGGCGCCAAGGGGAGGGGAAGAGCAGCAAGAGCTTTCGGGGCTGGGCCCTTCCCTGCGGGAGCAGGAGCCCGACGTTCGCCCCCCCGGAAAAGAGGCTCGGTGGCGGCCGAGAGGCCCCGAGGTGTCCCGCCTCTGGCAAAGCCCGGAGCCCCAGCGCTGCGGGGCCTGCGGATAGGGCGCCAAGGGGAGGGGAAGAGCAGCAAGAGCTTTCGGGGCTGGGCCCTTCCCTGCGGGAGCAGGAGCCCGACGTTCACCCCCCCGGAAAAGAGGCTCGGCGGCGGCCGACGGGCCCCGAGGTGTCCCGCCTCTGGCAAAGCCCGGAGCCCCAGCGCTGCGGGGCCTGCGGATAGGGCGCCAAGGGGAGGGGAAGAGCAGCAAGAGCTTTCGGGGCTGGGCCCTTCCCTGCGGGAGCAGGAGCCCGACGTTCGCCCCCCCTCAAAAGAGGCTTGGCGGCGGCCGAGGGGCCCCGAGGTGTCCCGCCTCTGGCAAAGCCCGGAGCCCCAGCGCTGCGGGGCCTGCGGATAGGGCGCCAAGGGGAGGGGAAGAGCAGCAAGAGCTTTCGGGGCTGGGCCCTTCCCTGCGGGAGCAGGAGCCCGACGTTCGCCCCCCCGGAAAAGAGGCTCGGCGGCGGCCGACGGGCCCCGAGGTGTCCCGCCTCTGGCAAAGCCCGGAGCCCCAGCGCTGCGGGGCCTGCGGATAGGGCGCCAAGGGGAGGGGAAGAGCAGCAAGAGCTTTCGGGGCTGGGCCCTTCCCTGCGGGAGCAGGAGCCCGACGTTCGCCCCCCCGGAAAAGAGGCTCGGCGGCGGCCGACGGGCCCCGAGGTGTCCCGCCTCTGGCAAAGCCCGGAGCCCCAGCGCTGCGGGGCCTGCGGATAGGGCGCCAAGGGGAGGGGAAGAGCAGCAAGAGCTTTCGGGGCTGGGCCCTTCCCTGCGGGAGCAGGAGCCCGACGTTCGCCCCCCCGGAAAAGAGGCTCGGCGGCGGCCGACGGGCCCCGAGGTGTCCCGCCTCTGGCAAAGCCCGGAGCCCCAGCGCTGCGGGGCCTGCGGATAGGGCGCCAAGGGGAGGGGAAGAGCAGCAAGAGCTTTCGGGGCTGGGCCCTTCCCTGCGGGAGCAGGAGCCCGACGTTCGCCCCCCCGGAAAAGAGGCTCGGCGGCGGCCGACGGGCCCCGAGGTGTCCCGCCTCTGGCAAAGCCCGGAGCCCCAGCGCTGCGGGGCCTGCGGATAAGGCGCCAAGGGGAGGGGAAGAGCAGCAAGAGCTTTCGGGGCTGGGCCCTTCCCTGCGGGAGCAGGAGCCCGACGTTCGCCCCCCCGGAAAAGAGGCTCGGCGGCGGACTTGGGGCCCCGAGGTGTCCCGCCTCTGGCAAAGCCCGGAGCCCCAGCGCTGCGGGGCCTGCGGATAGGGCGCCAAGGGGAGGGGAAGAGCAGCAAGAGCTTTCGGGGCTGGGCCCTTCCCTGCGGGAGCAGGAGCCCGACGTTCGCCCCCCCGGAAAAGAGGCTCGGCGGCGGCCGACGGGCCCCGAGGTGTCCCGCCTCTGGCAAAGCCCGGAGCCCCAGCGCTGCGGGGCCTGCGGATAGGGCGCCAAGGGGAGGGGAAGAGCAGCAAGAGCTTTCGGGGCTGGGCCCTTCCCTGCGGGAGCAGGAGCCCGACGTTCGCCCCCCCGGAAAAGAGGCTCGGCGGCGGCCGACGGGCCCCAAGGTGTCCCGCCTCTGGCAAAGCCCGGAGCCCCAGCGCTGCGGGGCCTGCGGATAGGGCGCCAAGGGGAGGGGAAGAGCAGCAAGAGCTTTCGGGTCTGGGCCCTTCCCTGCGGGAGCAGGAGCCCGACGTTCGCCCCCCCGGAAAAGAGGCTCGGCGGCGGCCGACGGGCCCCGAGGTGTCCCGCCTCTGGCAAAGCCCGGAGCCCCAGCGCTGCGGGGCCTGCGGATAGGGCGCCAAGGGGAGGGGAAGAGCAGCAAGAGCTTTCGGGGCTGGGTCCTTCCCTGCGGGAGCAGGAGCCCGACGTTCGCCCCCCCGGAAAAGAGGCTCGGCGGCGGCCGACGGGCCCCGAGGTGTCCCGCCTCTGGCAAAGCCCGGAGCCCCAGCGCTGCGGGGCCTGCGGATAGGGCGCCAAGGGGAGGGGAAGAGCAGCAAGAGCTTTCGGGGCTGGGCCCTTCCCTGCGGGAGCAGGAGCCCGACGTTCGCCCCCCCGGAAAAGAGGCTCGGCGGCGGCCGAGGGGCCCCGAGGTGTCCCGCCTCTGGCAAAGCCCGGAGCCCCAGCGCTGCGGGGCCTGCGGATAGGGCGCCAAGGGGAGGGGAAGAGCAGCAAGAGCTTTCGGGGCTGGGCCCTTCCCTGCGGGAGCAGGAGCCCGACGTTCGCCCCCCCGGAAAAGAGGCTCGGCGGCGGCCGACGGGCCCCGAGGTGTCCCGCCTCTGGCAAAGCCCGGAGCCCCAGCGCTGCGGGGCCTGCGGATAGGGCGCCAAGGGGAGGGGAAGAGCAGCAAGAGCTTTCGGGGCTGGGCCCTTCCCTGCGGGAGCAGGAGCCCGACGTTCGCCCCCCCGGAAAAGAGGCTCGGCGGCGGCCGACGGGCCCCGAGGTGTCCCGCCTCTGGCAAAGCCCGGAGCCCCAGCGCTGCGGGGCCTGTGGATAGGGCGCCAAGGGGAGGGGAAGAGCAGCAAGAGCTTTCGGGGCTGGGCCCTTCCCTGCGGGAGCAGGAGCCCGACGTTCGCCCCCCCGGAAAAGAGGCTCGGCGGCGGCCGAGGGTACCCGAGGTGTCCCTCCTCTGGCAAAGCCCGGAGCCCCAGCGCTGCGGGGCCTGCGGATAGGGCGCCAAGGGGAGGGGAAGAGCAGCAAGAGCTTTCGGGGCTGGGCCCTTCCCTGCGGGAGCAGGAGCCCGACGTTCGCCCCCCCGGAAAAGAGGCTCGGCGGCGGCCGAGGGTACCCGAGGTGTCCCTCCTCTGGCAAAGCCCGGAGCCCCAGCGCTGCGGGGCCTGCGGATAGGGCGCCAAGGGGAGGGGAAGAGCAGCAAGAGCTTTCGGGCCTGGGCCCTTCCCTGCGGGAGCAGGAGCCCGACGTTCGCCCCCCCGGAAAAGAGGCTCGGCGGCGGCCGAGGGGCCCCGAGGTGTCCCGCCTCTGGCAAAGCCCGGAGCCCCAGCGCTGCGGGGCCTGCGGATAGGGCGCCAAGGGGAGGGGAAGAGCAGCAAGAGCTTTCGGGGCTGGGCCCTTCCCTGCGGGAGCAGGAGCCCGACGTTCGCCCCCCCTCAAAAGAGGCTCAGCGGCGGCTGACGGGCCCCGAGGTGTCCCGCCTCTGGCAAAGCCCGGAGCCCCAGCGCTGCGGGGCCTGCGGATAGGGCGCCAAGGGGAGGGGAAGAGCAGCAAGAGCTTTCGGGGCTGGGCCCTTCCCTGCGGGAGCAGGAGCCCGACGTTCGCCCCCCCGGAAAAGAGGCTCGGTGGCGGCCGAGAGGCCCCGAGGTGTCCCGCCTCTGGCAAAGCCCGGAGCCCCAGCGCTGCGGGGCCTGCGGATAGGGCGCCAAGGGGAGGGGAAGAGCAGCAAGAGCTTTCGGGGCTGGGCCCTTCCCTGCGGGAGCAGGAGCCCGACGTTCACCCCCCCGGAAAAGAGGCTCGGCGGCGGCCGAGGGGCCCCGAGGTGTCCCGCCTCTGGCAAAGCCCGGAGCCCCAGCGCTGCGGGGCCTGCGGATAGGGCGCCAAGGGGAGGGGAAGAGCAGCAAGAGCTTTCGGGGCTGGGCCCTTCCCTGCGGGAGCAGGAGCCCGACGTTCGCCCCCCCTCAAAAGAGGCTCGGCGGCGGCCGACGGGCCCCGAGGTGTCCCGCCTCTGGCAAAGCCCGGAGCCCCAGCGCTGCGGGGCCTGCGGATAGGGCGCCAAGGGGAGGGGAAGAGCAGCAAGAGCTTTCGGGGCTGGGCCCTTCCCTGCGGGAGCAGGAGCCCGACGTTCGCCCCCCCGGAAAAGAGGCTCGGCGGCGGCCGACGGGCCCGGAGGTGTCCCGCCTCTGGCAAAGCCCGGAGCCCCAGCGCTGCGGGGCCTGCGGATAGGGCGCCAAGGGGAGGGGAAGAGCAGCAAGAGCTTTCGGGGCTGGGCCCTTCCCTGCGGGAGCAGGAGCCCGACGTTCGCCCCCCCGGAAAAGAGGCTCGGCGGCGGCCGACGGGCCCCGAGGTGTCCCGCCTCTGGCAAAGCCCGGAGCCCCAGCGCTGCGGGGCCTGCAGATAGGGCGCCAAGGGGAGGGGAAGAGCAGCAAGAGCTTTCGGGGCTGGGCCCTTCCCTGCGGGAGCAGGAGCCCGATGTTCGCCCCCCCGGAAAAGAGGCTCGGCGGCGGCCGACGGGCCCCGAGGTGTCCCGCCTCTGGCAAAGCCCGGAGCCCCAGCGCTGCGGGGCCTGCGGATAGGGCGCCAAGGGGAGGGGAAGAGCAGCAAGAGCTTTCGGGGCTGGGCCCTTCCCTGCGGGAGCAGGAGCCCGACGTTCGCCCCCCCGGAAAAGAGGCTCGGCGGCGGCCGAGGGGCCCCGAGGTGTCCCGCCTCTGGCAAAGCCCGGAGCCCCAGCGCTGCGGGGCCTGCGGATAGGGCGCCAAGGAGAGGGGAAGAGCAGCAAGAGCTTTCGGGGCTGGGCCCTTCCCTGCGGGAGCAGGAGCCCGACGTTCGCCCCCCCGGAAAAGAGGCTCGGCGGCGGCCGACGGGCCCCGAGGTGTCCCGCCTCTGGCAAAGCCCGGAGCCCCAGCGCTGCGGGGCCTGCGGATAGGGCGCCAAGGGGAGGGGAAGAGCAGCAAGAGCTTTCGGGGCTGGGCCCTTCCCTGCGGGAGCAGGAGCCCGACGTTCGCCCCCCCTCAAAAGAGGCTCGGCGGCGGCCGACGGGCCCCGAGGTGTCCCGCCTCTGGCAAAGCCCGGAGCCCCAGCGCTGCGGGGCCTGCGGATAAGGCGCCAAGGGGAGGGGAAGAGCAGCAAGAGCTTTCGGGGCTGGGCCCTTCCCTGCGGGAGCAGGAGCCCGACGTTCGCCCCCCCTCAAAAGAGGCTCGGCGGCGGACGAGGGGCCCCGAGGTGTCCCGCCTCTGGCAAAGCCCGGAGCCCCAGCGCTGCGGGGCCTGCGGATAGGGCGCCAAGGGGAGGGGAAGAGCAGCAAGAGCTTTCGGGGCTGGGCCCTTCCCTGCGGGAGCAGGAGCCCGACGTTCGCCCCCCCGGAAAAGAGGCTCGGCGGCGGCCGACGGGCCCCGAGGTGTCCCGCCTCTGGCAAAGCCCGGAGCCCCAGCGCTGCGGGGCCTGCGGATAGGGCGCCAAGGGGAGGGGAAGAGCAGCAAGAGCTTTCGGGTCTGGGCCCTTCCCTGCGGGAGCAGGAGCCCGACGTTCGCCCCCCCGGAAAAGAGGCTCGGCGGCGGCCGACGGGCCCCGAGGTGTCCCGCCTCTGGCAAAGCCCGGAGCCCCAGCGCTGCGGGGCCTGCGGATAGGGCGCCAAGGGGAGGGGAAGAGCAGCAAGAGCTTTCGGGGCTGGGCCCTTCCCTGCGGGAGCAGGAGCCCGACGTTCGCCCCCCCGGAAAAGAGGCTCGGCGGCGGCCGACGGGCCCCGAGGTGTCCCGCCTCTGGCAAAGCCCGGAGCCCCAGCGCTGCGGGGCCTGCGGATAGGGCGCCAAGGGGAGGGGAAGAGCAGCAAGAGCTTTCGGGGCTGGGCCCTTCCCTGCGGGAGCAGGAGCCCGACGTTCGCCCCCCCGGAAAAGAGGCTCGGCGGCGGCCGACGGGCCCCGAGGTGTCCCGCCTCTGGCAAAGCCCGGAGCCCCAGCGCTGCGGGGCCTGCGGATAGGGCGCCAAGGGGAGGGGAAGAGCATCAAGAGCTTTCGGGGCTGGGCCCTTCCCTGCTCGAGCAGGAGCCCGACGTTCGCCCCCCCGGAAAAGAGGCTCGGCGGCGGCCGACGGGCCCCGAGGTGTCCCGCCTCTGGCAAAGCCCGGAGCCCCAGCGCTGCGGGGCCTGCGGATAGGGCGCCAAGGGGAGGGGAAGAGCAGCAAGAGCTTTCGGGGCTGGGCCCTTCCCTGCGGGAGCAGGAGCCCGACGTTCGCCCCCCCGGAAAAGAGGCTCGGCGGCGGCCGACGGGCCCCGAGGTGTCCCGCCTCTGGCAAAGCCCGGAGCCCCAGCACTGCGGGGCCTGTGGATAGGGCGCCAAGGGGAGGGGAAGAGCAGCAAGAGCTTTCGGGGCTGGGCCCTTCCCTGCGGGAGCAGGAGCCCGACGTTCGCCCCCCCGGAAAAGAGGCTCGGCGGCGGCCGAGGGTACCCGAGGTGTCCCTCCTCTGGCAAAGCCCGGAGCCCCAGCGCTGCGGGGCCTGCGGATAGGGCGCCAAGGGGAGGGGAAGAGCAGCAAGAGCTTTCGGGGCTGGGCCCTTCCCTGCGGGAGCAGGAGCCCGACGTTCGCCCCCCCGGAAAAGAGGCTCGGCGGCGGCCGAGGGTACCCGAGGTGTCCCTCCTCTGGCAAAGCCCGGAGCCCCAGCGCTGCGGGGCCTGCGGATAGGGCGCCAAGGGGAGGGGAAGAGCAGCAAGAGCTTTCGGGCCTGGGCCCTTCCCTGCGGGAGCAGGAGCCCGACGTTCGCCCCCCCGGAAAAGAGGCTCGGCGGCGGCCGAGGGGCCCCGAGGTGTCCCGCCTCTGGCAAAGCCCGGAGCCCCAGCGCTGCGGGGCCTGCGGATAGGGCGCCAAGGGGAGGGGAAGAGCAGCAAGAGCTTTCGGGGCTGGGCCCTTCCCTGCGGGAGCAGGAGCCCGACATTCGCCCCCCCGGAAAAGAGGCTCGGCGGCGGCTGACGGGCCCCGAGGTGTCCCGCCTCTGGCAAAGCCCGGAGCCCCAGCGCTGCGGGGCCTGCGGATAGGGCGCCAAGGGGAGGGGAAGAGCAGCAAGAGCTTTCGGGGCTGGGCCCTTCCCTGCGGGAGCAGGAGCCCGACGTTCGCCCCCCCGGAAAAGAGGCTCGGTGGCGGCCGAGAGGCCCCGAGGTGTCCCGCCTCTGGCAAAGCCCGGAGCCCCAGCGCTGCGGGGCCTGCGGATAGGGCGCCAAGGGGAGGGGAAGAGCAGCAAGAGCTTTCGGGGCTGGGCCCTTCCCTGCGGGAGCAGGAGCCCGACGTTCACCCCCCCGGAAAAGAGGCTCGGCGGCGGCCGAGGGGCCCCGAGGTGTCCCGCCTCTGGCAAAGCCCGGAGCCCCAGCGCTGCGGGGCCTGCGGATAGGGCGCCAAGGGGAGGGGAAGAGCAGCAAGAGCTTTCGGGGCTGGGCCCTTCCCTGCGGGAGCAGGAGCCCGACGTTCGCCCCCCCTCAAAAGAGGCTCGGCGGCGGCCGACGGGCCCCGAGGTGTCCCGCCTCTGGCAAAGCCCGGAGCCCCAGCGCTGCGGGGCCTGCGGATAGGGCGCCAAGGGGAGGGGAAGAGCAGCAAGAGCTTTCGGGGCTGGGCCCTTCCCTGCGGGAGCAGGAGCCCGACGTTCACCCCCCCGGAAAAGAGGCTCGGCGGCGGCCGACGGGCCCCGAGGTGTCCCGCCTCTGGCAAAGCCCGGAGCCCCAGCGCTGCGGGGCCTGCGGATAGGGCGCCAAGGGGAGGGGAAGAGCAGCAAGAGCTTTCGGGGCTGGGCCCTTCCCTGCGGGAGCAGGAGCCCGACGTTCACCCCCCCGGAAAAGAGGCTCGGCGGCGGCCGAGGGGCCCCGAGGTGTCCCGCCTCTGGCAAAGCCCGGAGCCCCAGCGCTGCGGGGCCTGCGGATAGGGCGCCAAGGGGAGGGGAAGAGCAGCAAGAGCTTTCGGGGCTGGGCCCTTCCCTGCGGGAGCAGGAGCCCGACGTTCACCCCCCCGGAAAAGAGGCTCGGCGGCGGCCGAGGGGCCCCGAGGTGTCCCGCCTCTGGCAAAGCCCGGAGCCCCAGCGCTGCGGGGCCTGCGGATAGGGCGCCAAGGGGAGGGGAAGAGCAGCAAGAGCTTTCGGGGCTGGGCCCTTCCCTGCGGGAGCAGGAGCCCGACGTTCGCCCCCCCGGAAAAGAGGCTCGGCGGCGGCCGACGGGCCCCGAGGTGTCCCGCCTCTGGCAAAGCCCGGAGCCCCAGCGCTGCGGGGCCTGCGGATAGGGCGCCAAGGGGAGGGGAAGAGCAGCAAGAGCTTTCGGGGCTGGGCCCTTCCCTGCGGGAGCAGGAGCCCGACGTTCGCCCCCCCGGAAAAGAGGCTCGGCGGCGGCCGACGGGCCCCGAGGTGTCCCGCCTCTGGCAAAGCCCGGAGCCCCAGCGCTGCGGGGCCTGCGGATAGGGCGCCAAGGGGAGCGGAAGAGCAGCAAGAGCTTTCGGGGCTGGGCCCTTCCCTGCGGGAGCAGGAGCCCGACGTTCGCCCCCCCGGAAAAGAGGCTCGGCGGCGGCCGAGGGGCCCCGAGGTGTCCCGCCTCTGGCAAAGCCCGGAGCCCCAGCGCTGCGGGGCCTGCGGATAGGGCGCCAAGGGGAGGGGAAGAGCAGCAAGAGCTTTCGG